>NC_081572.1:40052057-40365820 GCF_022355385.1 Mustela nigripes
ATCCCAGGACCCTGAGATCATGACCTGAGCCGAAGGCAGCGGCTTAACCCACTGAGCCACCCAGGCGCCCCTTTTTTTAAGATTTTATTTATTTGACAGGCAGAGAGGCAGACAGAGAGAGAGGAGGAAGCAGGCTCCCTGCTGAGCAGAGAGCCCGATGCGGGGCTCGATCCCAGGACCCTGGGACCATGACCTGAGTCGAAAGCAGAGGCTTTAACCCACTGAGTCACCCAGGTGCCCCTTGAGGTACAGTTTTAAATGATAATGTTTTAAGTTAAATGAGATAGGAAGCACATCCTAACATGTTGACCAATAGGAAGCTATCATTCTAACATTGTTTCTTTAGGAAAAGAACTCCAAATTTCAATTAACCAGCTTAAAAAAATAACTTTGTGAATGTGATTTGCTAAGCACAATTTCTCCTCTAACTCCCCCTTCTAAAAGTAAACACTCTAATATGTACCTAGAATAAAACAAAACAATGAGGCCTAGTTTCTCTTTTCCATAGGTGGTTTCATTCAAGAAAAAGGGGCAATTTTCTTTCCCTTCCTGATTTACCCTCTTCCCTCTCTTGTGGCTCTGTCCGTATCTTAATTGCTAAGCTAAATCAGAATGGAAGGCAAAGAAACATGTGGACTAGTCAGGCCTATTTGGTTTCAGGCTGTGATCTAACTTAATCAGGATTAGATACCAGGATAAGGATTTGGTTCATCTTTGTGATACATGCCCTATCTGTATCTTCTGAGGAATCAACCAATGGGGCAATAGGAAACTAGATGAGGAATTGAAATTTTGAGGTAAGATTTCAAGTATAAACATATAAAGAATGAAGTAAATTTAAATTCATAAGGGACTGGGACACCTGGGTGTCCAGTTGGTTAAGCAGCTGCCTTCGGCTCAGGTCATGATCCCAGCGTCCTGGGATTGAGTCCCACATCGGGCTCCTTGCTCCGCAGGGAGCCTGCTTCTCCCTCTGACTCTGCCTTCCACTCTGTCTGCCTGTGCTCGCTCTCGCTCTCTCTGACAAATAAATAAATAAATAATCTTTAAAAAAGGGCACCTGGATGGCTCAGTCGGATGAGCCGCTCAGGTCATGATCCCAGGGTCCAGGGATCGAGTCCCACATCGGGCTCTCTGCTCAGTAGGGAGCCTGCTTCTCCCCCCACCCCACCTGCCTGCCTCTCTGCCTACTTGTAATCTCTATCTGATAAATAAATAAATAAAATATTTTTTTAAAAAAATCTTTAAAAAAAAATAAAATAAAAATAAATTCATAAGGGACTAACATTCTGAGATGACATTCACTCACGTATGAAACTCAAATTTTAAGAATAGGCAGATCTCACCAAAGGACCAAGGTTTTATGCTGGAAAGAGACCAAGATTAGTGCCTCTACTTTGTACACATTAATCTAACAATGGCATGTGTAAGGCTTCATTTCTAGAGTTATGGCTGTATTACCTCATAACAGGATGATAAGATATTTGGCATCAACACTGTTAGAAGTTAGTTACCCAACTTTTCTTATACATTTCATGCTATGAATTGTAAAACTGAGAAATTGGTGACTACATCAAGCCGGATATTCTGGGAATCCAGGGTTTCTTCTAAGGTTGGGACACAAGGATAGGAACACTTTGTAATGAGAAGATAAAGCTGAATGAGTGGATGGAGTCCTTTACAAATAAATAAATCCCCTTTAAGAAGTATAACAGACAAAATATAAAGGAATTTTTGTAAACTCAAAGATTATACACGGAGAGACATCTTAATAATTTGTTCTTAAACACTTAAGAATTGGGTATGTTCAGGGACGCCTGGGTGGCTCAGTTGGTTAAGCAGCTGCCTTCGGCTCAGGTCATGATCCCAGCGTCCTGGGATCCAGTCCCACATCGGGCTCCTTGCTCTGCAGGGAGCCTGCTTCTCCCTCTGACTCTGCCTTCCACTCTGTCTGCCTGTGCTCGTGCTCACTTGCTCTCTGACAAATAAATAAATAAAATCTTAAAAAAAAAAAAAAAAAAAAAGAATTGGGTATGTTCAGTAGCGACTGATAAGGCACCTTCAAGAATAAGTACACAAAAATAATCTGAAATAGGAACAACTGAAGTTCTGAAATAGGAACAACTAAAACCCAACATGAAAAGATGCCGATTTAAAAATAACTTCAAAACTTGTAGCCAATACAAGATTGTTAAAAAAGAGAGAAAGGGGAGAAACACATCAGATCTCATTAATGGTGGAAAAGACAAAAAACTGAGTTAAGAAGCAGACTTAAGTTTTCAAAATGCAGTTAAATCTACAAAAATCTACAAAATCTACAAAAGGAAACACCAGTAATTCAATATAACTATTAAAAAGATTTTTATGGGGCACCTGGTGGCTCAGTGGGTTAAGCTTCTGCCTACAGCTCAGGTCATGATCTTGGGGTCCTGGAATTGAGGCCCACATCGGGCTCTCTGCTTGGTGGGGAGTCTGCTTCCCTTCCCTGCCTGCTGCTCTGCCTACTTGTGATCTCTATCAAATGAATAAATAAAATCTTAAAAAAATAACAATAAAATATTTTTATGGCTTTCTTGGGATAAAGACCAACATGCTTAAATAGCCTCCAAGGCTCTACATTATCTAGCCATGATCATCTGCTCTAGCCTTAGTCACTCTCCTTATTCTTTCTAGTCAGCTGCTCTGGCCTCAAATGACATACCTATACTATTCCCTTTATTCAGAATCACCTATCTGTTCACCCTGTCAGTCCCCATTTTACTCCTACATCCATCTTTCATATCTCAACTCATTTTTTTAAGGAGACCCTCCCTGACCACCAATCATTATTACCAAATCCAAGATCCCAAACAAGAGCTGGATCACCTGCTTCATACATTCAGTTTCCCTATTTTTTCTTTCCTAGCCATTAGTTTACAATTACATATTATACGATTTTATCTTTTTCCTCCATAAAGGCAAGGTCTTCATCTGTTTTGTTCACCATTATATGCCCTAAGACTAGTATAAAGTTCTGAACCTGGATCTCAGAAAAAAAAAAACAAATCTGGACTTCTTTATACAAAAGATGCTTAGAAAAGAAAGATTACTAATTTAAAAGCTTAGGTGTTAACAACAAATAAGAAGTGATGAGGCAATTTATGTTATCAACCTACTAAAACTTGAAAATGTCCCTAGTAAAAGTTCTAGTTCTGGTATCTTTTGAGGGGATTTCTCCAGCTGCTAAAAGAGGACCAGGAATGGATGATATTTAAGTGGAAAAGAGAGGAGAAATTTTGCTTTTTATTTAACTCAAATACCTTTGCACACGACTCCAATTTGGAAACCCCTTCATGCTATCTTTCAGCCAATGGACATGCACTTAAGAAGTCAAAGGAGTCAGGACTACAGAATTCCAAAACTGGTAGTACTAATAGTACAAAAGACTCCTGGGATCCTGCTAGGATAGAAAACTAAAGAAAGACCAGAACTTTATTCCAATAAGCCAAAGTATTTGGTCAAAACCCAAAATAAATTCAAAACCCAAATAAGAATTTAAGAGGACAGAATACAAGGAATTATGCAGACATTCTAAATAAAAAGAAAATAAAGATATTTTAAATATACCCCATCACACCAAAAAACCAAGGATAAACAGCAGGAAAAACTTGAGACTGAAGACACAACCACTACGAAAAAATCTTCTAATTAGTATGGAATTTTCAGAAGCCATTCTTCAAGAAAAGAAGCAATTTTTTAAAAAGATTTTATTTATTTGGGGTGCCTGGGTGGCTCAGTCATTAAGCATCTGCCTTCGGCTCACTCAGGTCATGATCCCAGGGTCCTGGGATGGATCCCCATATCAGGCAGGAAGCCTGCTTCGCCCTCTCCCACTTCCCCTGCTTGTGTTTCCTCTCGCTGTGTCTCTGTCAAATAAATAAATAAATAAAAAGATTTTATTTATTTGTCAGAGAGAAAGAGAGAAAGTGAGCAAACACAGCGGAGGGGAGGGGGGGCACTGCTGAGCAGGGAGCCCAATGCGGGGCTCAATCCCAGACCCCTAGGATCATGACCTGAGCTGAAGGCAGACGCTTAACTGACTGAGCCTCCCAGGCATCCCAAGAAAAGAAACAATCTTCAAGAACAATAGGGTTTATTATTGAGGTAGGGCTACAATGTCAATTATGGCCTACTGCCATATGTTGACTGACATCTTCAAGAAGTCAAAACCATGAAGTGTCCATTTTCCCCCCCATCAGTTGCTTCCCCTAATATGTTCTGCCAATATCTGTGACTAGTAAAGACAATAGTCGATCTAGAATGTATGTCAATAAAAGATCCTTGAACACCAACTTCATTTTGCACAGATAATGCTGGGAATTTGGCTTGGTTTATAAGTTACTACAAATGACATACATAAGTCAGGTAGTTGATTATTCTACTTTGTGGCTATAGTATTATAGTATTTTTATCTTGATATTCCACTGAACTTTGGAGAATGAAATACATGGAATTTGGGAGTAGAGACATTACAATTTTCCAAGTGCTGAAAGAACATGAGAACCAATGGAATACTCCCAGGCTACCACGGCTGAACAAATCCAGGATTCAACTAAACTGAGTAAGATCTGTCGGAGATGGTACAGAATAAAAAATATAAATGGGAAGACAGATTAAGTTTTGGTATATGACTTAACTTCTACTAATTTATGTCAGGGAAAAACAAAGATTAATTTTGTTTTCTTGTAAAAGAATCTGACCACAGATTTTACAAAGTTTTACAGTGCAGGCATGACATACTGGTGTCTAGGGAACTTCTAAGTTTAATGGAACAACAGGATTATGCCTAATTTGAGATGAGAAATACATTTAAGTGATTTAATAATACCAAGCCTTGGGGGTAAACATAAAACAAAGCAATACCCCAATTTATTTTACTGCCTCCAGGAGTGACACTACAACATTCATAAAGATCCTAGGAGATGGAGTGATGCTGAAGCACTTAGCACACAGTAACTCAACACCTCTGGGGCCTAAAGTGCCTTGCTGGCCATTAAGCTCCAACATAGTTAGGTCTGTTATTTATTTATTTATTTAAAAGATTTATTCATTTATTTGACAGAGAGAGAGCATGCGTGCACACAAGCAAGGGGAGCAGCAGAGAGGGAGGGGGAGAAGGGAGCCTGATGCAGGGCTCAATCCTAGGACACTGGGATCATGATATGACCTGAGCTGAAGGCACACTCAAACAACTGAGCCATCCAGTCAACCCTAGGTCTGATATTTTATTTTGAAATTTCTTTTTTTTTTAAATATTTTATTTATTTATTTGATAGAGATTACAAGTAGGCAGAGAGGCAAGCAGAGAGAGAGAAAGAGAAGAGAGAGAGATGGATCAATCTATCTTGGGGGGTTGAAATGGCCAATTCACTAGTCTCATGTGGATCCTAAAGACTGAAAAAGTTGTTTTTCAAAATTACAGGAAGGAATTCTTGCAACCCTCTGATGCTTCTGTGAGTTAAAAACAGCTCTGTTAAGAGTACTGGCCTGGGACGCCTGGGTGGCTCAGTCGTTAAGAGTACTGGCCTAGCTATTGAAACGACTGGGTCAAAAGGAAAAAAAATTATGGATGAGTGATTATTCAGAGAGAACTGACTAGTATTACCTATCTCCCTCACAACACATATTCTAAGGGAAGCTCTGTAGTATTTATCAAAGCCAATGTCACAATCAGATACCAGTAGGTTTAGCAGTGATAAAGATAGAGCCTTAATGGGAAAGATAAAGAAAAGGGTTAAGTTTTCTTCTTGGTTCATTCTTCCTTCCCACACAAACTCTGAAAGACCTGGAGGGCAAATTATTAAAATGTTCGGGAGAAAAGAACCAGGAAACCTCAAAGATGAGGCTCTGACTACAGCTTATACTTTACATAAAAAAGGCCCTGAGGATCCCAAGAACTCTGTCTAGGGTAGGTAACCAGACAAGGATCTGGAATAGAAATTGAAGCAACAGAAAGTACACATACAAAGAACATTCTTAGTTCTATGTTTTAAGGTACTCCTTGGGCAAGAACAGACAGATCGGGTAAAGATTTGGGATCTCAGCTTCTAGGACGGAATATGACAGTTTATTTACAAGTCAAGATTGCCTAGATATGGAAATATAAATTACAGTTCAATCCTACAAGATATATAATTAAAAATGTGATTTTACAATTCAAGTAACAAAATGACCTAATTCAAAAGACAAACTTAAAATATAAGCAACTGCAAAAATGACATACCAGTTACTAAAATGAAAAATCATAAATAAATAAAATATCATTAAGTCAGTGTACATCCTATCTTTAATCGATAAGTTATGATTTAAAATTTTGAGAGATAACAATCTGTTGTGGCAATTTAAAAAAATCTTTTTTTAAAACCAGCTTCATTTTTTAAAAAATCTAACATTTTTAGTTTTTGTATTCTCCCTAAAAGTAGTCAATGAATAAACAACTACCACCCAAGTTTCTCTGTCTCTTTAGAATGATACTCAACTTTCTTTAGTTTACATATCAAAGAAAAAATGGAAACACGCTGTCTAGCTTAGACAATATAGTCAGAACTTTTAGGGATTAGTTCTAGGTATTACATTTGAAAACATACAATAAATAGATTCTGTCCAAAGTGTCAAGTTTCTGAAACTCTTATGTGAAAAACGTATTTCAAGTATAAAGTTAGGAATACTTTGAAAGGCCTAAATATGGGGAAGGACAAGATGAAAAGACAGCCTCTTTCAGATTTGAAAACAATTATTTAGAAGAAATGTGATATTGTGAAGAACCTGGCATACCATCTAATATATAGTAAGTATACCATAAATATGAGTCTCCATCCCTCCTTATGTGAGGTAGTATGGTTAATATCAACTGCAAAAGCTACAGAAACTTTGAGTCAACATGCAAGAAACTGGTAAATAAATAACAGTGCACACAACTGCCTTAGAATAACAGTGAGTCGCCAGACTGGAGGTATTCAAGATGAGGCTTAAGGGTTCTCTGCCACGGATGCTATAAAATCAGTAATTGCTTTTACATAGGAGTTTGGACCAACTGACCTTTAAGGTTCCTTCTAACTCCTTACAATACTGGGGTGATCACTAGAGAAATGATCACTAAAATTTTTTCCTCTTTCCTCAAGTGTGTCACTTAATGTAAACTGATAGGTTATCTTACCTATGAGATTCTTGCTCTCCTTTCATTTTCTCTACTTTTGATAACATATCATCAACTTTAAATGTTTTCCTGAAAGAAACAGATAAACAAAATAATCACTTCTCGACTGGGAAAAAAAAAAGATTATACTTTATTGTCACTGTAATAGGCAAGGTGGAAATCTGATTTTGATTATTTTTAATAAGATAAATTGTGGATAGTTAGCCATAACAATGAATACTACATTGAAACAGTGTATGTTATAATACAGCAGACAACCCTTGAAGTCCCATCTCAAAAGCTATCTTTTCCATGAAACCTTTTGTAATTAGTCCCAAACCAGAGTGATTTCCCCTTACCTATGACAACTGGCTTATATTTATTTTGACATAGAGTCTCATAAATGTGAACTTGCATAAATATTTTATTTCTTCTCCTAGACTATAAGCTCCTAAAGGGCAGAGACTGCTTTTCTTCAAGGAAAGCCACATCATTGTACCTTACATTTGAAAGGTATCAAGCATCTGTTGGACTGAACCAAACAAATGCAAATCACATATTTTGAAACATCCATCTATTTCTATTAAGTAACCTGACAAATATGTGGTAACACAACTACATAAAAATAAATATTTTATAAAAAAAAATCTGAAATAAACAAAACATCCTCAAAGATTATTAGCAATGGCTAAAGTTAAATGATATGTCATAATAAAGAGATGGCTATCAAACATCATGGAAAAATTATGAAGTTTAGGGGACATGCCCATCAAATCATAATAAAATTATTAGCTTTTAACTCCAGAACTTTAAGAGAAAAAGGTACTTTTTCCACAAAACAGAAATTTAAATTAAGAAGAACTCCCATATACTCCCAAGCAATTTAAGAATGGACTCTAAAACAAGCCTTATCTTAGTTCTTAAGGTGGTCTATTATATTAGTTCTACAGACAGAAGCTAAAAATCTAGACCCACATATTTTAACTGGAAATGAATATTTCTTCTCAACTCATACATTTTTTCAAACTTAAGACATTAAAAACTTAATGTACTCCACATAAATTACTTTGTAAACCTTGAATTCAGACACTAGAAATTACTATCAGGCTCATTTCCTCCTAACAGCTACTAAACTCAACTACTATAATAAAAAATTATCAGTATAGAAATGTTAATGTAATTATATTACAGTAAAATACTAATAAGAGCAGAATTGATGCAATCTACAGTTCAGGTGAAAAATAGCCTCCGTTAACAAAAGATTGTTTAGGAAAAAAAAAAAAGCTTCTCTCTTTACCTTTAGAGTTACTGAAAACTTCAATATTAATGTTTCATCCAATAGAGCATAAAGGAAGTACTTTAGAAGGATGGCAATACATTTTCAATCTCCACAGATAAGAGAGAAGAAAGAAGAAAAATGTAGGATTATTTTAGGCTAGTTACAAAGAACTATCCAGTATAAATACTGAAATGTACTAATGAGGAAGGTTGTAAAGTTACTGGAAACTTTTAAGAATGATAAGTTTTTCTTTATGCAATGATTAAGAAGAAATCCTGTCTGTAAGAAAGAAAAGTTAAGACTGTAAGTCACAAGGTTCATCTCTTCCAACATTATGGAGGTGTGCATAGGAAAGCTGAGTGTTAACAAACATGTGAAATAGGTTAAGATAATATAGGCAACCCAGCCTTCTTTAGGAAAAAAAACCACAAAAAACAAATCACATAAGCAACTATACAAAAGCAGTCTCACTCCCAGCACCAAGTATGTCTGTTCTTTAAAAAGATACTGCTACAGCAGCTCAGATTTAACAAGGGAAACCGTTATCAAAAGATCATCAAAAAGGAGAATATTTTTAAAATTCAAGAAATTCAAGAAACTCCAGGAAATTTTCTTAGGAGGATTCACAAACAACTTACATGAACTCTAGTAAAATAGATTCAATAAAAGATGCCCTTCTCCTCACAAATATTTCCACTATATGAGTGTTGTGTTAGTCTATAGAATGTGAATACTTCTATGAAGTGAAACTAAAGTACAAGGTGAGTTTAACAAACATACTAGAATTAATATCACAACGAACTGCATGACCTCAAAGGGAGTGACATATTTATTCCAACAATGAATATTATGCTGTTATAAGAGTAAAAAAGGAGTCCCAAAACATTTTGAGCAAAGGATAGATATTAAAAGCGATTTTATAAAAGGAGTCCCAAAAACATGTTTAACAAAGCCCACACCATTAGGCTAAATTCACCACCTTCCAAAGCCACCAGCTACTTTGAAAAGAACAGCACTCAACTGAGGATTTATAAGTTGTACAATTTGTTAAAAATTAATTTCAATGTCTTTTATAAGCCAGGCACATGACAAAAGCATTAAGTGATTCCTAATGCATTTTTGCATGGAATAAAAACTATGGGATTTCTATGTTTATTGCCTAGTAAACAGCTGCAAAGCTCCCCCGAAAGACAATTTTTTGCCTAAAAAGCAATAAATTAAGAAAAGTAATTTCTTCTACCAAGCTTTTAAACCTGTCTCTACTTATTAGCAGACAACAGAAATGTATCCCACAAGGAGAGAGTCAAATAGTCTGATAAACAAACATGACAATAATGAACTTAGATTTTAAACGTATTTTTTTAATTATGGATTAACTCATTGTTTTAAAAAAACGTAATCACTTAAAAAAAAAATGTTTAAGTAACCTCTACACCCACAGGGGACTCAAACTTACAACCCCAAGATCAAGAGTCTCCTGCTCTACTGACAGCCAGCCAGGCACCCCCAAACCTAATCACTTTTAAATAAAAATCAGGCCACATCCTAAATGATAACCAATCTTCCATATTAAAAATACTAGAGGAAAAAAGTTAAGTGCTACTTAATCAAAATCTCCTAGTTTTATAGAATAAATCAGAAATCAGCACACCATGAACCACAGGCCAAATCCTGCCTACTGCCTGTACCCAAACCACAAGCTAAGAATGACTTTTATGGATAAATATGTGCAATTGATTTGAACAGTAACTAAACCCCAATTAAGGTAAATGCCATCTCTTCCCACTGCACAAAAATGAAAGAGTCTCACACTTCTCACTAGCAGGCATATTTTACAAAGCATTGTACTCAATTATTAGATTTTAAATTTTATCAATAAAAAAAACTGTGAACTTTTTTTTCTTTTTGTGTAAATATCTACTTACATTCTAACTAATAATCTTAATTCTGCCTCCTGGACCTCAAAGCCTAAAATATTTACTATCTGTTCCTTCACAGAAAGTCTGTTGAACCTCGGCATAGATCAAATAATGACACAGACAGGCAAAGAGCTGACAAATTTAATTCTGTTGCCTAATCCATCACCTTCTTCTCCTAGTTATTTAGGCTTTTGGCAAGCTTCACCTATTAAATGTAACACACACGAACACACAATCGCTTACATACACTCTCTGTTCAGAAAGATTACCAAAAGACAAATAGTTTTAACATTTCAATCCTTCAAAGTACACCTACATATATATACAAAGCTAAACCAAGTCTTGCCATAGAAACATGATGCTTACTTAATCATCAGTAGGAGGCTCCAAAGGAGTTTGGTTTCAGAGTCTATTGGGATAGCTTAATGGTTTTAGTGAGTCAAGATTAACAATACCAAATGCTTAATACAAGCTCTTTCCTTTAAACTTAAAATTGTTCATTTGATATACTCAGTCACCTTGCATGTAGGATAAGAAACTAGCATTCCATAATTACATATGGTTAAATATTGCATGTTTTAAACAAAAATAAGCTCTGATCGACACCCCCAGAGTCCACCTGAAAACTAGATAATTAAGACTTGTTTTTTAAGAACATTCAGTCTATGGAGTTCAGAAATATTTCCTCTTCTAGAAAAACCACCACCAAAGACATAAAATGAGACTTTCTGAACCTATCATTATGGAAGCAAATTCTTCGTTGTTACAACATATAAGAAATATTTAAAAATTAACTTAAACTTATGTATTGAGGATAGTTTCCCTGAGCCCTTTAATATTTAAATCCTCAGCTTTTTCAAACTTGAAAATACTCATAGCACAATATAAAAATATTATTCAGTAAAATTACTTCATTCACTCCACTACTGTATCATTTCTACTAGAAAAAAAATTGGTAATAAACTAGATTTTAAAAAATGATACTATTAAAAATCGCTTGGCAACCAATTCAACCAGCCACTTTTTCGTATTTAATCTTTAATTATAAACAGTACCTTAAAATAAAACTTTAACATTGTCTGATCAACTCAAAATAAGATTCATAAAAATATACCTTTTGATGTTTGTTCTGGAGTTTCGATGAGACATGTAAGTAAGAGTCCTGTGCAAAAATATTGGCTACAAAAAAAAGGTTTCAAAATATTAAAATTAAATAGGCAAAATTCTAAGAAAAAAGTAATATTCATTAATTTTATTGACTACTTACAGCTATAAGATTTCGAGTTCGAAGAAATCTATAGATCTGCGTTGGTTCTAGGTAACAGGAAACAAAAGGATTACTTAAGTTCTCAAGAAAATAACCAGTCCAGCCAGTATTATAACCAATATAAACCAATCACCTGTATGAAAATCATGTACTAAATAGTGACATCAAGAAAATTAGCATGCATAGTAACATCAAAAGACAGTCTATGGCATATATTCACAAAACTCAATTACATTTATTTTAAATTTAAGGTTCTCTACTATCTCGTGCTTAAGCCTTGCCATTTCTAAGGAAGCTACCTTTTAAACTAGTCTGTATGTAGAACCGAAGACTAATTATACTGATTTAATTAAGCTAACTGAAACTATAACCCATCTCCTCCCAAAAATGAGCTAAAATGAGGTAGCTGGATTCAGCAGAAGAATTTATTGATACTAAATAACAGAATAAATTTTCACTTTTTAACTGGTCTTTTAAAAAATTAGTAGTAAGCTGAAACAGAATCAAACAGTTTTGCAGATGTCCTAATGAAGGTATAATGAAAGTCAGCCAATACTGAAAGAAATGAGACACAGACTATACCTAAAATTTCCAATGAATATTTAATTATAATTGAAGTTTTTATCTATTTTGTTCAATATAAATATGATCCCAATATGTAAATACTAGCTTAACATATATTTTTAATCAACAAATCCCTAGGCTTTTAAAAGCTCTTTGGTTAAAATTCATTTGCCTTCAGAAATAAAAATATATATATATTTTATATACAACAATACCAGTTCCTTTCATTTAGTAGTATCACATTTCTTTAAATAAAGAAGTATCAAAAGGAACTAAAGATAACTTACTACATCAGTATATGTATCAAAGCATTTTAACTTCCCAGAAATTAAGATCAATATTAGAGAAGAATCAAGTTGTTTTGTGATAAAATCTAGCACTTAATGACAGTTTACTCCTCCAAGGTAGACTCATGAGAAAGCAAAAATAGCTTAAACTTTCTTGGCAGCTTTGTCTCTGCATCACATTTAGAAAGAAATGTTTAAATTTCCACTTAATCTTCAGTTAGTTTAGTTTTAGTGTCAAATACATAAAAAAGAGAGAAGATAATTTAGAAGGGGTACAAACATATACGTTTATTGTCATCACTGCCCTTCAGTTCTCCATTTTTCCAATTTAAAGCACTCCAGATTTTTCAAAGTAGATTAAGCAAAAGTAAGACTGTGAATCTCTCAAGCAGGTTCAATATTCGTTTCAATAAAAACTGAAATTCCTTGTATTAAATTCCAATTAGAATTTCAAGAAGCACTAATAAGAGAGAATGAAAGAAGGGTATTAAGCAACGTAATACCTCTTTTCAAGCACAGCTGATACCAAGCCTTTAACATATGCCACGGTAAAATTGTAAATAACTACATTCGGCGGTAAAGCCGAGTTTTTTCAAGTTTCTTGTTATTTAGCTATTAGCGATCATCCAAATTACAAAATGTACACAAAAGCAAGAAGGAAAACAATCACGATTTAATACTCATTAAAGGACAATTGAGATTATTTACAGTCATGATGTTTTTAATAAATTCTATTGTTTGTTTCCAGACACCTTGCCTTCCTTTCAAATCAAGTCATAGTTCTGCCCCTGAAACAAGACCTTTAAAGCCAAAACTGACACAAGAAAATGTTCTGGAATTAAGACAAGTAACAACGGGCAAAATTCCGTGGCAGTCTCAAGAGTAGACACTCTAAGCGCTACCCGACTCAGTTTATGTACCCATGGAATGGGTGGATAGAATTGAAAGGTTTCAAGCATCCAAAGGTGCCATGTTAACGTGCAGCACCAAGTTAGTGCGAAAGCATTTCAGGCAAATGACAATTGGGTCGGTTTTCCTGCACTCCTCTCTTAACAAGCTTTATTTGACTCCTCAAAACGTACAACCGAAACCCTTGTACTTCCAGAGTAAGAAAAGACAGGAAAGAAAGCAAGAACTAGTCTCGGGATCTGACTGCATCCTCAGTCCAACTGTAACCTCCCCATCTAAAAGCCTCATCTTTTAAACGTGGGGCCCCACTGCCCAAGCTCTCGGGTCAATCTTCGGGGAGTCAAGAACCTCACCTGCACCCCCAGGTCCACCTCCCCCTAAGGCCCTACCTGGACTTCGGACCCCCTTGCCCGTAATCCCTCAAGTGGGAACAACCCCCTCAATTTCTCCCTCCACTCCCGAATCAAGTCGAGTCCCGGCGAGGAAGGGGGGCCCAGCACGAGTGTCCCGGCCCCCTAATGCGGGAAGAGGGGGTATTCCTGCCCTCAAAGCCGCAAACACACTCACTCTCAAAGGCCTGGAGGAAAAGCTCGTGGTCAGCCTGGACGTGCTCCATTTTCGGCTTCTTCACCGGTAACACCGCGGCCCCCGCCGCTGCCGCCGCGGAGGAGGAGGACGAGGCCGAGTAACTGCCGCCTCCTCCACAGCCCCCGCCGCCGGATTTGCCGCCCGACGCCGTCGCCGCCGCCACCGCCGCCGAACCCCCGAAGCCGCCTCCCCCGGACCCCGCGCTGGGCCCCGAGCCGCCCCCTCCCCCACCGCCGTGCTTCTGAGGCGCCATCGCGGTTCCTGCCTCCTCCCCCCGCCAGCTACCCGCCGGGCGGCCCCGGAGAGTAAGCGCCTGCAATACCAACCGCTCGCCCCAGCAGGCTCCGGCGGACCGAGGGGGGAAGGAGGAGAGAGGGGAGGAGAGGGGAAGGGAAGGGAGGAGGAGAGGAGGGAAGGAGGGAGGAAAAAAAAAGTGTCTCCTCCTGAGAGCCCCGCTTCGCTCGGGAGGCCGCTCACCCTAGCCTGGCCTCGCTCCGCCCACTTCCCCCGCCCGGCGTCCTGATTGGCCGGCGGGAGCGCGCGCCGCCCGGCCGCCCAGCCCGTTGGCCCGCGGATTCTCCCGTCAGTCACGCGGAGGCGCTTCTCGCGGAGGCGCGGCTTGGTTGGCCCGTGCGCGCTGCCGATCGCGGGCCCGGCCGCCTCTTTGAACTGAATTCGCGGGAAAATTAGGGGTCGGAGCGGCCTTCCTGCTGGCCCCGGTGCATTGTGGGGAGAGAGGGACCCGGCGAGCGGCTTAGGGAGTCGTTTCTCGCCTTCTGAGCGTCGTCAGTCACCGCCCCCAGGGGGGTAGAAGACCCCTGAAGAGAGGCGGGCCTCTGAGGAACTGGGGGCGCGGGGCCTGTGAAATGAACGGAGATACATTACGGGTCATCGAGTCTCTAACTTCGCGGGAAGGGGCCTGACTGGGAGATGGGTGGGTCGTTTTTTGGTAAAGGGGCTCCCGGGACGGGGATCGCGTCCCCGATCCTCTAGCCACCACGTGCCCCAAGCCACCCCTGGCCGAATCCCACCCCGCAAAGCCCTTGAGCGGATGGGGGGCAGCCCGGGGGCTGCGGCTGCAGCTGTCGGACGCGACCGGGCTCTACCAAAGAGAGCGGTTTATGTGTAACAATCACCTATAAAATGAGGAAAACTATTTTTGGTAGATGATTTGAAGCTTCAGGATCGTTACTGAGAAAGTCGTGGCTTACCGACTGCTGGAAGCAAGACTTAGATACTTGAACTCCCCCCTCCCCGCCCCCCCCCAACTCCCCCCCTCCACCCCACTTCAGCCCGCCGGGCACCATAGGAGTGGTCGGAGGGGTAAACTGATTTCTTAAAAGTACGTATAACCTCGAGAACCTATTCATCTTGCGCTGAAAAACTTGAGGGGGAATCCGTTGTTTTGCCCGTCCTGCTTAAAAAGACAGATGCAGAGGCCCAATTTAGTCCCCTCCTACAGACAGGTTTGGAGTTGAGCTAATACTCAAAAGATTTGAATTTCAGGTTGGACAAGGTGATCTCTGAGATGTTCTAGCCAATTCAAATACTGTGATCTTATATTCCATTAAAAGGAAACATTATCTTCCAAAGTCCCAGTCTGCAAACACAGAACCGTTTCATAACTTCCAATAACATTTTTCAAATGTCTACTTTGGGACCTTTATAGAAGTTAACTGCAAACACTGTTTACAAAACAAGTGTCTTTGGAATGGTTATTCAAGCTGTTTCCAAAACTGGTGTCTTTGGAACAGTTATTCAGACATCTGAAGTACCGCTTTTATTTTGTTTTGTTTTGTTTTAAAATTCTATTTATTTGACAGACAGAGATCACAAGTGTGGGGGGGGGGGGCGCCGCGAAGCAGGCTCCTAACGCGGGAAAGGAGCTTGGGGCTCCATCCCAGAATCCTGATCCAAGGGCAGAGGCTTTAACCCACTGAGCCACCCAGGCGCCCCTGAAGTACTGGTTTTAATCAAAGCATTAGCTACTTAAGAAAGTGAACTCTACACATGATGCGTTTAATATAAAATTTGGCATTTTAGGAACACATCTGAAATAAGGTATACCTGTTGCTGATTTTTAAGTATAGCCTATATTTTCAGTCAGATAAAAAGTTCAGAATGCTCTTATTTGTTCTACTATTCTGTACTCTCTGCTACTCTCTACTTCCAAAAAAAAAAAAAAAGTGTTTTGAATCGCATTATATAAGTCACAAAATACCAAGTTATAGACCAGAAGGCTATTATATTAACAGTAAATATAATCAGCAAATGATTCCTCATTTATATAGGGTTTTCTCTTTGCCAGGGAGTGTGGGGAACAGGTACAATCCAAAAAAAAAGGAAGTCACAGGTTATCATCCGTCTTTGAAGAACAGAGAAGTAGAGCTAAGGAAGTCAGGATGTTTTAAAGCGTCTTTCCCATGAGAACTCCTTGTTAGTGTTCTTGGCCTTGGCATGGGCCTGGTTTTAACAGACAGTAGTTAACCAGTACTGGTCATGAGGATCCAAGCCAACCATGCTGTGGAAGAGGCATAGTAACCAGTTCTCTCTTTTTGTATTCTTTGTCCTGAATGTATGTAGAACACTAAAAATACCATATTACCTGGGACAAGGTAGAGTTAATTGATGAGTTACCTTTTTGCTCCAGAGGTCATCACCCAGTTGGTTGTTTCTGTGGACAGCTAATTTATTTTGTGTTGTTATTTCTTAAGTGTGGGGTGACGTTTGTTTTTTAAACTTGTCATGCCAATTCACCATCAATGACATATGTGTGTTTAGTTTCCTACTTCATATGGAATTTGAATTGCTTTCCAGGTTTCGTGTGTTTTAGCCTTCAGGACATATCCACAATTGAGCTGTGAACTCCTAAAAAAGCAAAGGCCCCATTGTCCTTTATACATATATATGAGATATGATAGACTATATATATATATATATATATATATATATATATATGTGTGTGTATATATATATATATATATATATATATATATATATAACCTAGTATAACATTAGATTTGTGGACAAGGAAAGAAGAATAGCAACTGTTTTAACCTTTATAATTATCAATATGCCTTTATATACATTATCTTGCTTTTTCATAATGATCATATGAAGCTGGCATTATTTTCATTTTCCAGATGAGGAAATAGGCTCAGAGAAATTACATGTTCATGTAGTAGCAGGGCTGTGACGAACACAGCTTTTTAAAATGCAATTCCTATGCACCTTTGCAATCAGAAGAAAGTTATTCTTAGTACCTCAAAAGTTGACTTTTTTTTTAAGTTGGTTTTTAAAATCAAGGGCACCTAGCTTCTCTTACAAAACAGGATCATTTTGTACTCTTCCCTATTGTGCATTTTTTCATTAGGGCCCCCAATCTTCCTTACACAGACTTTTGTGCTGGGATTTTTAACCTTTCTAATGCCATGGACCCCTTTGGCAGTCTGTTGAAACCTATGGACAGACCTCTTCTTTTAAAAATGTACAAAGATGGGGTGACTGGGTGGCTCAGGGAGTTAAGCATCTGCCTTCAGCTCAGGTCATGATCTTAGGGTCCTGGGATCAAGACCCAGGTGGTGGTGGAGGGTGTCCCTGCTCAGTGGGGAATCTGCTTCTCCCTCTACTTCTGCTCCTCCCCAACTGCTCAAATGTGCGCACCCTCTCTCCAATATAAATAAAATCCTTAAAAAATGCATAAATAGGGGCACCTGGGTGGCTCAGTGGGTTAAGCCTCTGCCTTCAGCTCAGGTCATGATCTTAGGGTCCTGGGATCAAGCCCCGCATTGGGCTCTCTGCTCAGCAGGGAGCCTGCTTCCCCCTCTCTCTGCCTGCCTCTCTGCCTACCTGTGATCTTTCTGTCAAATGAAAAAAAATACATAAATAAGGGCGTCTGAGTGGCTCAGTTGTTAAGTGTCTGCCTTCAGCTCGGGTCATGATCCCAGAGTAATGGGATGGAGCCACGCATCAGGCTCCCTGCTTTGCGGGAGACCTGCTTCTCCCTCTCCCACTCCCTGTGCTTGTGTTCCTTCTCTTGCTGTGTCTCTCTCTGTCAAATAAAGTCTTTAAAAAAATGCATAAATATCTATCAGATTATGAAGAAAATCAATTACAAACAAACCAAAATAGTAAAAAATTAAGTTGTGATGTAGGTGCTTCTTTTTTTTTTTCTTTTAATTAAGCATTATGACCAATGTGGGCCTCTAACCCACAACCCTGAGATCAAGAATTGCATCCTCCACTGACTGAGCCAGCCAGGTAACCCTGTAGGTCCTTCTTTTTAAAGGTACTAAATAAAATCTAGCAGCAGATCCAATCTAATAACTATCATTATTCAGAGTAATGATGAGGACAAATAATATTTTGAGATACCTGCAAGAACTGTAATTCGATATGGAAATATTTGTAATTTCTCCTGGAAACAAAGCCACAGGCACTGCTAACATGTTAGTGAAATCACTAACATTAGTAGTTGAAGGAAATACTAATTTCTGTTAGAGACTCCTTGAATCTGATTCAAGTTAACCCTGTGGTGGTGGTGGTGTTGTTGTTGTTGTTTTAAGATTTATTTAATTTAGAGAGAGCAAGTAAGAGAGAGAACACTAGCTGGAGCATTGGGGGGCTGGGGAGAGGCAGTGGGAAGGGAAAAAGCAGACTTCCCACTGAGCAGGGAGCCCAATGCAGGGCTCCATCCCAGGACCCGGGGATCATGACCTGAACAGAAGACAGGCACTTAACCGGCTGAGCTACCCAGGCACCTCAAACCCTGTGTTCTAGCACCAAATCTTTTTCTTTCTATTTTGCTCTAAGATCTTGAGTGCAGGGATGTTGGGCGATTTGTCTTAATAACTCAGATGTCTCTGTGCCTGGCATTGAATAGGGGCTTATCCAATGAGTTTGGATGAATAGGATAGACAGTGCAAAATTTATATTGTTATACAAATAACAGTAATAATGATTGAGTGTTTACTGTGTGTCAGGCGCTATTTTAAGTTTTTTTTAAAACTTTAAAGTTTTTTAAAAACTTTAAAACTTAAAACTGAGGAAACAGTGCCAAGATTTGTTAAATAATTTGCCCAAGATAAGTAATGGAGCTGGTATTCTAACCTAGACAGCCTGTCTCCAGAGCCCTCACTCTTGACCATCATGCCATGAAACTAGAGTTTTAGAGATATAAGATACTGCACGTGTCATTTCTAGGTCAAGAAAGATCAGTAAATATTACCTCTGATCTGCTGAGATAATCATCAGTACTGAATGCATTTGCTGAAAAATAATCTAAATATCAGCTTTCCTTTTTTTAAAAAAAGAGTTTATTTATTTATTTGACAGAGGGAGATCACAAGTAGGCAGAGAGGCAGGAAGAGAGAGAGGAGGAAGCAGGCTCCCCACCGAACAGAGAGCCCTAAGCGAGACTTGATTCCAGGACCCTGAGATCATGACCTGAGCCGAAGGCAGAGGCTTTAACCCACTGAGCCACCCAAGTGCCCTCAGTTTTCCTTTTTAAGTTGTACAGTGTCTACCTTCTGTCCACCCCATCACCTTAAGATTGAGTCCTGAGACTATTAAAATAAGCCAATAAATGCTATATCAGAAAAAATATGCATAAATCTCTAGGAAACTAAAAAGTTACATTTGTTGATAAGTTCTTAGAGAAAAGGGCACCTGGGTGACTCAGCTGATGCTAAGTGTCTGCCTTCGCTTCAGGGGATGATCCCAGGGTCCTTGGGATCAAGCCCCACAAAGGTTCCCTGCTCAGTGCAGAGCTTTCTTCTCCAACTGCCGCTCCCTGTGTTTGTGCTCTCTCTCTCTCGCAAATAGATAAAATCTTTTTGAAAAGTTTTTTGGGAAATATGACAAATTTGACTTTAATAAAAGAATGACCTCCCCAGTAAAAATAGCAATAACCAGGGTGCCTGGGTGGCTCAGTGGGTTAAAGCCTCTGCCTTCGGCTCAGGTCATGATCTCAGGGTCCTGGGATTGAGCCCTGCATCAGGCTCTCTGCTCTGTGGAGAGCCTGCTTCCTTCTCTCTCTGCCTGCCTCTCTGCCTACTTGTGATCTCTCTCTCTCTGTCAAATAAACAAATCTTTTAAAAAACAGCAATAACCTTCCTTTTTTTCTCTCTTTGAGAGTAATTTTATTTATTTATTTATTTATTTATTTATTTGAGAGAGAGAGACACAGCGGGAGGGAACACAAGCAGGGGAGTGGGAGAGGGAGAAGCAGGCTTCCTGTGGAACAGGGAACCTGATGCGGGGCTTGATCCCAAGACCCTAGGATCATGACCTGAGCCGAAGGCAGATGCTTAATGACTGAGCCACCCAGGCGCCCCCATTTATTTATTTTTAAAGATTTTATTTATTCATTTGAAAGAGAGAGAGTACAATGGGTGGGGGGAGAGGCTGAGGGAAGGGGAGAAGCAGACTCCCCACTAGGCAGGTAACCCCACTTGGAGCTAGATCCCAGGACCCTGAGATCATGACCTGAGCCGAAGGCAGAGGCTTAACCCACTGAGCCACCCAGGTGCCCTATTTCTTTTTCTTTTTCTTTTTCTTTTTTTTTAAGATTTTATTTATTGGGACGCCTGAGTGGCTCAGTTGGTTGGGCGGCTGCCTTCGGCTCAGGTCATGATCCCAGCATCCTGGGATCTAGCCCACATTCGGGCTCCTTGCTCTGCAGGGAGCCTGCTTCTCTCTGTCTCTGCCTGCCACTCTGCCTGTGCTCGCTCACTCTCTCTCTCTCTGACAAATAAATAAATAAAATCTTATCTTTAAGATTTTATTTATTTATTTGACAGACAGAGATCACAAGTAGGCAGAAAGGCAGGCAGAGAGAGAAAGGAAGAGAAGCAGGTTCCCTGCTGAGCAGAAAGCCCAACGTCCCAGGACCCTGGAATCATGACCTGAGCCCAAGGCAGAGGCCTTAACCCACTGAGCCACCCAGGTGCCCTTTGATTTATATTTCTTAGCATAACACACTCTAGTTCCATTTATGTTGCTGCAAATGGATTAGTAAGCTTCCTAATGAAAGCTACAGTAAAGGGATAATTTCAACAGTTCTATTTGAAATTTAAAGTCAAAAGTTAATTTTTGTTTCCTTTATCTAGAAAAGAAAAACATGAGAACCATGGAATGTTCACTGTGTACTATAGAGTTTTTGTAACAAACCTCTGATTTGTATGTGTGTGTTTATCTGGAGTTAACTAGATATAATAAGGATGGTAGTAGGCCATAGTTAGAACCCCTGGGACAAGAAGAAACTTGACACTAATAACCTGAGGGAGGGAAATCCACCTGAGACAAACTGGAAATATCTAAACCTGAATTTTGGGAGGCCTACACCTGGAGAGAGCTATTATGCCCATATTTTTTTAAACTGTGGGATAAGTCGTTTTATGTTTAATTGCAAACAAAAGCAGAAGCAAACATATTTATTGAGCATCCTATCCTTACAACAATCATAAGCAATAATGTTAGTTGCTATCTTTGACCTCACACATGTGTAACTGAATCTAAGAGATTAACTCATCATCCCATAGCTTGTAAGGGGGTCAGCTGAGATTTGAACGTGGTTCCAGGGGACTCAAACCCCCATGTGTTTTCCAGTACAACAGAGGTATCCAGGCTGTCATCTCAAAAGCCCCAGAGCTTCAAGAAGCTACCCCTGGGAAAAGGCAAGGCTGCAGTATGGTGGGCTCACTCCCAGTCAGCTACTCTGCTTTTATCTGTTTTATAATTTGTTTGAAAATAATGGTTATAGTTGCTAAAAAAAAAAATTTTGTTTTTAAAAAACACCACATTGCACTATGCTGCCTTTCCAAGTCTGGTAAAGAGAAACAGTGAGTTAAAGTGGTGCTAATAATATATTCTGGGCTATACTCCCCTCAAAAATTAACAGCATTAAAACAAACCTATTATAAGAATTACGAGGATCACTTCATTTCACAGTAATGAAATACAGATGGAAAAAAAATCAATCTGTGTGTATCTTATGTATGCTCTGCCCAGGAAAAAAATAAAAAATTAGTCTTGCTGTTGTTACCTCAACCTGTGTGTAAGCTTATTGTTTCCAAAATAAATGTGTTTTTAAAAATTTTCTGAGGAAAAAAAGAACATTACTATGTTCATGTCCTCCATAAATCATGTCTGTATAATTAGGTATTATAAGCACTTCCATAAAACTACTATAGTCTGCATTTTCATTTAAAGTATAAATTCATCTTCATTTCATTATTACTAATTACTACTGTTAATCAGAATAACTTCAGAGATGAGAGGGACCTTTATTTTTTAGCTAGCATTTATTAGAAATACCCTTGTTGGGGGCACCTGGGCGGCTCAGTCAGACCTTCAGCTCAGGTCACGATATCAGAGTTCTGGGATACTTCTCCCTCCCCCTTTGCCTCTCTCCCCTGCTTGTTTTCTCTCTTTCTCTCTCGGAAATACATAAATAAAATTTAAAAAAAAAAAAGGAAGAAGAAGACCGTTATTTCCATGATGTGATTTTTGTTTGAAGGATATATTTAGCAATTATTATTTAGAAATTAATTTGATATATGGAGACACATGTATAGCTAGAGGAAATTTAGGTAGTATCTAGTTTAAGCCTCTTCATACACTGGAAGAAACAGAATCCCAGAATCTCACTCGCCAAGACTGTGCCAGAGGTATTATGTTGAGAGACAATCTGTTTGCGGAAGAGTTGTGTCCTAGCTTAGAGGTTCAGTGTTCTGGGGCGCCTGGGTGGCCATGATCCCGGGGATCTTGGAATTGAGGCCTGCATCATGCTCCCTGCTAGGGAAGTCTTCTCCTTCTCTCTCTACCCTGCTTGTGTTTTCTCTGTCGCTGAGTTTTCTCTGTCAAACAAGTAAATAAAATCTCAAAAAGCAAAACAGAAACAGAAACTAAGTGTTCTTTGAGATGTTTCAGGTACTTCAAACAAAAAAATACCTTCTCCCACCTTACTCTACTCAGGATTTTATTTCCGCTTACACACTATTCAGTGGAAATAGTTCCTGGAGAAATGTTGCTGTTATTTCTGGTCAAAAGACTTTTTTTTTTTTTTAAAGATTTTATTTGTTTATTTGACAGACAGAGATCACAAGTAGACAGAGAGGCAGGCAGAGAGAGGGGGGGAAGCAGGCTCCCTGCCAAGCAGAGAGCCTGATGGGGAACTTGATCCCAGGACCCTGAGATCATGACCTGAGCCCAAGGCAGAAGCTTAACCCACTGAGCCACCCAGGCGCCCCAAACTACTATTTTTTAAATTGTCCTCATGGCTTCCTATCCTTTAATTTTAATCTGTAGGAAGATCTCTCCCTGGACCCTGTAGCAATTTGAAATTTGCTGTGAGTCCATTGAAAAGCATTGTCATTCCATATTGCCTGCACTTCTTAGCACTTGAACATAATTTTTCACATGGAAAATTATAGCAACTTGTGTGACGAGTTTTAGAAAGTTGCCACCTTCATGACTGAGCCCACCTTCATGACTGAGCTGAGTAAGAGATGTATTGAAGAGATTGTAGAATGATTTAGCAGCTGTTTTTGATAGAAGGACAAGGACTTATATGTTGTTACTAGGATAGTTTGTACTGTATGTGCCTGGAAAAAGTCCCTGAGATTACAAAAGCATTCAACATTAGAACTCAGAATTCTGTAACCATTTTCTATCACAGAGGCACTATAAAGAGTAAGAACGATTGGAGGAGTAGGACTTCTACTTTATATCAAGTTAAATTAAGTTTTTAAAGTAACTTTCAGTGAATCAAGATCAAATTAACACACAGAGGCCAAGGAATTTTTATTTGGTTGGACTTTCTTCAGAGAGAGAGTTTTCTTTGAAGAGAGTTCTCTTAATAGGAGAGAAACACTTCTGGCTCCATTTCTATTTTTAAATCTATTTTTTCCCTCAAATTCCACTTTGCCACAAACTTAGGAGAAAGAATGTTATATTGTATGATAAATCAAGAGTTTTATTGGGGGAGGCTGGGTAGCTCAGTGGGTTAGGCCTCTGCCTTCAGCTGGGGTCATGGTCTCCAGGTCCTGGGATCAGCCACATCAGGCTCTCTGCTCAGCAGGGAGCCTACTTCCCCTTCTCTCTCTACCTGCCTCTCTGCCTACTTGTGATCTCTGTCAGTCATATAAATAAATAAGATCCTTAAAAAAAAAGTTGACTTAATCATTAATTCACAGTGAATTTGAGGAAGTTATTTAACTTCTCTTGTCTCAGTCTTCTCAAATTTAAATGAAGGTTTGATTTATTTGGATCAGTGATTTTTGACCATATCAGAATCCCTGGAAGTTAAGGGTAATTTAGAAAATCATATTCAACATTGTAATTTTATTTTTGGCAAGCAAAAACAAAGTCATCTATTGTTTTTACACTATAATCGCTGAAAACAAATTATTAGTGGATATTTGGGTAGACAGTATTCTTTTATTTATTTATTTATTTGACAGACAGATCACAAGGCAGAGAGAGAAGAGGAGGAGGCAGGCTCCCTGCTGAGCAGAGAGCCCAACGTGAGGCTCGATCCCAGGACCGCGGGACTGCCGGACCCTGACCCAAGCCGCAGGCAGAGGCTTTAACCACCAAGCCACCCAGGCGCCCCGGTAGATAGTATTCTTAAGAAACATCCTTCTAGAGACATAGACATGAATTTCAGGGGCAAGGGATTAATAATTTTTAAAAAATTAGGAGCACCTTGGTGGCTTAGCTAGTTGAGCAACCAACTCTTGATTTCAGCTCAGGTCTTGATCTCAGGGTTATGAGTTCAAACCCCATATCTGATATATGGAGACACATTTATAGCTAGAGGAAACTTAGATAGTATCTTGTTTAAGCCTTTAAGTCTGCCCCCATGGTTGGAGCCTACTCAAATACATACAAACATACAGACAGACAGACAGACATACAGACAGACAGAATCAAATTAGACGTTGAGAAAAAAATCAAGAAACAATGATTTGGCTTATTGTTAAAGTTATTACAGTTCTGCAATTCCAAGAAAGTAACAGAAATTTCATTGTGCTGTACCAAAGTTAAATTTATACTAATGTTCCTTTTCTATAAAATTATATAACTGGGGATGCCTGGGTGGCTCAATCGATTAAGTCGCTGCCATTGGCTCAGGTCATAATCCCAGGGTCCTGGGACCTAGGCCTGCATCTGGCTCCTTGCTCAGCGGGGAGCCTTCTTCTCCCTTTGCCTCCCGCTTCCTCTACTTGTGCTCTCTCTGTCTCTCTTCCTCTCTTCGACAAATAAATAAAATTCTTAAAAAAATTATATAGTTTGGGCACCAATTTTGGTTCCTGAATGACGAATAAACAAAAGGCAAATAGCATTATCTCTTCTCCAATGGAACAGAAACAAATTCAGCTCAAAACATGTTTAATGATGTCAAGGAGTGCCCAGTGAGGTGAGCTGGACAATATTTAGAACGGGAAAGAAAAAGGAAGGTTTATATTGCACTTATTATGTAAGAATCTAAAAATCCTCTTTCACAAATCAAGACAAAAATATCTGAAAAATATGAAGAGTACAAAAAGATATGAAGATTCTGTGTTACCAACAGATATATGCATCAAAAAATAGAGCTGTTTGAACTTTTCTTTGTTTTTTTTTAAAGTTCCATAATTTCTTCAACCAATCTCTATCAATCCTGTGTTGTACTGTAGTAAGGATAAAAAGGCCTGTATAATTTCTGTTTTCGAGAATTTTCAGGGTCTAAAATGGTCAATTATTTTAAATATTTCATTGATGTTTAAATAGTATGCATTTTTTCTGTTGGGTAAAAGTTCACTGTTATATCTACCTATGTCTCTCCATCATCCAGGATATCACATGAATATTAGTCTATATTCTCCCCTGGTCTGTGACTTTTGACAGTTTCTCAGACTTGCCTTATTTTTGATGACCTTGACAGTTTCAAATGGTGCTGGTCAGGTATCGTGTAAGAATGTTCCTCAATTTGGGTTTGTCTGATGTTTTCCTAATAGAGGGGGTTATTGATTCTGGGGAGGAAGATCACGGATGCAAAGTACCATTCTCCTCACATTATATCCAGGGCACAGCTTATCAACGTGATTGCCATGAATGATATTAGCCTTATCACTAGGCCAGCTTAGTATTTGACAGTTTCCTCCATCATAAAGTTACTTTCTCTCTCCTTATTGTTCTCGAAGAAAGTTTTCAGGGGCAGCCCACATTCGTATGATGAGAGTGATTGTGGTGGTGGAGTAAGCTCTACCTTCTTAATTGGGGACTATCTAATGTAAATTTTTTCTGACTCTTTCGTAGATGAGATTTTTCTCTTTTCCCTCATTTCTGTATTTATTCAATCATGTATTTGTATCAGTATGGATTCTTGGATATTTATTTGATACTTGGGGCTATATCTGATACTACGCTATTTATTTTGTTGTTCAAATTGTTCCTTCTTTGGCCACTGGGAGATCTTTTAGTTGGTTCCTCTGTCCCTTTGACATGGCTCCATCATTGTGGGTTTTTAATTTTCTTTTAGCAATTCCTTATTTTCTTGTATTATGAAAAGTACCAGTCTCATCTTGTATATGCCCTACCCCAGTTCTAGATCAACCATTTCTCCAAGGAGCCCTGGTTCCTTTTACTATGATAATATGATATAGAAACCAAAATGTGATGCTAAGTGTGCTCATTGCCTTTGGAGTGTTATCGTTTCTAGGCCCTCTCAGTGGAAAGAGCTAGGAAATATCTGTGTGTATGTACAATAACACATACATGCATACAAATCTATAATTACTTCTGTATCTATATCTATCTCTCTCTTTTTTTTTTAAGATTTTATTTATTTATTTGACAGAGAGAGATCACAAGTAGGCAGAGAGGAGGAAGCAGACTCCCTGCTGAGCAGAGAGCCCAATGCGGGACTCGATCCCAGGACCCTGAGATCATGACCCAAGCCGAAGGCAGCGGCTTAACCCACTGAGCCACCCAGGCGCCCTATATCTATCTCTCTTAAGCTAAACATGAGTTCATACTGGTGTCTCTGACCCTAATCCTTTTTTGTTTCTTTGTTTTTAATGAGAAGAGTCCTATTTTTTTCACTCTCTCTTTCCTGGGCACTTATTCCAAGGGGCCCCAGTTGGTGTTGTTAATATAATTACAAATGCGTTTAACAAGCATCACCATATTTTAGTGAGAAAGAACGAATTTCATTTTCTCAGGAGCCTTGAAATGTCAGGGAGGAAATATATGACAACCAAATTCTTTTTTTTTTTAAAGATTTTATTTATTTATTTGACAGAGATCACAAGTAGGCAGAGAGGCAGGCCGGAGGGGGTGAGGGGTGGGGAGCAGACTCCCTGCTGAGCAGAAAGCCCAATGCAGGGCTCCATCCCAGGACTCTGGGATCACCACCTGGGCTGAAGACAGAGGCTTTAACCGAGCCACCCAGGTGCCCCTGACCACCAAATTCTCAAGTTAAAGCTTACACAGCCCTGTTCCTGGCCCTTCCTAACAATTGCTGGTAAGGAAGAGGAAATGGGGGTAAAAAATGAGTTGAAGGTCTACTTAAGGGTGATGCCTCCTCCTCATTGGCAGAGTTCACTCTCTAGACTGAGAACTTCCTTTTTACTTAAACATGAGTCCTTACCATAAGGGGCATGTTTCAGGTTTCTCACTTTAAGGGCCCCTGGAAAATGATTATTGTCAACTATATTCTCATGATTGTAATTATGTTGCTTATATGCTTGATTAAAGCAGAGTTCCTTTTTTTCTCATTAGAAACTACTTTTCATTGCTTAGAAATCTTAAAATTTTACTGATGTGTCTGAGCAAAAGGAGGAGTAACAGAATATAACATGAACAGAGAGAATGAGTTCACCAAAAAAACTCCCAAACAGAGCTGGGGAACTTGTTTTATTCCGGGCTAAATGTTTCCTGATTCTGTGAATTCAGAAGTATTTCAGAGGGAGGTATAGCATAAAACAAGTAGTGTAGAAGGCCATGAATCTTGAAGACTTTCTGGAATGCCTAAGCTACCGATTCCTGTCTCAAACTACCATTAGAGTGTTTTGCAAAGTTAATCAACACCCTTAATTCCTCAGGTAAAGGCCTTGCAAATCAGAGTCCTTCCTACCCTCTTATCTCACTTCTCTCTCTTCCTGGCCACACTGTCAGTCTGGGTTCAGCATTATTCCGTGAACATTTGTTTCTACACCTTCTTAATATGCTTGAAATGCCCTCCTCCATTCCCTCGTCAAAATTGTACACATTCATCACTTTAACTCAGATGTCATTTCGGGCATGAAAATAGCCCCCAATATTCCCTGATAGTATAAATTACCCACAGTGCATATGTGCCTGTCTACCCTATTAGCTAATGTGTAATTCATCTGTGCATCTCTATGGCTCTATTGTAGGATCGGCACTCAAAAAATGTTTGTTGAACTACTCAACAAAGGAATGAACACATGGACATAAAGTTATTTCTCTCGTACTTGGCTGACATCAGAGCTTGCCCCTAGGTAAATACTTGAAGTATTTTGATGAAAAGACACATTGAAGTGTGAGCCAGGACACCTAAGTCCTCTAATCCTAGCTCAACCAACATCTAGGTAGCCTTAGAAAAGTCACCTCAAATTTTTGGACCTATTTCTCTACATAACTCAAAGATTCTACTAGATCCTTTATCCTCACTGTGGAATGGGTTCACGGCCCAAAATATTTTGGGTCAGAAAAATCTTTGTGATCTTCTGATGATCACCAATCCGATGATATCATATCATATCTATCTATCTATCTCTATATATTTATCTCCTATATATATTTCTGGGAAATAGTTCAGTTACATCTTTTTTAAAAAGATTTTATTTGAGGGGCACCTGGGTGGCTCAGTGGGTTAAAGTCTCTGCCTTCAGAGTCCTGGGATCGAGCCCTGCATCGGGCTCTCTTGGCGGGGAGCCTGCTTCCCCCTCCCTCTCTGCCTATTCTCTGCCTACTTGTGATCTCTGTCTATCAAATAAATAAAATCTTTTTAAAAATAGATTTTATTTATTTGAGAAAGAGAGAGAGAGAGCACAAGAAGGGGGAGGGGGAGAGGGAGAGGGAGAACAAGGCTCCCACTAAGAAGGGAGCCCGATGTGGGGCTCGATCCCAGGACTCTGGAATCATGACCTGAGCTGAAGGCAGATGCTCAAATGGCTGAGCCACTCAGGCACCCCTCAGTTACATGCTTCAAGTATATTTTTCCACTGCCATATACTCTTATACTTCTATTTATTTATTTATTTAATAAGATTTTATTTATTTATTTGAGAGAGAGATAGCAAGAGAGAGCAAGAGTGGGGAGGAGAGGGAGAAGCAGGTTCCTGCTGAGCATGGAGTCTGACACAGGGCTCAATCCCAGGATCCTGGGATCATAACCTGAGCTGAAGACAGATGCTCAACTGACAGAGCCACCCTGGTGCCTCACTTCTGTTTATTTTTCACACTATTTCCATGGCACTTCTTCTGTTCATATTTGTCAATACTCCAGAAACTTAGCAGTACATACTTTAATATTCTTATGTTTCCCATACATTGATAGGTTGAAGAAATCCTTTGTTAGTTCAGCCTAAAATTCTGAATAAGCAGTTTATTCCGAGTACATCTGTCCCTTAAATAAAAAAAAGAGGGAGAGAGAGATTAGCAGTCTTCAAAATGAAAACTACACTTTCCCTTTAGGGCTTGTGATGAGAAAGTATATAATGTTTAATGAAACAAAAATCCCAACTCACTAGAGGACCTGAAAGACAAGGAAAGACAAGCTGAGTTTTTCCTTGGCATATCCCCCAGGCTGAATTAGTCATTTGCTAGGTATTCCTATAGTACTTGTGCATACTGTTTTTTACTGTACTTACCACATTCAATAGTATGTATTTAAGTTTTTCTCCTCTTACCCTGGGAGTATCTCAAAGAAAGGAAATGTATATTATTTATCTTTGTATCCTCAGTTTCTTGCTTAAGACCTTGCTTATAGCAGATGCCTGATCAATGTTTGTTCAGTGTGTGTGGAGGGGGGGGCGCCTGTGTGACTCCATCAGTTAAATGTCTGCCTTTTGCTCAGATTATGATCCCAGGGTCCTGGGATCGAGCCCCACTTCTTCTCCTCTCCGCTTGTGTTCTTTCTCCCTATCTCTGTCTCTGTCTCTTTCAAATAAATAAATAAAGATCTTTAAAAAAATATTTGTTCCATGGACAAGTAAGAAAGGTGGGATGTGAATTGAAGCTTGACTATTGAGGGTTTCAGTAATCAAAGAAGCGATAAAATTTTCACGTAGGAGACTAAGGTGGTCAGAACTGTTTTAATTTTATTATGTTAGAGACCGTCTTTTTTTTTTTTTTTAAAGAATGACAGTGACATATGACATCCTGAATGTTTTGGATTTTTTCTAAAGATGTATTTATTTATTTATTTGACAGAGATCACAAGTAGGCAGAGAGGTAGGTAGAAAGAGAGGAAGGAAAGCAGGCTCCCTGCTGAGCAGAGAACCTGATGCGGGGCTTGATCCCAGGACCCTGAGATCATGACCTGAGCTGAGGCAGAGGCTTAACCCACTGAGCCATGCAGGCACCCCAAGACTGTCATTTTTTATTTTGAAGCAATTGTTTATAGGAACTGGCTCATATCAGCTTGCAAGAACCAGGTTTTGAATTTTCTTGCAAGCCATTTGTTAAACACAGTCATTATTCAAAGTTAGACTATATAAAACTACAACTAAATATATTAAAAACAAAAGTAATACTCAAAACTCATCACTTCCAAATTACTTTCCTACATATATTGTTATCTATGTTCGAGGTTATTTATCTATTACATCTAATACTAATAATATACTGTGCATCTAATAATATGCTGTGCATACTAATAATATACTGTGCATACTAATAATACACTGTGCATCTCTTCCAAATCTGCAGTCAGTGATGTCATTTGGTAGCTTGAAATTAGCCATGTTGGAAATATTTATACTATGGAAATGGGCAAACACCACCAGGCAAGGCTTCTTTCTCCCCTTCGAAGAGTTGGTTGGTAAACACTTACTAGCACACCATTACATAGAAGGCAAAATGCAAAATGGAAAATGAAAAGTTTGGAAAATAAGAGTTGAGGAAATTTGTAGACATCAAGACAAAAAGAAAAAGAAGAAATGGAAGAAAAAGCATGACAGGATTAGAATTATTTGCAGATTCCAATATGCAAATAATAGGAATTTGAGAAAGTAAGAACAGAGAAGATGGGTGGGAATAGAATGGGGGCAGAATATAGGTGTGTTAGAGGGGAGAGATCTCATGAGCAATACAAAGGAAAAATAAAGTGATGCATGAAATTTTCCAGAACTGAAGGGCAAGAGTCTCTTTCTTTCTTTCTTTTTTAAATTTTTGTTTATTCATTTGAGAGAGAGAGAGTGACAGAGAGAGCACAAGTAGGGGAAGAGGCAGGGAGACAGGGAGAAGCAGATTCCCCACTGATAAAGGAGCCTGATGCTGGACTCCATCCCAGGAACCTGGGATCATGACCTGAGCCACAGGCAGATACTTAGCCATCGGAGCCACCCAGGCACCCCAGGGCAAGAGTTTCAAAATTAAAAGGGCCCTTGGGTATCTAGCACAATGAATGAAAATATGCATATCAAGGCATATCATTATGGATTTTCAAAACATCAAAGATAGAAGATGATCAAAGTTTCCAAAGGTAGTAATAACAATAGGGTAATACACATAGGTATATGGGTCATGTACGAATGTAAGAATTTCATTAGAATCCTCAGAAGTAAGATTGCAAGGTAGAAAACTCACAGTTCTGAGAAAAAATGAATTCCAACTTAGAATAATATACCCAAACAAATGATCATATCAGTCAAGAGAGGAGGTCAAATAAAGAGATATTCAGGGGCACCTGGCTGGCTGAGTCCAAACAGCATGTGACTCTCGATCTTGGGGTTGTGAGTTCCAGTTCCATGTTGGGTGCAGAAGCTACTAAAAAACATAAATGTTAAAAAAAAAAAAAGATAATGATAATTTCAGACTTGTAACTTCTCAAAAAAAAAAAAAATTTACCTCCTTTACACCCTTTCTCACGAAGCTACTGGTAGATGTGCTGTACCAAAATAACAGAGAAAAACAAAACACGGAATCCAAGGACACAGGGAGTCCCAAAATGAAGCAAGGAAAATTCCCAGGATGATGATGAAGGGAAATCCCAGAACAACAGCTGTGCGGTTGGCCTAGTGAGCAACACTTAAGATTGGAATAGAAGGAATAGTTGCAAGGAAAAAACAAAACAAAACAAAACAAAACCCAAAACCAAACCACCAGACGTATTACCTGACGAGATTGAGTTGAATGGAAATTTACAGTTTGGGTAGGCCGTTGGGAAAAAATTGATGATAGATCTGTAGAAAACAAAGAATGGAGACAATGATTAACTGCAAGGAGAAGACAAAAAAAAAAAAAAAAATAAATAAAGCCTGATGGGAAAGGAGATATAATCGCAGTTTATTACCCAGACCCACTGTGAAAAATATTTTCCAATGCGTACTAACGTAAATTAAAAACTCTTTAACCCACATTCGCGATGACGGTTTGGGGAGGACGGAGGAAGCTAGGTGTGTACAGAAGAGGGCACAGCTGGCCAAAGAGCAGTGAAAGTACATCACACTTCGTCGAAACAGACATTACCCCCTCTCCCCTCACCCCCATAAACAAAGGAAATCTCCCTCCGAAACTGCTCAAGCCTTGGACCCCCTCCGCCTGATGAAGGACTTCAACAGGGCTGCGGGCCTGCGGACCCCGCCCCCGACCTTTGCTGAAGGGGCAGGAGGTGCTTCCAGGGGCCCTGGGATGGAGCTGCCGGAGCCGGGAAGCCTGAAGCCGCGGTGCCCGCCCTACGCAGAAGGCCGGAGACGCCGGCGACCTGTCCCGCCTTGCGCAGGGAACCGGTCGCCGCGACAGGCCCACTGCGCCGTAGGGCAGAGGCTGTCGAGTTGGGCGCGGAGTGGCCGCGGGGACGAGGCCGGAGAGAAGGTGGGCGCCCGCTGCTCGCGAGTGCGGCCGCCCTGTCGAGGGCCGGCCGCAAAGCTGCAAAGGGCCGCGGCGGCCGCGGCTGCGATGCGTCCCCGGAGCTCTGCGGAATCCCGACGGCCTGACGCCCCCCACCCAAAACCCTCACCCTCCTCAGCCGCCGCCGCGACCCCGGCCCTCGATCCCGCAGTCGGGACCGGCACCCGCGTTCTCGCCGGACCCCACTCCTCGCCTCAGGACCCCCGCTCCTCCCGGACACCCCCGACCCCTGCCTCGGGCCCTGGCCCTCGACCCCAGGTCTGACCTTTGCCCGCCTGACCCCAGCCCTCGCACCCCGCCCCTCATCCCAGACCCCGCCTCGGCCCTCGCCCCCATCCCCGACCCCCATTGACCCCCAACTCTGACTTTCGTCCCCTCCCTCCTGGTCCTCGCCACGGATTCTGACCTCTGACCCTCGAACCCAGAACCTGGCCCTCGCCCTCCGACACAAGCCCTTGCCAGCACCGAGGGCCCTCGCCCCAACCCCGGCCTTCGCTCCCCGACCCTTGTCCCCCAGCCCTGGCTGTTGGACCCCCTAGACTCCGGATTCTCGCGTTCGAGCGATCGCGGGGCCCTTGCCTCCGGACTGCGACCCTTGCTTCCGGACCCTGAGTCTCTCCAACGCTCTATGCTCGCTCTGCCCGACCCGCAGCCCGAGAAGGATGTGGACCAAGGGAGGAGATGCGAGGCCCGGCTCAGTGAGGGAGGGTGGCTTCTGAGCCCCGGCCAGGCTAGTCTCCCAGGCGCTCCTCCTGGAGACTGGGAGAGAGCGAAGTCAGAGTTTTCAACCTGAGCAGGAGGGCGACCCGGTGCATAGAGTATAAAGGCACCGACGGAGTTGACAGTGGAGTGGTGTTTTGGTGATGCCATGGTTAAGTCTGTGCAACACAGGACTCATCCCTTTATAAATATAGGGCGGTGGACCAGGAGACATAGCTGGAAACGTTCCATGTGGTTGCAGAGGAGAATTATAATAGGAGGGAGAGGACCGGTGGGGTGGGAGAACGCTGTTTTTCTTTGCATTGTTAGGGCACTGTTTTGTTCTTTCTTTTGAAACTAGTTAACTAGAGAAAGAATCGTTAGTGACATAGTAACCCCAAAACTTAGATTTCCTAACAGGCCTACTAGCTGTGTGATCCTGGGCAAGTCACTCTACCTTGGGAACTCTGTTAAATGAAACTTCACACACACAGAGTTACCATGAGGATTAGTGACAAGGTGGGCAAAAGTGCTTTGTCAGAGCCTGTGATAGGCACAAACTAGTTGTTCAATGAACCTTATGAGCGAAGTTATTTTAGAATGAATAAAGGAGTTTGCAGCCAAAAGCGGCCTCTCGCCCACAATACCTGGGTGCTGAGGGGCTGGAGTGGATGTGATCCAATTTCAGTGTGGGTTTTTCAGCAGACCAAGGCTGTAAAGGAGAGAGCAATAATAGAGCAGCTTGTGTGAACAACTTGAAGTCTTTTTAAATGTTAATTTGTACCTGGACAGCTCCCAGGTTGTGGAGGCTTGGGGAGAGATGGGGAGAAAAGGGAGCAGGATTTGCGAAAGAGACAGAATATGCCCTATTTATTACCGGTATCTTATTAGCAAACAGATACGTTAGGGAGTGAAATCATTTCACCTTGCAAAATCTGTTCCTTACATGTAAAACAGATCACAAGTCCCTTAAGGCAGAATCTTCTCTGGCATTTAAAAACAATAATGTATAAACAAAAGCTGAGATTTTTCAAGCAATTGCTGTGCAGGGTCAGCCTGAAATTAAGATAAAGCAAATTTTCATTCTAATATCCCAAGTAACTCTAAAAAATTGATGGAGCTGGGACTGGAACCAGAATTTGATTCTGAAGTTCCATTTTTTCTTTTCTGTTAAAATATTTTATTTAAATAGAAATTACAAAAATAATATGCCTTTGTTATATTACTAATATACCAAGGTATAAATTCCCCATTCTACTTCTCAAAGGTAACGAATGTGTGAATGGTTTGGTGGGCAATCTCCAAACTTCTTTTATTTTGCTCATAACACACATTTAAAATGAATTATACAATAACCACTGTCTTGCAACTTGCCATTTTTGATTTAATAATGTGTAATTCATGTTTTTTCATACACACACTAATTTCCTTTAGTAGTTGCATAGTAAACCTATGTATGGATGTACTATAATTTATTTAACCACATGCCTGATAGACAATTTAGGATTTTTCCAGTGTTTTGCTATTCTAGATCGTGTTTCAGTTACCTTTCTTAGATGTACGTTTGTGTGCTTTTCTTAGTATTTCTGTAAGGATGGATTTGTAGACATTGGAAATGCTGAGCCTTAAGACACATATGTTTAAAATGTTGGTAGAAATTGCCAAAGTGTACTCAGAATAACGCTGATCGTCTTAACCGTTATGCCCCACTGCCCCTCGAACAAAGTAGCGGGTGCATTTTGAAAATGCTGGCTTTCTCTGTGGTAGTAAACAGCTGTGTGGACCCATAGGAGAGGGCTACTAATGGAGAAGGAAAGAGAGAAAGATTGTGACCAAGTCCTTGAAGCAGAAAGCCCTTTGCCTTAGATGCTTTGGGTTTACGGAAGCCAGTGGTATTCACCAAAATGTAAAGGGAGAGCTTTAGGTTGGTGGCTCTCTTTTGGTCCATAAATCCTCACTGTTTAAAAGAATCTGGGATTTGAGGGTGCCTGGGTGGCTCAGTGGGTTAAAGCCTCTGCCTTTGGCTCAGGTCATGATCCCAGAGTCCTGGGATGGAGCCCCACATTGGGCTCTCTGCTCAGCAGGGAGCCTGCTTCCCTTCCTCTCTCTCTGCCTACCTCTCTCTCTACTTGTGATCTCTGTCTGTCAAATAAATAAATAAAATCTTAAAAAAAAAAAAAGAATCTGGGATTTGAATTTCTAACAATAAATTACTCTTGTAATAAAACTGATAAATAAAAGACTGTTAAAGGTGGCCAGGTAATAATCTATTGCTGTAAATCCAGAGAATTTAAAATTTGTTTAAAGCGAGGTACATTCACACTGTTAAGTTGATTCTAGTTTGCCAAGGGAGTATGACTTTAAGGGAAACCAAATGGTTCCAAAGAGAACATTTTTCCCCCTGTACTTCTTAATAAGTGCTCAAAACTTCAAGGGTCAATATCATTTGGTTGAAAACATGAGAAAGCAATCCGCTCACACTTCTACCCGGGACGGCAACTGGAGGAACTGAGTATGGGATCTAGTAGGGTAGAAGGTTGTAAAGAACAGAGACAATTCCTTAAGGCACCTCAAGGGATTAGGTCTTATTGTAAGTTGACACAGAGAGCAAGAAGGAGCTTTGAGAGAACTGTAATCAAACATTTCAAAATGGGACCTCAGTTGTATGAGTTCGTCCCTCCCAGGTGCTCTTAATATAATTCAGTGACTCTGCATTGTCTTCTGGGTACTGTGTTCCTTCTTCTCCCACCCCCCCTTCACTCCGTGTACCTTTTCCATATTTCTTAGTTTCTACTTACTCATAGTTTCTGCTTCCTCACAACTTGGCCTTGCCAAGTTCCTCAAGCTTCTACCTCTGACTCATGGATTCTCTTTGTCTTTAACTCCAACGTTTGCATCAAGTATTTCTTTTTTTCTTTCTAATTCAGAGTCCAAAGAGGGAGATTTAAGGTAGCCCAGTTCTTCTTTTCATGCCAGGTGTTTGGCCAGTCCGCAGATGGGTTGTCCTCGAATCAGGAGCTTCCTTGTGGTCTGATGAGTAATGGGAAATTGCCCAGGGTCAGGTTGTAAGAAAAAAGTAGCTGTGGGTATATCAGTTTCCTTTAGGAAGGGTTTTGGGCATATTAAACAGTGTGAGTGACTTTTATAACAGGTGTTATGCATAATGTAGAGTTGTTTCTTTTTGGTGAATGTTTTTTGAGGAACTGTTGTTTTCCATTCTAGATTCTAGGATCTTCAAACATAAATAAGCTACTAATTCTCTCTCTCATGGAAGTCACGGTGTTATGAAGTGTAGGCATATAAAGTCATAGACCATACAAATTAAGTAGTGCCACTATACAAATATTCATTCATTTATTCAACAGATATGTAATGAGCACTTACTACGTGCCTAACTCTGGAGATTGAGCAGCAAACAATTTCAGCTCCATGATTTTATGTCTCAGTGTATGTGTGAGGAGAGATAAATAATAAACACTACTATAGTTTAGATGGTGATCATTGATACAGAGAGGGGGAAAAAGCATATAGAATAAGAGTCATTGAGGTTAGGAAGTGCAGTTTAAAAATAATATATTTATTTATTTAGAGAGAAGGTGAGCAGAAGGAGGGGTAGAGGAAGAGAGAGACAAAGAATCTCCAGCAGACTCCACACTCAGTGTGAAGCCCGGCAGGGGCGTAGATTCCAGGACCCCAAGATCATGACCGGAGTCGAAATCAAGAGTCAGATGCTCAACTGACTGAGTCACCCAGGCACCCCAGGAAGTGCAATTTAAAATATGAATGGTGTCTTTGAGACAATGACATTTGAAAAGATCTGAAGGAGGTGGGGGAATGAGCCATGAATTTATCTGGGAAAGAAGATTCCAGGCCTAGAGAATTCCAGCCAGTGCAAAGGCCCTGCATTGCCACCTTGAGGGGATAACAAGGAGGCTAATATACCTGGAGTGAAGAAAAGTGGAAAGGAGTGGGAAATAGGGCCAGAGAGGAAAGGCAAGGGCAGGGCACCAGATCATATGGTACTTTGTAGGCAAGTACAGAGATTTTAGTTTTTACTCTGAGTCCAGAAGCTATTGCAGGCCTTTGAGCAGAATATGGTCTGACTTATATTTTATGGTCTGACTTACATTTAACTTTGGCTGTTGTTAAGAATAGATTCTTGGGGGCGCCTGAGTGGCCCAGTGGGTTAAAGCCTCTGCCTTCAGCTCAGGTCATGATCCCAGGGTCCTGGGATCAAGTCCCGCTTCAGGCTCTCTGCTCAGCGGGGAGCCTGTTCTCTCTCTGCCTGTCTCTCTGCCTGCTTGTGAGCTCTGTCAAATAAATAAATAAAATCTTAAAAAAAAAAAAAAAAGAATAGATTCCTGTTCAGAATAGACTCAAGAGGCCAGGGTGGACGAAGGGAGGCCATCTGGAGGCTAGAGCAAAATCCAGGTGAAAAGCAATGGCGTTTTGCACTAAGATCATAGCAGTAGCAATGATGGGGAGAAGACATAGTCTGGCTATATTTTCTACAACAGACTGGATTGCTGACAAATTAAATGTGGAGTCAGGGGGGCGCCTGGGTGGCTCAGTGGGTTAAGCTGCTGCCTTCGGCTCAGGTCATGATCTCAGGTCCTGGGATCGAGTCCCGTGTCGGGCTCTCTGCTCAGCAGGGAGCCTGCTTCCTCCTCGCTTGCTCTCTGACTGCCTCTTTGCCTACTTGTAATCTCTCTCTGTCAAATAAATAAATAAAATCTTTAAAAAAAAATGTGGAGTCAGGGACAACTCTCAGGCTTGGCCTGAGAAACCACAATAAAGGAATTGCCATTAACCAAGATGATGAAGCTGGTAGTAAGAGCAGGTTTGGAGGGAAGAGCATCAGCAGCTTGGTTTTGGACATACTAATTTTGAAATGCATGTAAGATCTCCAAGTGGAGATATTAAGTAGGCAGTTGGATGTACTGGGATGAGTCTGGAGTTCAGGGGACAGTTATTTATTTATTTATTTATTTATTTATGACATTATTCATTTATCTGAGAGAGAGCGTGCGTGCGAGAAAACATGAGGGGAAGTAGGGGCAGAGGGTGAGGGAGGAGCAGACTCTCCACTGAGCAGAGAGCCTGATGCGGGTGCCCGTGTTTATTTATTTATTTTTAAAAGGTTTATGGATTGGTGTTATGAAGTCGGCTGTCCAGGGACACCTGGGTGACTCTGTCAATTAAGCGTCTGCTTTTGGCTCAAGTCATGACCTTGAGGTCCTGGGATTGAGTCCTGCTTCGGGCTCCCTGCTCCGTGGGGAGCCTGTTTCTCCCTCTGCCTGCTGCTCCCCCTGCTTACTCTCTCTCTCTCCATCCCTAGTAAATAAATAAAGTCTTTTAAAAAAAAATTGGCTCTCCAATGTGGCAGTCACTAGTTCCATGTGGCAATTTAAATATATGATTAAATTATATAAAAATTCAGTTTCTGGGGCGCCTGGGTGGCTCTGGTATTATGAGGCGTAGGCATATAAAGACATAGACCATACAAATTAAGTAGTGCCACTATACAAATATTCATTCATTTATTCAACAGATATGTAATGAGCACTTACTTGGGTTAAGTAAGTGGGTTCAACCTCTGCCTTTGGCTTAGGTCATGATCTCAGGGTCCTGAGATCGAGCCCCACATCTGACTCTCTGCTCAGTGGGGAGCCAGTTCCCACCCCCCGCCCCCCCACCCCGGCCTGCTTCTCCACCTACTTGTGATCTCTCTCTCTCTCTGTGTCAAATAAATAAATAAAATCTTTAAAAAATTCAGGGGTGCCTGGGTGGCTCAGTGGGTTAAGCATCTTCCTTCGCTCAAGTCATGATCCCAGGGTCCTGGGATGGAGCCCTGTATTGAGCTCTCTGCTCAGCGGGTAGCCTGCTTCTCTCTCTCTCTCTGCCTATTGTTCTTCCTACTTGTGCTCTCTATTTCTCTGTCAAATAAATACAATCTTTTTTTAAAATTCACTTTCTCAGTTGCTTTAGCCACATTTCAAGTACTCAATAACTACATGGGGCTCATTGCTACTGTGTTGGACAGTGAGGATAGAGAATATTTCCATCATTACAGAATGTTCTATTAGACAGAACTGAAGATGACATTTAACATTATGGGCCTAGATAAGATCACCTAAAGAATTAGTGAGAGAGGGGAAAAAGATTCAAAGACCAGGCCCTTTATATAAATGTATGTAAGTACACAAATTGTGGTGATGGTGGGATGGTGGGGTGTTAAGGTCTGGCTTACTTTCTAAAAAAAATTTTTTTTTCATGAACTTAATGGATACTAGGATACAAGACATTGAGATGTAAGAGAATAGTGTGTGTTAACAGAAGTATAAAATAACATGTATGGTATTGTGGGGAAGTATAAGAAAGTTGGCATTTCTGGAGCAAGACCATTTTATTTTAGTATAGTTAAACTCTCTCTCTCTCTCTCTCTCAACCTCTTCTTTGCTTAAACAATTTGGGACTGAGCAGCCATGTGGTGCTGAGGATAATCAGTCCAGGTCTAATTGGAGGACAAAATGAGAAGGGGAAAAATTTTTCCTCATCAACTTGAAAATTGTGAATAAAAATGGATGTAGGAATTGAATTTAGGGAAACAGCTGTTTATCACATACCTGATGCCTCCTGTTTCTTTCTGCGAAAAAAATTAAATGCGGTAATCACTTTCAAGTTTCTGAAGCTTTGTTTGATAAAGACCTGAAAGTTACTTCAGCAGGGACTGGGTTTCTATCTGGATTAAGGGCAAACTGAAACAAAGTTGATGTACCTAATCAGCTCGGGCTTTGATGGAATGTATTCATACACAATCGCCAAGCCCCATCCTGGAAGCCAATCATTTCAGAACATGTTTTTTCAGGATGTCAGTTTGTTTTAATAATAGGTTGCTATCCCCAAACTACCATATTCTTGGTTTTCTTTTTGTTTTTCCTTTTTTCAGATTTGCAAAAAGCAATAACTTAAGCCACAAGAAAAAGCCCACAAAAATACTTTTCACCAATTAAAAGAAACTCTTTCCATTTACATGTGTTTTGAACTAGAATAACCTAAAATTTTTTTAAAAAGACTTCATTAGAATAAAAAAACTTTTAAAAGTGGAACCTATTAGAATCTCACGTTGTCATTCTACGCTCCTACAGTTAAAGACTATGTCATTATTTCCATTATACTTACCTCCTAATTTTCAGGGCTTATTAGCCCGGCTGTAAAAACTTGCTTCAGTTGAAATTTGGCAAGCTGACAAGGCTGCGTGCCAGAAGTAATTTACTATCCAGTGTGGTTTGCAAAGTAAAAGAAGCTATATATAATAGAAAAAGAAATGAAAAGTTCCTGGTTCCAAATATTTTAATGTGTGTAATGTGTGTCACCTCAAACTTTTCAGCTTTTGTTGTTAGCAATGTGAGATAACATGAAAGGTTTGAAAAGTACAGATGCTTTGCATTCACATCAAACTGAGGGCTCCGATGTTCTTAGGCATCAAAGAGCAGTCTGGGTCTATCACTTCTGTTTGACTTTGAAGTCTCCCAGGACTCTGTGTGGGAGAAGCGGGCAGAGGACTCAGAACAAGGTAGGGGGAGGGGATTCCAGGTGTCTCACCTCTCATTATCACTGAAATTAGGTTCTTCTCTTTACCTAACAATGATAATAATAATAATAATAATGGAATAAAAAGAGAGCATTTCTTTGTTGTTTATAAGCATTAAGCTGCCCATAAACTTAATCTTTGGATGTGACAATGAATATCCTAAGGAAATGTTCAAGTTTATTATGAAGTTTACATGTAAGTACTTTGGGAACAAGAATAGATGTTTTAACTTGATTTACAAACATCTAACTACTGTTCATCTGTTGGAGTCCTTACGAGATTGTCTTGGGACCTCCCCCTTTTCTGTTTTCCAAACTGGCTCATAAGCACTACAAAGGCACCAAGTGTCTCTCCAACATGGGGTGAGCAGTGTAGGTCCTTCTGGGATTACTCTTACTTGACAATCTGGAAAAAAAAAATCACAAACATTTATATTAAAATGAATACTAGGGCCTCCTGTTTGGCTCAGTCAATAGAGTATATGACTCTTGTTGTTAGGGTTGTGAGTTTGAGCCCCACGTTGGGTATGGAGATTACTTTAAAAAATAAGATCTTAATGGGGTACCTGGGTGGCTCAGTTGTTAAGCATCTGACTTCAACTCAGGTCGTGATCCCAGGGTCCTGGGATCTAGCCCCGCCTCTGGCTTTCTGCTCATCAGGGAGACTGCTTCCCCTTCTCTCTCTGCCTGTCTCTCTGCCTGCTTGTGATCTCTGTCTGTCAAATAAATAAATTAAATCTTTAAAAAAATTAAAAAATAAAATCTTAGGGCACCTGGGTGGCTCAGTTGTAGGGTGTCTGGCTTCACCTCAGGTCATGATTCCGGATCATAAGCCCTCACATTGGACTCCCTGCTTGGTGGGAAGCCTGCTTCTCCCTTTCCCACTCCCTCTGTTTGTGTTCCTTCTCTTGCTGTCTCTCTCTGTCAATTAAATAAACATATGAAATCTTTTTTATTTGTTTATTTTTTAATCTATTTGACAGACAGAGATCACAAGTAGGCAGAGAGGCAGGCAGAGAGAGAGGAGGAAGCAGGCTCCCTGCTTGAGCAGAGAGCCGGATGTGGGGCTTGATCCCAGGACCCTGGGATCAGGACCTGAGCCGAAGGCAGAGGCTTTAACCCACTAAGCCACCCAGGCGCCCCTAAATGTATGAAATCTTAAAAAATATCTTAAAAAATAAATTGTAAACCAAAATTATTTAAAAAATTAAAATGAAATTAATATATTGTGGCTAGAATGTAAAATTTGTATGAACTTTTTTGCAGAGGGAGAAAGCTGTGGTCATTTGTGTTTCAGAATTTTGACCCTGACACATAAAAATGATAGTTGAAGCTCTTGAAGAGAAAGGAATCCTGAAAGAGAGGGTCTGGTCATTAATGTTTTCTTTTAAAGTGTAGCTTTCATAAAGTGCACAAATTTTTTTTTTAAAGATTGTATTTATTTATTTGAGAGAGAGTGTGCATGACTGGGGGTGAGGCAGAGGGAGAGGGAGATAAACAGACTTGCTGCTGAGCAGGGAGCCCAATGTGGGGCTCGATCCCAGAACCCTGGGACCAAGACCTGAGCCAAAGACAGATGCTTAACCAACTGAGCCACCCAGGTGCCCCCATAAAGTATAGAAATCTTAAGTGTGCACCTCAATGGATGGATTTCTACATATGCATACACACACATATGTATGTGTGTGTGTATAATATATGTGTGTGTGTATATATGTGTGTATACACATGTGTATATATATATAATATATATAAGTGTGTGTATACACACACACACACACACATAATGATCACCCAGATCAACCAGGAATAGAACATTTCTAACATTCAGAGGCCTCCCCCTCCCAGGTAGTACCTGTTCACCAATCTGAGATCTATGGTGAGTTTTGAAGATCAAATAAAAGACTAAAAGAAATACCAAGTTTTCTAAGATGCACGTTAGAGATCCAAACTCAAGTGCACTTTTTCTCTGGACCTGTGGTTCCTTCACTAGGTGTGCTTATCTAGGAATCTGAGACTCAGTTGGCATTATTCAAACACAATTTCCTCTGCTATATGGGATTTCTCTAGCAGATGTTGTTGTTCTTGTTTTTCCTCTTCAAAAGCTCCTTGAGTTGTTATTTTAAAATATTTGTGATCAGAGTAGGTGAGTTAATATATAAGGAGCTTAGAACAGTGCACATAATAGCTGGGCGTCTAGAAGCCCTAGATAAGAGAGAGCTATTATACTGAGATGCAGAGGAAACAAAAGATAGCTTTGCCATTATTATTATTATTATTAATTAAGGATTTTGTTTCTGAGAGAGTGCACCTGTGCACGCTCACACACAAGAGGATGTGGGGTGGGGCAAAGAGAGAAGCAGACTTCCCACTGACTGGGAAGCCTGATGCCAGACTCCATCCCAGGACCAGAGATCATGACCTGAGATGAAGGCAGGTGCTTAACTGACTGAGCCACCCAGGCACCCCTGCCTTTAACATTATAATAATTGTTAGAGCAAGATAAACATAGATGCAAAATTTGAAAATAAGTGAGGAGAGTATTTATAGCTGGGTTGATTTAAAAACCATAGTTATCTATCAAATTTGCCTTGAAATGAAAGATTAAAATCTCTCAGCTTGCTGAGTCCCTTGGACCTAAAGAAATCTAGCAAGTGCCATTTGTTATTCTGTCATGCATTTATTTATTGAGTGCTTATTATTTTCTAGGCACTGTTCTAAGCTCCCAGATGTCTAGTGAACAAAACAAGTATTCCCTACCTATTTGGAGCTTACTGTATAGTAGCATCCCTACTTTCACTGTTAACACAGGCTGGGGATTTTCTTTACAAGGAAATTTAACCTTTGCTTTACATCCATGAGTTTCTTCCCGTCTACAGCAGAGGGATCCAGAAATGAAGCCGAAGCCAACCTTTGCCTCAATTCTGAGACTAATTGGGTAAAATGTGAAAGGAAAAACAAGAAAACCCCCCCAAAACCTCAACAACCAACCATTAAAAAGGAAAGGCACAGAGGTGGAACATGGTTAATTGCTAAACCTATTCCCCTTTATAAATCACAAGGAGGGAACGCCAATGTTGAAATAAACAGGTCTAGCAAGAACTCCTGCTTTTTTTTTTTTTTAATCATCTTCCAGAACTTAAAAAAGAATTCAGTCATGTAGTTATTTTAGGTTTAGTAATTATACCAACAATGTCACTTCCACGCAGAGTTGTCTGATGGTACCCTTAGAAATGCTAACTTGCTTGGGCAGTGGTTTAAAGAGTCTATACCTTACTGATTTATTTCCGTAACTCCCTAAGTTTTCACTACCAAGCTCCCCTCTTCTAAAATCATATACTTTCTGATACCCACCCAGGGCCACGTGTTTTAAAAGATCTTGGGGGTGAAAGCAGAATTATTATTTAAATAATGAAAAGTCCTTCTATTTAAAAATTAATCGGCCAATTAGAGATTCTAATTGGCACGTGAAAAACCGGTGATATCACACTGGTTTACCAAGTCTAGTCGAAAGCAGAGCCCATAGTATTACGGACAGCCTGCCAGATTCAGCGTCCTTTATGATTTTCATTACTGACATTTTCAGATGTTCGCTATTGGAAAGCGAGGACGGCCGCACAATAAAAGGGGACAATATTCCGCAGAAAACGCAAAACACGTCTCCCTCAGGTAACTGCTCTGAACCCCCGCAGGTGTTTTCTCGGATCTCCGCCCATTTCTAGGCCCGCGCGCGTTTAGGACCGCCCCCACGCCGGCTCCGCCCCACCTCTTCCCTCCCCTCCGGTCCACGTGAGCACTCCTGCGTCTAAGGGGTCCTTGCAGCAACCCCACAATCGGCCACAGAGAGGTGACAGCCGCCGTAGGGGCCAGAGGGCCGCCTTCAACGGTGGAGGCGGCGGAAGCGGAAGAGGCGGGACCTAGGACGCACGTTACGTCAGCACGTGCGAGCGCTGGGGCTGGGTCTCCGGAATAGAAGGTGGGCTCTTCCTTCGCGTGTTGGCGTTGGAGAAGTTCGCCGGTGGCTTGTGTGGGCTTGTGACCTCATGGCGGAGATAATCCAGGAACGCATAGAAGATCGACTCCCCGAATTGGAACAGCTGGAGCGCATTGGACTGTTCAGTCATGCGGAGATTAAGTGAGAGAGAGCTGAGGGGGGGCTGGGACGGGAGGAGAGGGGAGGAAGTCTGTGGGGGGGGCAGGGATGCGGGGGACACTTAATTGGGTTTATTTTTCTTAACCTGGAAGAACCCCATTTTCATTCTTTGTTGATGCCTAGAATTTGTCATTCGGGGCAAGGTGGTCTGTCCACTCGCCCACGAAACGCCTGACAGCTCTTCATGGAGCCGGTTCTTAGTGCTCTAAAGATGATAAAACTAGGATGCCAGTATCAGGAGCTACCTGCCTTGCGCGTGCTGGGGGAGACAAATTAAACATTCTGCTTACACTGCGGCGTGCTGTAGGTTGATTGTACTAGAGTGTACTGCCCTAGAGATGCAGAGAGTGCTGTGGGAGCCCAGGAGGAGCGGATAAATCTTCCTAATAAAACATGAAGGTGGGGGGACCATTTAATTCAATTTCGTGTTCTACCTCGGGCGTGGCCAACATCATCTGGCACATGGTTGGCATTGAGTAATTTTTAGAATTAAGTTTAATGTTTTTTAATGGTTTTCTGTGATTGTTTCTGCATTTTACAATGGTTGTGATTGTAGTAATGTGATTATGGGAGCCTTAAACATTTGTTAGTGAAATGGCACATAGAAGTGTGGACTCTTAATGAGTGTTCAGTAAATGTTATTAACTGTTTTTTTTTTTTTTTCTTTTAAAGATTTTATTTATTTATTTGACAGAGAGAGTACAAGCCGGGGAAGCAGCATGCAGAGGAAGAGAGAAGCAGGCTCCCTAATGAGGAAGGAGTCTGATGGAGGGCTCCATCCCAAGACCTGGGATTATGATCTGAGCTGAAGGCAGATGCTTAACCAACTGAGCAACCCAGGGCCCCTGTTATTATTACTAGAGACAGTTATTGATCTTGCATATCTTGTGTTAAATTCCTCTGATACACACATTTTGTGTTCTCTCTAGCTAAATACAATGAATCTCTTTCTGTGAGTCCTTTGTAGTCTTATAAACCTGCCTAGGTAGAAACAGTAGGGACAATCTAGGTCTTTTTTTTTTTTTTTTAAAGTCTGCATGTTGAAAACTCATAAGAGGAATTTAGAAAAGATACTTTTTTATTAAAACCTAAGTGACCTGAATTTGGAGGAAAGTAAATCTTTACTAGTAGCACATATAAATAATGTAAAGTACTTAACATTGTTTGCTTTGGTGGTGGGAATGTCAGTGGTTCTGGCAGTCTATTAAGATGATTTTCATGATAGTTTTAAAATACATCCTGATGCCCCTAAGCACACAGAAATAATGATGTGAGAAAATACTTGCTTACTAAGGATAATTATGTGGGAATTTCAGGTTTTGGAAAATGTGTTTTAAATATATTAAAAATAAACTTAATGGGCGCCTGGTTGGCTCAGTCATTGGGCGTCTGCCTTTAGCTTGGGTCTTAGTTCCAGGGTCCTGGGATCAAGCCTTGCATCAGGCTCCCTGCTCAGTGGGAAGCCTGCTTCTCCCTCTCCCAGTCCCCCTGCTTGTGTTCCCTCTCTCACTATATCTCTCTCTGTCAAAGAAATAAAATCTCAACAACAACAACAACAAAAAAACAACCTAAGAAAACCCCCAAAGTTCCTTAACTTAGGCTCTTTTCAAGTGTTACCTTTTTTTTTTTTTAATAAGTGTTGCATATTAAGTGCCTTTCTCCTCAGAGCTATCATTAAGAAGGCTTCGGATCTGGAATATAGAATACAGCGAAGAGCCCTTTTTAAGGAAGACTTTATCAATTATGTTCAAGTAAGTGAATAAGTTCATTACTTTTTATTCCCTTCACAAATTTTAAATAAGTTCTAGAATGGTGCGCTTGATTGAGTTTTCTATGAAATTCTAGAATTGATGATTAAATGGTAATTTTTGAGCAGAAATAGAGGTGATTCAGGAATAGCATTGCTTAACTACGGCTTCAGTCCTTGGCAAACTGAACTTTTCTTTATTCCTTCTATAGTGTTAGTAGATCAGGTACTGCCAAAGATACTGTGTATCAGGATGTCAGCAAGAGAACTGACATACTATTTCTTGTGGGTTGGGGGAAGGAGAGTGGGTTTGACAACAGTAGGTGGTTGGAAAGTTAATATTTATGTGTGCTGCAAATTCTTCAGTACTATAAATGGATGAAAGATTTGAGTGAATATAAAGTGTTAATGCTGGACCAATTTTCAGATGGAGGAGAATAGCTAATATGTTGGATAAAAAAACCTAGCTGGACCCAGTAGTAAGATGCAGTGTTACAAGACTGAAAGTTCTGACCTAAGATTAAAAAAAAACAGGTGAACAAGCGAGACCTGACTACAAATCTTATATTTGGAAGAGGTTTGGAAGCTCATAGTGGAGCGTATTACATCACAAAATATAATCTCTATGTCAACTATACTTCAGTAATAAGTTTTAAAAAGGAAAAAGAAAAAAAATAATCTAATTGACTGTATAACAAAAGTAGAGTATGGAGCAGGTTAACTGAGGACATTGAAACAGTAGGCACTGAGAAGATGTTAGTTTGAATAAAAGTGTTTTGCACTTATCAGACCATGGCTGAAGCATTGTGTTAGGCTTGACACTACAACTTAAAAAAAAAAAAAAAAATTTATTTATTTGAGGGAGAGCGAGAGAGAGCACGAGCATGGGGATGGGCAAAAGGAGAGGGAGAGAATCTTAAGTGGACTCCTCCCTGAGTGTAGAGCCCAAAAGGGGGCTCAGTCTCGTGATCCTGAGATCATGACCTGAGCTGAAATCAGGAGTCAGTTGTTTAAGCCACTCAGGTGCTTCCACCCCAATTTTGTTTTTATTCTTAATTTTTATTTATTTTATGATTTCAACTAAATGTATTTCTTGCATTTAAAAAGTTATAAATGTTATTGTTTTCTCTTTTTTTGTACGTTTTTCTTCCATAGTATGAAATTAATCTTTTGGAGTTGATTCAGAGAAGGAGAACTGTAAGTAGATATTCTGGAAGTTGGAAAAATTTATTTGAGAGAATGAGCAGGGAGAGCAATGGAGGGAGAGGGAAAAGCAGACTCCCCACTGATCAAGGATCCCAATGTGGGGCTCAGTCTCAGGATGCTGGGATCATGACCTGAGCCAAAGGCAGATGCTTAATGACTGAGCCACCCAGGTGGCCCTGGAAGTTGGAAAATTTTAGAATTAAGTAGTGTGGCTCTATAACTAGAGGTTGGGTTTGGGAAGCAGTTGGCATTGATAAGTTGTGTGGTGATGTGCTCATAATGAGTATTTGTAATTATTTGTTTTATCAGTACTGTTTAAGATCAAGTAGGAATGTTGCTGTAGATAAATGTGATTAATTTGAGGCTTTGTGTATGTCCTTTTTTAGCGCATTGGCTATTCATTTAAGAAGGATGAGATTGAGAATTCTATTGTACACCGGGTGCAAGGTGTCTTCCGACGAGCTTCAGCAAAATGGAAAGTAAGTGATCAGAACATCTTTAATTGTAAGAGATGTAAAGATTTGTATTGTATGTACTGAGATTTAAATATTCAAATGTATTATTTATTTTTGGGTGGGTCAATATTTAACCTAATTATTATATCATTATTTAAAACCACTTAACCAAACCATTAAGAAAATTGGTCTTTCTCTGAGGATGGTACTGAAAAAGGTAGGTTTGATACGTCATTATGGATTAGAAATTTGGGATTTGTTTGGGTAAATCTCTAAGTGAAGTACATCAAAGACTTGGAGGTAGAAGATGAATGGTTAGAGTACGGGCAGCACCTCACTCACTTGATACTCTTCAAGTTGGGCTCTAGGGCTGTGATACAGTGTATAGGGAGTACTTTAGGAATGGCAGAGTACTTGGGAATGACAAATTTTGGGTTGCTTCCCCTGATTGACCTCATTTAAGACCTGCATTGAACACATTGGGTAGATAACACATTTTGTCTTAGAGAATGGTAGGTGGGAGTGGTGGCCAGATGGAGTTACCACATTTAAGAGATCTAAGGCCTCAGTGAGGAAGAGCATGTAGACTGAGCGATGTGTTGTAACATTGGCCTTTCTGAAATCTACCTCTGTTTCTAAAAAAAATTAGTGCAAAGTTGTATATGTATACAGTTAAATTTCAGGCAGCTTACTACATTGTTTTTCTTGCAGGATGATGTTCAACTTTGGCTATCCTATATAGTCTTTTGTAAGAAATGGGTGAGTATTGGGCAGCTGTTTCTTGCTTCCTTATAACTTCTTTCAGTTAGTCTGCCTTATAAGAAGGCTGAATTTCTGTGTAACCTTTATTTATCTGAATGACTGTATAAATGGCGTTTAAGCCAGAAAATGATTTTTGTGTTCTGTTTGTTCAGTAAAGTTGAAAATTTTTAGATATTTGGAATGTTTACATGTAGTGGTTTAGGTAGAAGAAAGCCATGAATGTATCCTGTATTTATATGTCTCTACAACAGCAGATCTTGCCCCATTGGATTTTAAGTTGGTAAGGAAACAGTACCAGATCACTTAGAGATTAGTAACAATGATTTTACTGGATAGGAAGTAGAATTGCTTTTTCTCTTTCAGGCTACCAAAGCTCAACTTAGCAAGGTATTTTCTGCCATGTTGGCCATTCATTCAAACAAACCAGGTATGGTGAGTTCTTCATCAATTTTTCTTCTACCCTTTATGTAGACTCCAAGCTATTTTGGAATTTATTTTTCTTAATAAACCTAAAAGAAATAATTCTGAGAACTTGAGTGTAGGTACTTTTGGTTTCAGAATAGCTGCCTCTTAGTTCATCGCTGCATATTGTGTGCCACTTATTGGGTCAGATATTGTATTTGTGGGTAAGAGGGACTAAATTTCCTCTTACTTGTTTGTTTTAAAAAGTATTTAATTATTTTTTAAAAACTATCTTTTATTTTCTGTTTTTTTTAAGATTTTATTTATTTATTTGACAGAGAGAGAAATCACAGGCAGGCAGAGAGAGAAGGGGAAGTAGGCTCCCTGCCAAGTGGAGAGCCCCATGTGGGGCTCCATTCAGGGCTCGATCTCAGGACCCTGAGATCATGACCTGAGCTGAAGGCAGAGGCTTAACCCACTGAGCTACCCAGGTGCCCTAATTTTCTGTTATTTTTTAAGGGAAGCTCTATACCCAGGGCACCTGGATGGCTCCCATCAGTTAGGGTCTGGCTCTTGATCTCAGCTCGGGTATTGATCTCAGGGTCATGAGTTTGAGCCCCGTGTTTAGTTCTACACTGGGTGTGAAACCTACTTTAAAAGTCAGTCAGTCAATAAATAAAGTAACCTCTATGCCCAATGTTGGGCTTGAACTCACAACCCAGACATCAAGAGTTGCATGCTGTGTTGACTCAGACAGTGAGGCACTCCACTAAGTTTGTTTTTAGATGATGATCAAATAAACTCTGGTCCTTTGAGGGACATTCTGTTTGGATGCAGTCACATTTAAGAAGAGTTGAAAGGAGAAAACTTAAAAACATAAAGGGGAATATGTTAATACAGATTTTTCAAGAGTGGTTGGCCTACGGTAGATACTCATGTTTTCTAAGAGATTTCTCTTTTGAGTACTGTGAAGTGGTACATCATTTTGTATTGGAGGTGCTCCAGTGTCAGGTATTAGGCTCAACCAAGTTCACACAGCACAGGCTAAGGTAGGCTACATCTGGTACTAGTTAATTCAGAAGGATACAGCAGGACAGCATTAGGTAGAGTACTCTTAGCAATAGGGAGGTTGGTCTCTGGTCCTCAAGGTGGCATTTAGGTATGAGGGAATGAGATCACATGAATCGGTAGAGGAGCCACTCTGGCTTGGAAGACCTGTGGATGGGCATAGATAGCTTCCACGAATCCCAGAGAGCACTGTGCTCAGCTTCAGGAGTCATATGTTTAAGAAAGCCCAGAGCAGTGGCTCTCTCCCACTCACAACCCCTCTAGTCCAGACGTGGTTACCAACCATGAGTCATTTTTACCAAAATGAGTCTTGTCTGGTGACATAGTTGACTTATATTAAGTTTATTAAGTGGGGAAATAGCTAGAATGTTAAGGTTAATTTCTTGTGTAGAAAGACAAAGGTTTTTGTTTTTTTAAAGCCTTTATTCCCAACAGATGTAATAAAATTTTTGCCTTAAAAATTAAATCATTCAAAAAAAAAAACCCTATGAACTACTTAAAGCAAAAGAGCAAAATATTTTTATTTCATTGATTCTAAAATACATAATTTTCCAGCATTTTAACACTTCTAAAATTTGTGTGTGACTTTTAATGATGTCGATCTCAGATTGGATGAGGACACAAGTATCCATGGATACTATCATTCACATCTGTGCTTCAGAGTACCTAAATAAAGCAACAGTACTTTACAGATAACCATTAGAAACACCTTTTCTCCATCCCTTTTCTCTTTTGGTAAGATTAAAAAATAATCTTTTAGGGGCGCCTGGGTGGCTCAGTGGGTTAAGCCGCTGCCTTCGGCTCAGGTCATGATCTCGAGGTCCTGAGATTGAGTCCCGCATCGGGCTCTCTGCTCAGCGGGGAGCCTGCTTCCCTCTCTCTCTCTCTGCCTGCCTCTCCATCTACTTGTGATTTCTCTCTGTCAAATAAATAAATAAAATCTTAAAAAAAAAATAATCTTTTAAGTATTAAAATTAGAATTTAAAATTTCTGTTTTTTAAATTTTAAATTTTTAGAATTTAAAATTTTGGTTTTTCTCCATTGATTTACTGAAGTGAAATCTGATGTTTTTCATTTATAGCTTTGTGGATTATGGCAGCCAAATGGGAAATGGAAGATCGTTTGTCTTCAGAAAGTGCAAGACAGCTATTTCTTCGAGCTCTGCGCTTTCATCCAGAGTGCCCGAAACTTTATCAAGAAGTGAGTTGCATACCTGTAAGATGAGAGAGTGATGTCTTAGTTTTGGTCCTCTATGGACCTACATTCTTTATTAAGTTAAAAAAGACTTTGATTTATGGAGGCTAGGGATAAGTAGGGATTGCTGCTGGGAAAAAAGGTAACAAAGATATTTCTTGGCCAGCAATACACGTTGACCATGTGCAGCTTCCATCTTGTTAGTGAGAGATGGGAACTCTGACCTGCTCATTATGGTTGGGAGGGATAGGAAACTGAACCCTACCTTTTTTAGTTGTGGGGCCAGGGTTCAGCCGTCTTTATGCTTTTTAAAAAATATATTTTATTTATTTGTCAGAGATAGAGGGCGTGCACAAGCACAGTGAGCGGCAGGCAGAGGGAGAGGGAGAAGCAGGCTCCCCACTGAGCTGGGAGCTGGACGTGGGGCTTGATCCCAGGATTCTGGGATCATGACCTGAGCCAAAGGGAGACACTTAACTGACTGAGCCACCCAGGCACCCCAAATCTTTTTTTTTTTAAAGATTTATTTTAGAGAGAGTGTGCGTCATGCATTTGAGTAGGAGGAGAGGACAGAAGGAGAGGGGAGAATCTTAAGCTGATTGCGCTGAGTGCAGAGTCAGACACAGGCCTTGATCTCATGACCTTGACATCATGCCCTGAGCCAAGTTCCTTTCTATGAGCTGAGCTGAAACCAAGAGTTGGGCGCCCAACCAACTGAATCATCCAGGTGCCCCGGGGCATAAATGTTTTCTGAGAACTTATTTTCTGGGGCATCTGGGTGGCTCAGTGAGTTAAGCCTCTCTGCCTTTGGCTCAGGTCATGATCTCAGGGTCCTGGGATCGAGCTCTGCATCAGGCTCTCTGCTCAGCGGGAAGCCTGCTTCTCCCTCTCTGTCTGCCTGCCTTTGTGTCTATTTGTGATCTCTCTCTCTTCTCTGTTAAATAAAGAAAATCTTAAAAAAAAAACTTGTCATTTTCATATGTCTTATAACATAAAATTCAAAGTCCTAAAAATTCTGGAGAAGTCCAAGTTTATATGTTAGTTGTGCATTAGTTTTTCTTGTTATAGCTTGATTTTGCTATTGATTTTTAATTTTGAAGTAATTATAGATTCACAGGAAATTACAAAGACAGTACAGTGAGGTCCTGCATTCCACTAACCAGTTTCTCCTGATGGTTACATTTTATAATATTACATAATAAGAAAATTTAGTAAATTGACATTGGTAGATGTGTACATATGGTTCTATGTCATTTTTTTTTTTAACGTGTAGATTTGTGTAACCACTACCACAATCAAAATACAGAGCTGTTTTACCACCACAAAGATCTTCCTCCTCATAAATGTCTGCTAGTTTCATATCAAAATATTATACTGCCCACAGACTTTCCCAGATCTGGTACTTAATAGGTGAAAAATGGCATCTAATGTATTTCTGATTAAAAAAAAAAATATTTACGGGGCGCCTGGGTGGCTCAGTGGGTTAAGCCGCTGCCTTCGGCTCGGGTCATGATCTCAGGGTCCTGGGATGGGATCGAGCCCCACATTGGGCTCTCTGCTCAGCAGGGAGCCTGCTTCCTCCTCTCTCTCTGCCTGCTTGTCATCTCTCTCTGTCAAATAAATAAATAAAATCTTTAAAAAAAAAAATTTACAAAGATTTTTAGTTTATTATTTCCCTTGTGTAGTATTTTAGGATGGAGTTGATGCATGCTGAAAAACTGAGGAAAGAAAAAGAAGAATTTGAAAAAGCCAAAATGGATGTGGTAAGATCCGAATGTGTTGTCACGTGTGAACAATTTGTAGTGTTTTGAATCTGCTTAGGAGTAAGAGAAAATTTTTAGAATCTATTTTTGTTCCCAATTTAATGTCTTAACTTTGAAACTTTAAGATGAGTCTAGAGTGGATTTAATTAAATGGGCTTAGTAGTAAAAATGGAATTTTGTGCCTTAAAAATAGACATTTGGAGTAATTGAAGTAGTCCTCAAAATTATTTATTACTGATGGAATGGTAAATGGTTTTTTTTACTCCTTTATGGTTTCATTAATGACATATTAACAGGTTGAAGGAGCTTGAGGGTTGTGAAATGTGTGGTTGCTAGCTTCCTTTCTTTTTCATTTTACACAATTTTTTTGGTGACAATAATTTTAAAGAAAGAAGTTTTAGAATGTTAGAGCTGAAAAAGGAATTTCGCTATCATCTGTTGTGGTTTCCAGCTGTGAACTTTGTTATTCAAATAAGAGTTGACACAGAGGGGTAAACATGGCATGTAAAACCTGACCTGTTTCGGTCTAAGTAGAGAGTCAGGCCTTAAGCCTTGTGATCTTGCTATCACTCTAGGAGCCTGAAAGAACACAGTTGGAAGATCAGTGGTCTGGTTCAAGCTGCACATTTTACAAGTGAGGGAACTGGCCCAGAGAGAGAGACGTGATTTGCCAGAGGTCATACATATGGCACAGGTAGTCTAGGACTGTTAATTTTCATCCTAGTGCTTTTTCTGGTTCCCGGCTGTATCTTTTAAGTTATATTTAATATAATACTCTTTAGGGGAATCTTGATTATCCTGAAGAAATCCTTAAGGGCGAGTTGGCACGGATCATCTATAAGAATTCTGTAAGCATAATTAAAGGTACGCATGTTTTGAAAATTTATTTATGATGGGAGAGTGAAACATTTTGTTTATAATAAGAAAGACCTTTAGCTAATTTGGAAAATTTCTGTTAGAAATTCTGTTAGAACATGCATAAAAATTGTGTACGAATAGTGCCCTGTTTCTTTAAGAAAAGGTTGATTGCCCCTTAGGATATACTTGAACAGTTCAGTAAGTTTACTGAGTATTTTATTCACATGGGAGTTTTATTCACACGGGTGGTTTAGAATAGTTCTTTATGCTGGGAAGAAGTTTAGAAGAAAGGAAATGTTTATGAATACTCCAGAATATCAGTAATGGTTTTGCTTGAGTAGTGGATGATGTGTTTTTCTGTTTTGTCTTATTTCTCAATTAAAAAAATAACCAAACAAAATAACTCCAGCACATCAAGAAAGTAGTACTTTCTTGTAAAAAAGTGAAAGTGATACTTTAGAGTAAAATGATACTTGAGAGTCTTACTCCCCTCTCCCACTTTATTTAAATTTTAGGTGCAGAATTTCATGTGTCCCTGCTTTCAATTGCACAGCTGTTCGACTTTGCCACAGATCTGCAAAAAGAAATTTATGATGAGTAAGTAAAGTCATGGAAAAGTGAATATGTCTACTTCTAATCTTGTGGTAAAAGTTTGAGATTAGGTGTTTAGAAAGGGGGAGAGAAGATGCCACACTAAATCCTTGGAAGAAAGCGAAGTTTTAGGACTGTTGTATCATAGTAATTTATATTAAAAAAAAAAAAAACAAAAAAAAAGCCTTCTAGAGAAATTATTTGACTCCCTTATGGGCTTCCCTTGGGAAATAATTGGCCTTTATTCAACAACAAATATCCTACAGCTTATATCAAAATATTTGCTGGCATGTCTTTTATCCGTAAAACCAGTGGTCGTTGTGAGTGTTTACAGTTGATGCTGCAGGCAGTTACATTCTTCAGTGTTTGAGCTTATGGTTTGAGAATTATTTGCAGCCTGCCTCATGAGTACTTCCCTCTTAGGTAGCCCCCCTTACTTTTACAGAAGGTAAAATAGAACTCGGATCAGTTTGCTCTTTGGATTTTTCAGGGCTTTGGTAGAGGGTTAGGTTGTGCTGCTTCTTTGCCTCTATTATAGAAAAATCAAGAGCCTGGATATAATAAGGTTCTGCAGGGCTCGAAGAGTGTTGTCATGTCACACATACCTGTTGATTTGACTTTGAGAGCTAACTTGAAAATTAACATTTGAGAATGGTATCTGAAACATTCCGAAACCTAAGAAATGTGCCACAACTCTGATCAGTTGACAGAATTTATGCAGTGAATGTGAAGGTATCAGGAGGGTCTTTTGGGAAGTTGTCTCATGGTAATGGGATTGTTAAAGGGGTGTCTGTCCAGGGTACATTTTTAGAGCATAGGGAACTGTCTCTGTTTGATACTCTGAGTTAGTCTTGTGTCATAGGGCTGAATGCCAGTAAACTATTTTTCAGCCTTCAGGCCCTGCACACAGATGACCCTCTCACTTGGGATTACGTGGCACGGCGAGAATTAGAGATGGAGTCACAGCCAGCCGGAGAGCAGCCTGCCACAAAACAAGCCAGAGCAGTGGAGGTGGGCCGGAAGGAGGAGAGGTGCTGTGCTGTGTATGAAGAGGCGGTGAAGACTCTCCCTACAGGTGAACTTCACCAGACCTTGTTGTGGTATAGCAGGGATAGTGTTCACAAACGTGAAACTAAAGCTTCTGTTCCTGTTACGAAAAATAAATTTTCAGGAATCTCTCTCTGGTAGTTGACAGTGTGCCTGGCATTCCAACTTGTTCTTTTGTGGTTAAAAATGGAGCTTTTATGACCTTCCTTGATAGTAATGATGTTTATATTCATCTCTTTGGGGGAGATGATACTTAGGAAATAGTAATTTAGAAGATTGTCCTTCCTTAATTATCTTTTAACATAGGTTTACTTTCAAATTTTGTAATATAGGGGTATTAAGGTAGAGGGGATGTATAACATGGATGAGGTTTTTAGTTTTTACAGTTCATTGGTTACTCAGTTGCTTTTCCCCCTAGTATTTGAGATGATTGATTGGCTGTGATGGGAATGACTAGTTTTTTTCACCAGACTCGTTTAAATTCTTCTTCTGGGGAATATTCCACTCACAGAAAAAATGTATGATGACTGTTAAATGGAGAGACTGGAGATTTGATTAGTGTAATCTCTCTGACTTTCCCAGAGGCCATGTGGAAGTGTTACATCAGCTTCTGCTTGGAAAGGTTCGCTAAGAAGACCAGCAATCAGTTCCTCAGAGACAGGGTAAGGGACTTAAGGTACATTACTTATAGTGGCTGATGAGAAGGTGACTGTTTTCTGGAAGAAGAGCAGACACATGGCTCCTTTGGGGCCTGGGATAGCTTCTAAGAACTTCATGCTTAACCTAAGGTCTTTCTCTTTGTGGGTGACTAGTCATTCTGAAGGTCTGAGTCTGCTGCATCCTTGTTCTGGCCACCTGGTTAGGAGGCGCTCTCTTATTGGACTGTCTAGGTGTGGCTTTTTGACTGGTCTAATTATAAGTGAAACCACCTCAAGTTCCTTCTCTCAGTTTTCAGAAATGTGCAAAACTGTACTTGTTCCTGTCAGAGGCCAAAGACTCCCAGTGGGTTGTTTGTAACTAAGTGAAGGATTTTTCTGATTTCAGAGGCTGGAAAGAACCATGACGGCATTCAGGAAGGCACATGAACTCAGACTTCTACCAGAATTCCAGTATAAGCAGTGGGTAAGGACACATTCACTGCCAGTAACACGTACTTAATTCCAGTTGGTTCGTGCTGGTGTCATGTGTTTTAATATATAGTTATATGACTAACCCCATTTGGAAGTTTGAAAGGGAAGATGTAGAGACATGATGTTTGTCTCTCAGTATTTGGTGAATGTCAAAAATGAAATGTTTACCAGTAAAGGGAGGTATGTTATATAGTGGAAAACACTCGGAACAAGGGGTCACAAGTTGGAGATTTATTTTGTCTACCCATTGATCTTTTTGTGAATATCCTTTTCTTGAATGTGTGCCTAACCCAGATTAACCATCAGTATGATAACAATAAAGACAAACCAGAAGCTGACATTTCAGTAAGAAGCCTATTAACCCATTCCTGTTCTCTGGGGTGGATAAGGATTTTAGGGGAACTAGGATAATGTGCTCAGGGAATATGTGGTCTAGATTGGGTTTTGTTGCTTAATAGCTAGGTAACTTGGGCAAGCCACTTAGCCTTTCTGAGTTTGTTTACTTGATTTTAAAATAGTGATAGTGATCTTTGTTTTTGACAGCTTACAAAGTTCTTGACATGTGTAAAAATGTTCATTCATTAACATTTAAAAAATATTTTTTACATACATCTAGGTAATGCATATACTGTGTACTAGTCTGCTGCATTACACCATGACTAAGGTGCCCCTTTCCCATTATGGCATCTATCTGGGAAAAATCCCAGGCTTGGATGAGTTCAGCTGCTCGCATTTGAGCTATCGAATACCGGCAAGATAGTCACCTCCTATAAAGTTAGGTGGACTTTGCTCTGAGTATTGTTTTGGGAGCCCTGCTCTCTTTCTGTTGTGACTGTTTGGTCATTTACCACTCTGGCTATTTAGACATTCTCTGCTCCCTAAATCTCTGATGCTGCCCTTGCCAAGCCTACTACCTCACCACTCTTGTGCCTTTGCCTTTAGTTGAGAGTTCCTCAGTATACGGCTTCTAAACTTAAAATGCTTACCTGACTCCTACATCCATCATTTTTCCAGATTATTCTCCACAGAATGATCTTTTAAAATTGATGATCAGATTGTTCTGTGGCTTCCCACTGTCCTAGATTGTTCTGTGGCTTCCCACTGTCCTTTGGATAAAGCTGGTCATTCTTCCTAATATGGCCTTGGCCTCACCAGCCAGTTCTCTAGTATACATTCTACCTTCTACATTCTACAGCCAAGTTGAACTTGGATTTCCTTTTGTTTCCAAATTGCCTCTTATCTTTAATTCAGCCTCTTGCATATGCTGGTTGGGAGAGCCTTCTCTAACTAATGCCTAACCTTCCGTAAGCCTCGCATAAATTGTGTTTCCTGTCTCATCGTTGCCGTAGACTGTGTTGGGTGCTCCTGCTTTGTACTCTTGTAACATACGATTCTTTCTTTGTCATGGCAAGTGTTAGACCATCTCTGTTGCTAGACTAGAGGCCCTCAGGCGGTGGAGAACATGCCTGAGTTCCTCATTATTGAATAAAGCATATATAAGTATGTGATAATAATGCTTGCTGAATGAGCAGATTACATATTGCCATTTATTTACTCTTCTACAGTTTTGTAAAATTAAATTGGTTTTAGGTTTTGTTCCTCTTTTGTTACAGTAGTGTTGATTTAAGCCTTTTTTTTTAAGATTTCCTTTCTTTATTTGACGGAGAGATCACAAGTAGGCAGAGAGGGGGCACCTGGGTGGCTCAGTGGGTTATGCCGCTGCCTTTGGTTCAGGTCATGATCCCAGGGTCCTGGGATCGAGTCCCGCATCGGGCTCTCTGCTCAGCGGGGAGCCTGCTTCCCTTCCTCTCTCTCTGCCTGCCTCTCTGTCTACTTGTGATCTCTGTCTGTCAAATAAATAACTAAAAAAAAAAAAAAGAGAAAAAAAAAAAAAAACAAGTAGGCAGAGAGGCAGGCAGAGAGGGAGGGGAAGCAGGCTCCCTGCTGAGTAGAGAGCCTGATGTGGGGCTCGTTCCCAGGAACTTGAGATCATGACCTGAGCTGAAGGTAGAGGCCTAACCCAATGAGCCACCCAGGTGCCCCAGATTTAAGCATTTTGAACACATAAGATTTTCTTGTGCTTTGGGTCATCTTTGTTAAAATAAAATTTCCAAGTTTAGATAGGAACACTTTCATGACTCTTGTTGCATAGTGTCAAATACATTTCAGAAAAATTGTACCAGTTGATTGTATGCCCAACTCCATTTGAATGAATAAACCTGTTACATTATCAACCCATAAATACTGGTTTTGTCTGATTTTTATATTCTCTTGGGTAGGTGAGGGTTTTAGTATATTGAACTATTAAAAACATCCAATCTAAATTATTTAGGCCCTCTATTTTGTACGTCTTCCCTATTTTTTGGTAGCCTTTTAGCAATAAGAGCAGGCGGTGGAAGACATTTCAGATAATTCACTTTGTGCCATTGTCAGAAGTTAAGTGGAGATGCTTTGAAATAACTGCCTTAAATGAGGTCTCTTTTTTGTCCCCCCAGCCTAGATGATCTAGCTTTCGGTAGTTAATTTTCCAGTGATCTTTTGTCTTCTCCAGATCGAGTTGTTGCTGCGTCAGGACTTCTTAAAGGAAGCTCTGGAGGTGGCAGTAGCTGGGACTGAATTGTTCAGAGACTCTGTGACCATGTGGCAGATGAAGCTGCAGGTGCTGATTGACTCCAAGAGCCCTGACATAGCTCGGCTCTTTGAAGAAGCTTTTGTGCATCTGAAAGCCCAGGTCTGTGAGTTGGGTCTTTTGTATTTCATTTTGTTTGGGAAACCTTTTGAGACTGAGCCAAAGCTCATTTGAAGTGTGCTTATCTGATGAGGGCTGACCCCAAAGTACATATGTGCCTGTGGGTCAGGTGTCAGGAGTGGAAGAATTTCCTTCCATTTAATAGCTGATTTCTAGTTTGTTATTTGAAAAATGACTACATCAAATGAAATTACCTGTTTTATTTTGATATCTTGTAAGTAAGAAATATTGAAAGTATGGTTTTCCCTTGCTTCCAAAGCTGTACGTACACTTAAGTCAGAGTTATATTTTTTATTTTTTAAAGATTTTATTTATTTATTTCAGAAAGAGAGCAGGGCGGGGAGCAGTGGGGAAGGGACAAGCAGACTCCTTGCTCATCATGAGCCTGACTTGGGGGCTTGGTCCCACAACGTTGAGGTTATGACCTGAGCCAAAATCAAGAGTTGGATACATAACTGACAGAGCCAGTCAGGTGCCTTTCAGAACCTTTATTTTTTAAAATTGTATCAAAGATTTGGATTTTTTGTTTGTTTGTTTTTAAAGATTTTATTTATTTATTTGATAGGGATCACAGGTAGGCAGAGAGACAGGCAGAGAGAGAGGGGGGAAGCAGGCTCCCTGCTGAGCAGAGAGCTTGATGTAGGACTCGATCCCAGGACCCTGAGTTCATGACCCGAGCCCAAGGCAGAGGCTTTAACCCACTGAGACACCCAGGTGCCCCGTCAAAGATTTGGTTTTTAAAGTAACCTTTACACTCAACGTGGGGTTTCAACTCACAACCCAAGATTAAGAGTCGTACACTCCACTGACTGAGCCATCCAGGTAACCCCTTTTATATTAGTAAGAGGCATGAGCAAAGGTCAGAAAGTTGAGTCTGGATTAGGTAGTACTTGTGTCGTGGGTCCTAGACAGCAGAGATGTGACCTGGGTAGCTGTGGGTCTGACCAGCTATGGACCCTTCAATACTTAATTCACAGATACCTGAGGATAGTAACTGAAGGCAGTATTCCAATAGATGGGAGCTGGGACTGACAGGAGAGTACCACTTTGGGGGTCTTGGTCACAAGTCCATCTGTGCTCTGGCATGCCATCCCTACTGGGCCCTGAGAATTTGGTTATCATGAGGACAGACTGGAAGTGAATCCATATTTTACATACTGAGTATTTAATTTAATTAAATTAATTAATTGATTAATTAATTTATTTTTAAAGATTTTATTTATTTATTTGACAGATCACAAGTAGGCAGAGAGGCAGGCAGAGAGAGAGGAGGAAGCAGGCCCCCTGCTGAGCAGAGAGCCCAATGCGGGGCTCGATCCCAGGACCCTGGGACCATGACCCGAGCCGAAAGCAGAGGCTTTAACCCACTGAGCCACCCATGTGCTCCCATACTGAGTATTTTAGTAGGAGCCTGTCTTTATGGTAACTAGTTTTCAGAGTGTAGAGCTAAGCCATCATTTTCTAACTTTTATTTTTTTTCTTTCTCACTATGACCAGGTCTGTCTGCCATTGTGGATTTCTTGGGCAGAGTGGAGTGAAGGTGCCAAAAGCCAAGAAGACACAGAAGCCATTTTTAAGGTCTAGGCCCTATGTTCTGAGTTTTGTGGTGGGTGGGGAGTGAGCAAATAGGTTCCCTAGTTGGCTAGTTTTAGGGTTATTTTTATAGCAGATGTTCTTAAAGCACTGTTAATTGAGCAGCCTGGGATGGTTCTGGGAAAATATGCTTTGATACTTATAAATTTCCTCTCACAGCTTTTGTCCTTTTTTTTTTTTTTTTTTTTTTTTTTAAATTGTAGAAAGCTCTCCTAGCTGTCAAAGGTGCTGACTCAGTCACTCTGAAGGATAAGTACTTGGATTGGGCTTACCGAAGCGGTGGCTACAAAAAGGCCAGAGCTGTGTTTAAAAGGTGCTCACAAACTTTCATCACCATTACGCGTCTTTCAACCGTATATTCAGCCCCCCATACCTAGATTATATGAATGGCATATAGTATCTGAGGAAGTAATCCAAGAGATTTTTTCAAAAAGTCTTTTTTTTGAACAATAAAAGCAGTTCATACCCATTGGTGGAAAATTAAAAAATAAAAACTTAATTATAATAATAATAACTCTTTATAATCATGGGGAAACACATGCTTAATATATCATTTAAAAACTTTGTTTCTACATATTTGAGATTCTATTATAATCACATTTTGTATACTGCTTTTGTCGGTGAACACTGCACTCGCCTTTCTGCTGTCAGTAACAGTTCTTCATGCACGTCATTTCGTTAGAAATGGCTGTGTGGCACACCGCTCTGTAGATGTGCCATTATCTAGATGGTCATAGTAATACTGCTTTGGTGAACATTTCTGCACCAATATTATTTATCCGTATTAAAAATTACTTCCTTAGAATATATCCTTAGAAGTGGAATTACTGGCCTCCTTCAGAACGACCTTGAGATGTAGTAGAGGGAACTTCAAACTGTAAAAGTGAGGAAGAAGAGAACAGGAAGAAAACTGGATAGGAAAGAGCTTGGTGGGGTTAAAGAGTAAGTCCCTGGACACTGGAAGTGTTGAGAGTGACTGGCAGCCAAGTCGAGTCCTCGCGTTGCCTTCTGGCTGGGTCTTTATTAAACCATGCATTGTGGAGGCGCTGGCGTGGGGATTTAGATTCCTGGGATATTAGAGGCTTTCTGTCTCTGTGGAAGATAATAGTTTTCTCCTTTTTAGTTTACAGGAAAGTCGTCCGTTTTCAGTTGATTTTTTCAGGAAAATAATCCAGTTTGAAAAGGAGCAAGTAAGTATTCTGTCTTTGCATTTTTTGTCTGGGAAATTGAATTAGTGGTTCCTCTCCTATATGGCAGCATTTTTGTCATTTAAAAAGCTTTCATATGTAGTATAAATTTCCAGTCCCTTCATCTAACCACTTTTCATAGAGATGGTTAAGGAGTGGTAATCGAGCAAAGAAGAGAAAGTCCCTATCTGGAAAATAGAATACTCAGATGTCACCTCATAGGGGAGACCTTCCCTGCCAGGTGGGGCGAGGTGCTGGTTCTCTGTCTTGGGAGCACCCTGTTTGTCTTCTGTATTGGGTTATGTAAGGTAGAGGGTAGGGAGTAACTCTTTCTGGTGTGGTTTTTTTGTTTTTGTTTTTTGTAAGATTTATTTATTTATTTTAGAGAGAGAGAAAGAGAATTAAGTGTGTGTGCACGAGTTGCAAGGAGGGCAAGAGGGAGAGAAGGCCCAGACTCCCTGCTGAGCATAGAGCCGGATGCAGGGCTTGATCTCACAACCCATGAGATCATGACTTGACCTGAAACCGAGAGTTGGATACTCAACCAACTGAGCCACCCAGGTGACCCATGTTTCTGGTGTTTTTATCTGAACTTGTGAGTGAGGGAAAATACGGGAAGATCTCTGTTTAAAAAATAATACATGAGGGGCACTTGGGTGGCTCAGTCTGACTCTTGGTGTCAGCTCAGGTTATGATCTCAGAGTTGTGAGACTGAGTTTCGTGCTGAGTGTGGAGCCTGCTTAAGATTCTTTCTCTCCCTCTTTCCCCTCTCTGTGTCTCTCCATCTTTCTGTCCCTCTCAAAAAAAAAAAAAAAAAAGTATAAAAAATAATACACGAAAACCAACCATATTTAAACACAGCCAACCATATTTAAGTCTTTATTATTTACTTTTTTTTTTGTTTACAAGTGTACACTCAAGTTTTATTTCTGGTTTATGTGCCATGTGGAGATTCTCTCTTTTTTGCTTAATGTTAATTTGTGAACACATTTCTGTGTTTTTCCCACAATTGTCATCTTGAATGGTTATGGTGTTAATCTTAAATCCACAGTTTTCATAACTAGTCCATTATGTATAGATTGTTTCCAGATTTTTGATACTGGAAACAAGAGTGCTGTAAGCATTTTGTTTATACAGCATTTTTTTCTTTGAAATTCTTAAGATAAATTCGTTTGACTGGAGAGAACAGTTCTTTTTATGGTTCTTTATATATTATAAGATGGTCCTTCAAAAGAAGTGTACTACTTCAGAGCAATAATCAGCAAGTATATCAGTATATTTTATTTCCTCACACCCTTTCTAAATCTGTTAGTTTTAGAAGTCAGAGAAAAAGTTTTGCTTTTTCTCCTTTATTTGTGTATTTTGATTGGTGTTTATTATTTTTACTTGAAATTTGAAAATTACTTATGAGGTTAAACTCTTATTTTTACAGTTTTAATCATTGTATGGGTCATTTATCTGTTCTTGTCCTTATAGTGCAAGAGGTAATATAACAAAATAATAATCAGGCTTTGTGTTAATAACATAATAGGTATATGTCTTGGGCAGTTCTCAGCTTTGGTATCACCCTCCATTGAGGAGGTGATGATACCTGTTGCAGGGGTGTGCGGGTTACAAGGCCAGGTACTGCATAGAAAGGACATTCTGAGAATTTAACAAAGTGTGATTCTGGGGCACCTGGGTGGCTCAGTGGGTTAAACCTCTGCCTTTGGCTCAGGCGGTGATCTCAGGGTCTTGGGATTGAGCCCCGCATTGGGCTCTCTGCTTGGTGGGGAGCCTGTTTCCCCATCTCTCTCTGCCTACTTGTGATCTTGCTCTCTCTGTCAAATAAATAAAATCTTAAACACAGTGATTCTGCTCTTCATGCATGTGTTTTATAGTATGATAGTCTTAGGGAAGAGAGATTTGAATGAGAAATCGTTAACTTGACTGGACAAAGGTACTTTTTTTAATTTTAATTTTTTTATGATTTTATCTATTTGACAGACACAGTGAGAGAGGGAGCACAAGCAGGGGGAGTGGGACAGGGACAGGCTTCCCACTGAGCAGGGAGCCTGATGTGGAGCTCAGTCTCAGGACTCTGGGATCATGACTTGAGCTTAAGGCAGCCGCGTAATGACTGAGCCACCTAGGTGGCTGTATAAGAGTATTTTTAAACTGTAGATTTTACTCTCCTTTGAAAAATGAAACAAAAGAGAATACATTTAAATGGAGATAGAGGTAAAGAATGAGTATTTATTGTCTGTAAAATTAGTACCAGCTACTTTGGTAGGTGCATAATTAGCCAGCATTTTAATTGAATCTTTGTAGTTGCTGTAAGAGATAGCATTATCCTTGTTTTATGGGTGAGGAAACTTTTAAGGTCAGAGGGTTAAAAACTTGGGGAAGGTTATATAATTAGTATTTATATATGCTTCGCCTTCATATAAAAAGTTTGAAGGTGCACATAGCTAATATGTGCCAGGGCCCAGACATACAAAAGAAAGAAATCGTTAGCCACAGGGAGTAAACCTTCTCCATTTATTTATTTAAATCCTAGTCTTCCTTCAGGGCTTTCAAATGTATTTCCCTATGAAGGTGCCCATGTTCCCCCAGCTGAGAATCAATTAGGCTATTTTCTGTGCTATCAGAGCAGAGTGCTCTATCACTGTTTGACATTGACTTCAGTCTGGTGACTGCTGCATTTGACTTTCCTCTGGATAAGGGGAGGGGTGTATTAGTCCTAAACCTGAGCCTTTTCCCATTCAGATACCTAGTAGGTGGTAGCTGTTTTAACAGTGTGATTGAAAGGAACTTGTGACATTATGGATTAGCCTTTTGAGTCAAGATTGTCCTTTTACGTTTGTTAGGAATCCTGCAAAATGGCGAACTTAAGAGAATATTATGAGAGGGCTTTGAGAGAGTTTGGATCTGTAGATTCTGGTAAGTAAACTTCAGTTATAGACATATCTGTTTCCAGGTGTGGTGTATAACCCATCAGTATGATAAGAACAGTCTTTAACTCTTTCTAGCCTTAATCATCAGTATGATTAGAGCAGTCCTTAACCCTCTTTGAGAATAAAACTTGCCTCCTTGCCCTGCCTCCTCCCTTACTTTGTGCATAAATACTGCAGACGTAATTTGGCTTATAATTTCAGGTTCACAAGGTCAAGAGTTCATGGGTCTTCTATTAAGAACTCTGGAGTAGAGAACAATTTGCTTGGTTTGGTCCTTTCAAAACATGTGATACTTGTAAGGGAAAGCTTAATAATATAGGTCAGAGTAAAAGTGGGACTGATAGAAGGGGGAGTGGGATGCTAATTAACATAGTTGTCTTTGGCTGTTGCCATACTGCCCTATTTTTATATGTTATATATGTTATATGTTATAACATTTTATATGTTATATAAAATCTGTTTACTTACAAACTCAAAAACAATGTCTAGTAGTTAAATTTAGGTTTAAAAAAAATGTTAGTTTTTACAAAGTTTTAGCAGACCTTCTGGTGAAATTAATGAAAATGGCGTTTTTATTTATTTTTATTTATTTATTTATTTATTTTTTTAAAAAGATTTTATTTATTTATTTGACAGAGAGAGATCACAAGTAGGCAAAGAGGCAGGCAGAGAGAGAGAGAGGAGGAAGCAGGCTCCCCGCTGAGCAGAGAGCCTGATGCGGGACTTGATCCCAGGACCCTGAGATCATGACCTGAGCCGAAGGCAGCAGCTTAACCCACTGAGCCACCCAGGCGCCCGAAAATGGCGTTTTTAATAACCCAGGCAGGTTTTATTAGGCGTTGGTAACAAAGTTAGAGTGAACGCATTGAAATTCGGTTTCACCTTCAAAGAGACTCAGCAAAATCTTCCCTCTAAAATATTTAGTATTTTCGGTTTTTGAAATACACAGACTGTCATGATTTTATTTATTTATTTATTTATTTATTTTATTTATTTTGAAGATTTTTTTTATTTGTTTATTTGACAGAGAGAGATCACAAGTAGATAGAGAGGAAGGCAGAGAGAGAGAAGCAGGCTCCCCGCTGAGCAGAGAGCCCAATGTGGGACTCGATCCCAGGACCCTGAGATCACGACCTGAGCCGAAGGCAGTGGCTTAACCCACTGAGCCATCCAGGCGCCCTGTCATGATTTAAAGTGAAGTTTTCCATTTAAAAAAATGTTTGATACACCTTAGTGTAAAGAAGCTGAGAGAAAAAAAAAAGGAAGAAGCTGAAAGGTATTGTTTCATACAGGGCTCTTAGGGAAATAATAGCAATAAGTTTCTTAGAAATCTTACACTAAATCAATATTAAATAGTGAAGTTTATATAATAAAGCCTTGTCAATGATCTAATTGTATGTTTACAGTAACTTTTCTTTGTTCCCTTTAAAGATCTTTGGATGGATTACATCAAAGAAGAATTGAACCTTGGTAGACCAGAGAATTGTGGACAGATCTACTGGCGAGCCATGAAAATGTTACAGGGAGAGTCAGCAGAGGTTTTTGTAGCTAAACATGCTATGCATCAAGCTGGCCATTTGTGAGAAGAGGAAAAACAGAGCCAAATTTGTGAAATCGTATTTTAAGCCCTCTGGCCAGATTTGTATTGTGAGTTCATCTGCAATTTGCTGAGAGATGGCAGACTAGATGGCTGTCTGATTTGGGGACATATTTTAATTTAGTTAGTGCATTAATCCTTAATTCCAGAAAAGAGAATTGCTATTTAGTGGCCAGAGGCTACTTGTTAAGGCTGAACTTACTGTAAGTCCTAAATGTTTTCCAAGATAATATGGAAATCATAAACTTGAATTTCTTTTGTTATACCTGGTCAAGACTGAGTATCTCTAATCTGGACCTAGGGGCCTGTGAAAGTAGAGGAGAAAGTACATTTGCATTTTTTATTCTCTCCTTATTAAAAAAGTATACATGGTGTCCATTTGTTGTAGGAAATATGGAGGGAGCAGAGTAACGGGAAGAAAATAAAAGTACCCCATAACCTCATCCTTTGGAGTTAAACTTCATTTCCATTATGAGAATTAGGTGTATACTATTAGATCATTTACTCAATCATTCATTCGCTGAGTGTACACTATGAGCCGGAAAGAAGAGAAGCTTTCTCACAAGGAGGTAGGGATCTGGACATCCTGAGAGAGCTTGTTGATGCCACAGAAGAGGATTCTGAGTATTGGGGGCAAAAGTTGACCTTTGAGAGAGAAAAGACATTATATGTAAGTGTCTTCTATCTCTGGGACTGATCTTTAGAAAAGTGTCTACAGTGGGGAGACCCAGCAACAAAAGGAGGGCAATGGATTGGGAGTAGATTAGAGCAGCAGAGAAGGCCTTCAGAAGCAAGGGTGGAGGATGGCCTGGAGCAGAGAGGGCATTCTGGGAGCAGGGGAGGCAACTGTTTGAATTTTATATTCCTTAACTGAGCATTGATGTCACTGGTAGAAGCATTCAGTGTATTTTTACTTAGCATTGTTTCACTTGTGTTATTTTACCATGTTGTTAAATAGTCTTAAAAACATTTAACAACTTTTTAACATTATATTGTATAGATGAGCCATGACTTATTTTACTAATCTTTTGTGTTTGGACCTTGTCATTCCTAATTTTTTTCTTATAAATGCTGTTGATGAAAATTCTTACAAATCTTTGTCACATCCCTGGTCATTTCTTCAGGAGATTGACGGTTGATGGTAGAATACTGAATTAAAGGCTATAAGTATTTTAAAGAATATTGACATGTGTTCTTGCCAATCTGCAATGTAGGAGAATACTTTGAAGCAGTGTAGGAAAATGTCAGACCTTTACCTGCAATGGGTATTATATTTTAAATTTTTACTATTTGAATAGGTGAAAAGTGATATGTCATTGTTTTAATGTGCATTTTTTTATATTAATGAAGTTAATGTGTTTTTCCTGACTCTCTTCTTTTTTCATGTTGACAAACTCTTTTCTTACTAATTTGAAAGAATTTTTAAAATACTACTTTTTAGTTTGTCTCTCCTTTATTGCAAATAATTAGCCCTAGGGTTTTTTTTTTTTCTTCTTTTGTTTGTTTTTTTGTGGTGGTTTTGATTCCCAGAGGATAGTTTGGTGTGTGTATGATTTCTTTCATTGAAAACTCTTTCTCTTGCTGAAGACAACTCATTTTTCCCCCCAAGGAGTTAACTAAATTTTCTGCAACACTGTGGCCAGTCATTTTTCTATTAATTTGTGGTACCTTTTTTTTTTTTTTTTTAAAGATTCAATTTATTTGAGAGAAAGCGCACATGAGCAGGGAGAGGGGCAGAGGGTGAAGCAAAAGCAGACTACCTGCCTAGTGGGGACTCCAGTTTGCGGCTTAATGCTGGGACCCTGGGATCATGACCTGAGCCAAAGGCAGATGTCCAGTCGACTGAGCCACCCAGGTGTGCCCCCCCCACCTTTTAAAAAAGATTTATATAATTTGTAGAGAGGGAGCTCATGAGTGGGAGGTGCAGAGGGAGAGAATCTCAAGCAGAACCCCCCATTGAGTGGGGTACCTGTCATGGGGCTCAGTTTCATGACCCTGAGATCAAGACCTGAGCTGAAGGCATGCAGCAGTTGAGTCAGATGCTTAACTAAATGGACCACCCAGGCACCCTTGTGGTACTGCTTTTATTACATAATAAATTCCTATATTAGAGTCTGTTTTAGGACATTTTAAAAAAAGATTTTATTTATTTGACAGAGAGAGAGATCACATGTAGGCAGAGAGGCAGGCAGAGAACAGGGGAAGCAGGCTGTCTGCTGAGCAGAGAGCCTGATGGTGGGGCTCCATCCCAGGACTCCAGGATCGTGACCCGAGCCGAAGGCAGAGGCTCAACCCACTGAGCCACTCAGGTGCCCCAGGAAAAATTTTTATTTAAAATTATAAATTGAGTGTAGTTGACACAATGTGAACATCAGTTTCAGGTGTACAACACAGTCCATTCAACAACTCCATATGTTAGCTGCGCTCACCACAAGTGTAGCTCCCATCTGTCATCATACAAGTCCACTACAGTATCACTGACTATATTTCCTATACTGTAGCTTCTGTCCCCATAATTTATTCATTCCATGACTGTAAGCCTGGGTCTCCCACTGACCTTTAACTGTTCTGCCCATTCCTCCTGTACACTATGTTTTCAAATGTCTTATGTGTGACATTTTTTGAGGGAGATGAAGGAATAACCTAATGTCCCAAAAGATTGTCCTCGTGAGCAGGAATCCCCATTTCTAACTTTCCTGCTACTTCATTGTTAAAATGATTATCAGGCCCTTAGCAGGTTTGTTATGGAGAGTTCAGGCAGTCTTGGGGAAGGCAGGGAAGGGTGACTTTGGATTTGTCCCCAAGTCAGGCCCTGCCCATCTGCTGCTGCCTTCTGGCCGCAGAGGGTCAGGCTTTGAGCATTAAAAAAACCAGGGCGCCTGGGTGGCTCAGTGGGTTAAACCGCTGCCTTGGGCTCAGATCATGATCTCAGGGTCCTGGGATCGAGTCCTGCATCAGGCTCTGCTCGGCAAGAAGCCTGCTTCCTTTCTTCTCTCTGCCTGCCTCTATGCCTACTTGTGATCTCTCTCTGTCAAATACATAAATAAAATCTTTAAAAAACAAAACAAAAACCAGGAGCCCAGAATAAGCTACTGTGACAGCACAGAATGTTCAGGGTTATGGAGACTGTCGTATGGTGTGTGCACATTGTTTTCATCATCTGTCCTGATTTCTAATCCATTACCTTTATAAGAACTATCATAATTTAGGGTGGAGAATCCCCGGGCACATCCATTTGTGGGTCGGTTATGGTCCCATTCCAGCCTGAGTTCTACAAACACCTATGATAGAGAGTGAACTGAGGTTGGAGCTCAAATGCATTCAAACTTTTGAGAACTGAGCTTTGTAGACTTAGCAGGTAGACTCGGGTGATTGAATGACCTAACAGGAATTCGAGGTTCGGTGGCCGAAGCACACCCAGCGTGGTGGGGTAGGGATCCCAGCCGGCACCGCAGACCCAGCTAGCCGTCAGCTGGGACGGGCACCGGCCGGAGCGACGAAAATCCGATCCCGGGACCGGTAGGTAGGAGGCTGAGGCTGTCGCGCGCGCCCCGCCTCTCCCGCGCCGCCCCGCCCCTGGCTTCCTCGTGACCTGGGTCCCGCCCCCCTCGGCCGCAGCACCCCCGGCTGATTGGCCCCTCCGCGGCGTATCCTCGGGCTGGCAGCCAGGCGGGCGCGTCACGTGGCTGAGCAGCGTCCAGGGCGCCGAGCCGCGGGCCGCCAGGCATGGACCGTCAGGCCGCCGGAGCCCGGGGGCCGGGGGCTGCTGAGCCGCCTCGGGGTCCGCCAGTGCCGAGCGCGCGGGAGTCGCCCCCCAGCCCGGGGGTGAGCGCGGCCGCCGGCAGCAGCGCGGGGCGGGAAGTTGCGGGGCTCGCTGGCCGGGCGAGGCGGGGCGAGGCGGGGCGAGGCGAGGCGAGGCGAGGCGAGGCGGGGCGGGGCGGGGGCCGTGAGGCCGGAGGAACAACGTTTGGGCGCGCGCTTGCGTTGGAAACTGCCGGGCTGCGGCTGCCTAGGGCGTGGGAGGGGGCGGGGGAAGGCGAGCGGGGCGGGGAGGGGGGGCGGGGGGCGGGCCGGCCGGCCATCGCGGGGGCGCCTCTGCTTACTCGCTGAATGGGAGGTGATGCTGATGGCCGAGAACTGGGGGCTGCTGCCGGGGGCCTGGGCCGGGGCCAGGTGAGGGCTGCGAGCAGCGCGCTGTCCCCGCTGGACTTGGGACCACGGGTGGGGATGCACGGCTCACCCTGAGCACCACATGACGTCTGAGGCGCGCTCTCCTTTTCTGTTTACTGAAACCCAAGGCCCGGCTTGACGCAGGGGTTCCAGAAACTTGTTTTCATTTGCGCGCCAGACAGCTCCTGCTGTTTCAAAAGACCGTTATTACTGTCATCACCTGTCCCTGTTTACAGTCAGTCAGTCCTGCTGGATGGTGAGCTCCGTGAGGGTAGGAACCCTCTGCTGAGTGCTGTTAACCCGGCTCCTAGTGTCCTAACGTGCCACGATAGACGCGGCTGTTAATGGGAGAGAGGACAGGAATGCTTGTTTAAGCATCAGAGATGGTACTAAACCCGAGTAAGATAACAAAAATGCAGTGATAGACTTATACACAAATTACTTTGGAGTGTGCATAGGATGATAGTGATTCCATCAGGAGGTAGCAGGAAGGATGCGGGCTTTCTCTCCAAGGGGACAGGTTGGTGGCGCCTGCAGAGGTGGGGAGATGGACAGAGCAAATGGGTGGGAGCTTCGGTGGCACAGCCTCAGGGCAAGGGGAGAGGACTATGCTCAACAGGTTGAGGGGCGATGATGGGTTGGTGTGAATGCCTTGGCCAATTTTATGTGCCCACGTGGAGGGCTGTTGAAGATTTTTGAGCAGAGTGGTGGTTGATACTATTAAGGCTGGGCAGGGTGGGTGAGTGGGGAGGGCAGGGACCTACCGCAGTGGTGCACATGAGAGATGCTGCCAGCTGACCTGTAGCCGTGACCAAGGGTTGTCACTTACTACAGGAGGTACAACTTATACATTAAGGGAGGACTAGGTCATGAGCTAATTGGGGCAGGTGCCAAGTGCACTTTAGAGGTAGGCACAAAGAAGGTGGGTTTAAACTCTACTGGTATTCCATTCCTGCAGGGTGTCAGGTGTTTTCACAAGTGTTATCATAAGCCCCCTGCAAGGTCAGAACAGTTATCCCCAATTTCTGGAGAAGGAATCCCAGGCATGGTGGTTGAGGTTATCTCTCGGAGGTCATACTCTGAATGAATGGCAGAGCCGGGATTGAAACCAGATCTTTAATACGCAGGCTGTGAACATTTCTTGTTCTATTTACAAAGCGATCTTGGAGGTGATGGGATTTCAGGAACTTTTGAGTGATGGGAGCAGAGAAGCAGATGGTTGGCAGTAAGGGAAGAAGACTTCCCTTCAGCATCACTAAAGAATTACAGCTCTCTTGCCCCCATGTATCAGGAGACAGAATTTGTTAGAAAATGAAGTCACTGGAAAGGTAAAAATGAACATGGTGCACGTAGCAACTGCAGGAAATGGCTACCAACCGAGGGCTTAGGGAACGAAGGAATGAGGTTGGAATGATTACAATTTACAGGCTCAGAGGGGAGGCTTCGCAGAGCTGAAGTTCCAACTTCTGAGGAGGCGGCGCTGCCCACAGCCACGGCTGGGGTCTCCGAAGGCACAGGAGGGGGCCTGAGGGCCTGGGCTTCGGACCCCTGACGAGAGGGCCCAAGGAGGAGGTTGGCAAACTCTAAACTGGATGGAGCGGCCCCTGTAGGAGGGTGCCACGGGGCCCCGAGTGTCGCTGGGGGCCGAGTGTCACTGGGGTGGTGTCCACAGGAATAGGAGGGAGCAACGCCCTTCCCCCTCAGGCCTTGCCGCTGCTCATAGGGCAAAGCAGAAATGGGGGTTGCAGAGCCACAGCCCCATCCTCACAGAGGTGAGGGCGCGAGATGGTAGTTTAATCCCGGGGACATCCCACACAAATCCAAGTCCTGGGTAACCATCTCTCCTTCTTGCAGGCCAGCTTTGCCCTCGCCGACCATTCCGGGCAGGAGCGAGAGGCTGAGAAGGCCATGGATCGGCTAGGCAAGTAGCCGGTGGAGACGGTGAGGGTGGGGTAGGGTCGGATGTGGGGACAGACCAAGGGAGTAAGGAAGAGAGGGACCGTCGCTACATCTTGTTGGCCTCCTCTTCCCAGCCAGTTCTCTTTGCTGCTGAGTTGTGTTTTCTGCCCAGTGTTTCCACAGTGCCCCTCTGTGGTAGCCCCACTGGAGCTTCCATTAAGGAGGTCATGACCTTGTGTTCAAACCCTTCCCGTCTCCCGAGAAAGGCAGCTTAGGGCAGCGTGGGCTTTGGAGCCAGGCAACATTATTTTCACTTTGAGCTCCGGCTCAGAGTCCTGGGTGAGTTTTGAGGCCTTAGATAAGTCATTTATCCTTTCTTCCTCTTTAAAATGGGGATAATAATGCTTAACTTCAGAGACTGGTTCTGAGGTTGGGTGGGAGGATCTGGAGCTGTAATAGCCACCAGCTACTGGTACTCTTTAAATCTAAGCAAATTATAATTAAACACAATGAAAACCTCAGTTCCCTATTCACTTTAGCCACATTTCAAGTGCTCAGCAGTCCCACATGGCTCTTGCTAGCTAGCCTGTTGGAGCACAGATGAGAGAAAATTACCATCATCACAGGAACTGCTTAGTGCTGGTCTGGGAAAGGCACTGTGCCGGCATGTAGGTATGGTCATAACTGACACTTGCAGAGTCAGGGCCAGGGACAATTCAAAGTGTTTCTTTTCCTGTTAGCCTTTTTTTCTTTTTTCTTTTTTTTTAATTTAAGATTTTATTTATTTATTTGTCAGAGAGGAAGAGAGAGCACACACGCACGCTCAAGCACACACAAGCAGGCAGAGGTGGAGAGAGAAGCAGGCTCACTGCTGAGCAAGGAGCTGGACTTGAGACTCGATCCCAAGACCCTGGGACCATGACCTGAGCCAAAGGCAGTGGCTTAACTGACTGAGCCACCCAGGCATCCCAGTTAGCCCTTTTTTTCAAACAAACAACTCTCACAATACTCTTGTCTTCATATTTACAGATGAGAAAACTGAGGCACAGTAAAAAATTAAAAATGTGGTCAAACACATATAAGGTGTATATTTAGCAATTTTAAAGCATACATTTCAGTGGCATTTAGTCCCAACGCTGTGTAACCAGCATGGCTTAGTTCCTGAACATTTTCAGCACCCCACGAGGAAACCCTGTACCTGATAAGTAGCTACACCCGCTTCCCTGAACCCCTGGCGACCATGATCAGCTTTCTGTCTCCATGGATTTCCCAGTCCTGGACAGGTGCATGTGAGTTGCATGATATCCTGTGTAACCTTTTATGTCTGGCTTGTTTTGCTCAGCATAATATTTCCAAGATTCATTCATGGAGCATAAATCAGTACATTCCTTTTTATGGCTGAATCTTTCCATCATCAGGATGCGCTACATCTTGCTTGGTTATTCATCCTGTGGATGGGCATTTATTTGGGTTGTTTCCACCTTCTGGTGGTCGCAAACAGTGCTGTCAAGAATATTTTTGTATCAGTCTTGTTTAAATACCTGTTTCCAGTTCTTTGGGATATCTGTCTAAGAGGGGAATTGCTGGGCTGTGTGCTAGTTCTGTGTTTTAAGTTCTTTTTTTTTTTTTCTTTTTAAAGATTTTATTTATTTATTTGACAGCTAGAGATCGCAGGTAGGCAGAAAGGCAGAGAGGAAGGGAAGCAGGCTCCCTGCTGAGCAGAGAGCCTGATGCAGGGCTTGATCCCAGGACCCCGGGATCATGACCTGAGCGGAAGGCAGAAGGCTTTGAGCCACGCAGGCACCCCATGTGTTTTAAGTTCTGGAGGGCTTGGTGGAGTCCATTTCCACTCAGTCACACAATAATAATTGGCACAACTGGCATGCAGACCGGGGTAGTCTGGCTTCAAAACCCATGCCCTGAACTATTGTTTTTTTGCTTATAGCTACCATTATTTTACAGTGTTAGTAGCATAGCTGTGTTTAGGCTAATTCTTTTCCCAGCTCTGACCTGCCATCACCATAGCTCAATGTGCTGGGAGGCCCGTTATCCTCCCCCAAATTTTCTTCCATTATTTTGAGACCTTTTGAAATTATACCTTCCAGCCCTCCCCAGTATTGGGAGGAGGAGACGTGGCTGTCTCTTGTGACTGGATGGGTTCTGCCCTTCTGCCCGCTTTCCTCTTGCTGTCCCCTTGCCCTGTGCTCCCTGAGGATGAACAGAGAAATAAAAGAGTTCAAATTCAAGTTTGTATTGTGAAAGCTTGTCATTTGTCCACATGCCCTTTGCCTCAATTACCTGTAAACTACCAAAACACATAAACTATACTTGATTTGCTTGATTCCCTGTGTGAATTACAAGACTTTGCAATTGCCTCATTTAAGGCAAAATGTTTTATTGAAAAAATGATCAGCCCTTGTTTGAGAAAGATAAACAATATTTTTTTTTTTTTTAAGTGTTCAGGTGGCTAAGGAACTCTGTACCCCTGTTTCACTCTTGCCCTCTCAGTAAGTTTGCCAGACATTTTCCAAGCACACAAGTAGCCTTGTATTGTTGCTAGTGGTTTTTTCAGACCTTCTTCCTTCTGTTGATTTCTTAGCCAGTGGAGCACAGAGCATCCCTAATGGTAGTCCTACCCACGGTGAGGGCACCCACTCAGAAGAGGAAGGGTTTGCTGTGGATGATGAGGATTCTGACGGGGACCTGAATACCTGGGAGCTGTCAGAAGGCGTGTCCGACCGTCCACCCAAGGAACAGGCTGCTGATCTTTTTAATGAGGACTGGGACTTGGAGTTGAAGGCAGATCAAGGGAATCCGTATGGTAGGTATGGCGTATCTAGGGTCCTAGACCAAGGTTCGGAGAGCCTCCTACTGTATTACCCCAAAGGCAGGCAGTTTGGAAGATGGACCCAGTCTCTGAGCTTAGCCTGATACCTGCCTGGTACAGGGCTGAAAGGTCTGTGACAGCTTCTCTTCATATTGGAAAAAAAAATGCAAATTTTGCAGTTGACTCTTAAAATATCTGTGTGAATCTAGCAGCTGCAGAGAGAAGTGCTGTCTTCTGCATTTGCAGTCTCTGCACTGCTAAGGGCTCTGCTCTGAGAAGCACCACCCAGGGGGGTCCTCAGGCCGCAATCCAAGGAGGGCTCTGTGTGTGTGCTTTTGAACTGCAAATGTCTGTCTCCCCTCCCCTCCTGCCTTTAATTTTTTTTTTTTTCTTTAAACTGCTTGCAGATGCTGATGACATCCAGGGTTGCATTTCTCAAGAGGTCAAACCTTGGGTGTGCTGTGCCCCGCAAGGGGACATGGTCTATGACCCCAGTTGGCACCATCCACCTCCGCTGATACCCCATTATTCCAAGATGGTCTTCGAAACGGGACAGTTTGATGATGCTGAAGATTGAGTCTGCAGCTGTTTGCCTGGTGGGTGGGCCTGCCCTCCAGATGAAGGTCTCTCTTCCTTTCATTGAGGTGAGAGGTCACATTTGAGGACACATTCCCAGTGATCCCTGAGTCGGACACACAGACTGGTGTTACCTAAGGCCCCGATGTCCTCCAGTTCTGTTGTTGTTGTTGTTTTTCATGAGGTCCTCCTTGGGACATGTGAGTGTTTGTGTCTGTGTCAGGAGGAGTTGTGTTCTTTATAAATAAAGGTAGAAAAATTTGAAACGCTTTTGTTTACTACCCCCCCTTTTTTTAATTGGATACTTACCAGCAAAGCCTTATTTCTTCAGTTAAAGTCCCTAGCTTACATTTTAAGATTGGACGTACTTGGACCCTTAAAATTACTCTATGGAAGAAAATAATTTTTTGGCCAGAGAGTAGAATCCAAGTCACGTTGGTGACTTTGTGGCTGATTTCTATTCCTGTTGATGAAGAGTTGACCATTTACTTAACAAGGACTTTCAGCAAGCTAGAACACGAAATGGCAAAAAATTAAACCAGCAATTATATAGCTCTCAGTTGATGAAAGGATTTTGAACCTTATTTTCCATTTAATTTTTTGCTTTTTACAATTACTACATGAAGTCACATTTTTAAAAAATGGCCTTATTCTATTTTTTCAAGATTTTATTTGTAAGTAATCTCTACACCCAACATGGAACTTGAACTCACAACTCTGAGATCAGGAGTTGCACACTCCCCCTGACTGAGCCAGCCAGGCACCCCTAAATTGTGTCATTTTAGAGATGAGGAAAACAAGACTCAAAATGTTTTGACTTCGGCAGGATCCCAGAGCCAGGAAGTGGCAGAGCCATGCCGTAACCCCACACATGAGTCTGAGGTGTGCTTTCCTCAGCTGCTCAACCCCTTGTGAGTACCATCCTGGAGGTGGGTTCTGGGGCTGTGCCTTGGCAGGTCTGTGATGCACCAGCCTAAGTTGCCTTTGCCTCTCTGGCCAGCTCTGGGATTGCTTCTTACCTCCCTGCCTCCTTCTTGAAGTTGAATCAAGAACAAAGTGTGTGCCCTACAAAGTGTGTGAGCAGGGCAGAACCTTATGAGGGACAGTGGTGGCTTTCGCTGTGAGGGGCCTCCTGACCAAAACCGTCCCAGGGAGAAAAAATGTTCCCTCTACCACCATTGCTAAAGGGACAGTCATAGACCATATCACCACACAACTCTTTCTTTCCTCCTCCTCCTCCTCTTCATCCCAGTGGCTGGAGCTGATTAGACCAGTGTGAAAATGAGCATTTTGGTGTAAAAATGTGAACTTGAGAAACTGAGCCAAGAAATGTTGGGGGCTTGAGGAGGATAGATGGCAGAGTGGCAAGGCTGTGCTGTTGATGGGATGTGTTGGCCCATGCATGAGCTGGAGCAGCAAGGCAGCTGAAACTGAATAAAAGTGAATAGAGGTACAAGTCATGAGGTGAGGGAGTATACGGGTGTTGGAGGGAAGGAAGAAAATGGGGTAGGAAAAGCCCATGTGCGTGAGACGCTGAGCAAAGGAGATTCACCAGGTCCTGCTGCTGTGATCCAAGGAGCAGCTGAAAGTCTAGGACACTTTCGTTTTGTAGTAGTTAATCTTTGCGGTTCCTCTTTTAGGTTGTTTCCAACAAAGTGGGTAAGAGGGCAGTAGGGTCTCCTGGAGGAAGGATGTAGAAATTTGGGTATGTCAGGAGAGCAAGAGAAAGAGGGAGCTTAGTCAGTTGTTTTGATTCAAATAGTGTTCTGGTGCCCCTCACCCCCACCCCTCATTGGGTGAGCCAAGCACAGAGAGATGTAGAAGGTAATTCTCCAGGCTGTGAACATTGGTTATCTTGGGGTGAGGTGGGAAGTAAGGGGGAAAAAGTAATGAAATGGAAAAATACTAATGGAAATACATACCATAAAGCTGCTCTGATAATACTGTAAAGAAAACGTTGCGTATGCAAGTGACAAGGGCTAACACGAACAAATGGAAACGATTATGTGATGGAATTGCAGGGAGTTCCTTCTTCTTCTTCTTCTTCTTTTTTTTTTTTTTTGAAAGATTTTATTTATTGGAGTGTACGCAAGTGGCAGGAAGGGGCAGAGGGAGAGGGAGAGAATCTCAAGCAGACTCTATGCTGAGTATGGAGCCAGATGTGGGGCTTGATCCCACGACTCTGAGATCAGGATCTGAGCCGAAACCAAGAGTCAGATGCCTAACCGACTGAGCCACCCATGGCGCCCCTTGAAAAACTTCTAAAAATAAGAACTTTCCAAAAGCCTTTGTGTTAGATTAGGATTCAATTAGTATTCCTTTTTTTTTTTATTTTTAAAAGTAGCATATAGGAATGGAACAGAGAGAAATGTCCAGAAGCAGTGAGTTTTCCAGCCATGTTTTTTTTTTTTTTAAAGATTTATTTATTTATTTATTTGACAGAGAGATCATAAGTAGGCAGAGAGACAGGAAAAGAGAGAGAGGGGGAAGCAGGCTCCCCACTGAGCAGAGAGCCTGATGTGGGGCTTGATTCCAAGACCCTAAGATCATGACCTGAGCCAAAGGCAGAGGCTTTATTTAACCCACTGAGCCACCCAAGCACCTCCCAACCATGCTTTAATGTGAAAGCCTTCAATCAATGACCAAGTAATTTTTGTTCCCTTAAAACTATAGAGTGTGTATGACAAATGAGTTTGTAGGATAAATTGTTAGACAAAATTGTGGTTATTTAAAAAATAATGGAATAAAAGGAAATATTGATTTCTAACCAGTGTCCTATAATGAAGAATTCCAATTTTTAGGTACTCAATAAAATGAAAAATAAAACAAAACATCAGGAAAACTTCTGTGTGTTCAAATCCCTGAATGCCGAGCTGAGAAGTGTCAATCTCATGGGGAAATGGGAACTTAGATATTGCTTAGTTTGGGCTTGTACTATGTGTAGGAATTCTCTCTGCCCACTTTTAGTCGTGGGGAGCTCAGTACCTCAGAAGGGGCCCATCCACGGCTGGCTAGTGCTCTTTGTTAGAAAATTCGCCCTTGTATTAAGTTGGAATTTACCCATTTGGTCCTGGTCTGCTCTGTGGTTCTGTCCTTCAAATATAGAATATTAGCAATCTTCTCCGGCTCTTTGTTTCTAGCTAAATAATCAACAGGCAATTGCATATGTGTGTCTGGAATCAGAAAAGGGAGAGGAGAAGAGAGGGCAGGAGGGAGGGGAAGGAATGTGGTGGGCATCTTTGAGGTTTTGTAGGTGTTGCAGCGCTGACAGAAGTTGAACTTGTTCTGTGAAGGCTAGTGGGAAGGAGAGGGCCAAGGACGGGACCTTGTGGCGTAGTAGCAACGAAAGGTTAGAGGGAAGAGTGATCCCAGAGCCAGGCTGTGGCGGGGAGGAGGAGGAAAACCAGGGGAGGATGGGTGCCTCACAAACCAAATCTGAGAAGAGAGTTGTAAGAAAGGGGGTTGGCAGGGCGCATGGGTGGCTGAGCTGTTAAGCGTAGGCCTTTAGCTCAGGTCATGATTCCAGGGTCCTGGCATCGAGCCCTGTATCAGGCTCCCTGCTCAGCGGAGAGCCTGCTTCTCCCGCTCCAGGTCCCCCATGCGCTTGTGTTCTCTCTCTGTCATAAATAAATAAAATAGTAAAGAAAAAAAGGAAGGAGGACAGACAGTCCTCTTATAGGGAGACACCAAGTAAGGTGAAGGCTTCAAAGGACTTTCTGGGATGCGGGAGTAAGAAAGTGTTTGTGTAATGTACTGACTTGGGGCAGGTGCGGGGTGGGGAGCATGGGCATTTCAGGCTTAAACATTTTGGGGGATTCATGCGGCCACTTGACCTGCTGCCTTTGGTTACTCTGGTTTTTCTTGACTGGGGGGTGGGGGGAGGGTTGGGCAATGGTGCCTCCCAGCCAGCTTCCCTCAGGATGAGACGCGAGCTAGTCTGGGAAGAGTCCACAGAAGTGGACAGAAGCCACTGGAGAAATGTAGGTGCTAAGGGACTGTTAGGAGGAACAAAAGAGAAGCTTTTATTCTGACATTTCTTGCAAGCAGTATGGTTTGCCCAGAAAAGAGTCACCACTGACTGCAGCAAAGTTTTGAGTGAGGGAAAGGAGAGTACAGACGTGTTTTTCAAGTGACTGGAGGGCATTTGTGATGTGCCTTTGTTTCTCTCAGGCCGGCCCTCTCTCCGTGCAGGCATGTTGTTCATTGCCTCACTGGGGGCATGTGACAGGGTTGAAGACAACCAAGACATTTTTCTACCTTTTGTTTTACAAAAAGGGACTTACTATGTTTTTAAATGTTTCTTTCTCTTTTCCCTCCCTCCCTTCCTTTCTTCCTTTTCCTTGTAAAGAGGCAAGGGGATTTTGGATCAAAAGACTATGTCTCTTGAAGAAATTTGGAGGGAAAGAATGATCCTCCACAACCTTCCCCCAATCCCCTGGGTTGTGAGAAGAAAGATAGGAGAAGACACGTGAGCCCTGCTTCCTGCTGTGTCCCTGGGAGTTAGATCCTCAGAGAGTGATAGATGTTGATGCTTCTATTTTTTTTTTCTATTTATTTTTTTTTAAGATTTTATTTATTTGAAACAGAGCATGAGCAGGGGGAATGGCAGAGGGAGAGAGAAGGCTCCCCGTTGAGCAGGGAGCCTGATGCAGGGCTGGATCCCAGAACCCTGAGATCATAACCGGAGCTGAAGGCAGATGCTTAACTGACTGAGCCACCCACGCGCCCCTCTTTGTTTATATATATATATATATATTTTTTTTTTTATAGATTTTATTTATTTATTTGGCAGAGAGAGACACAGTGAGAGAGAGCAGAAGCAGGGGGAGTAGGAGAGAGAGAAGCAGGCTTCCCGAGGAGCAGGGAGCCCAATGCGGGGCTCGATCCCAGGACCCTGGGAACCTGAGCTGAAGGCAGACGCCTAACGACTGAGCCACCTAGGCACCCCTGTTTTAATATTTCTGGATGAAAATCTTTCAGTTTTTGTACTGTAGCAGAAGAAACAGAACCATGCCATTCACAATTTGTATAGATAATTCTGGGTTTTTTTTTTTTTTTGATGACTCCACTATATGTCTGTTACGACTTTCTTCCCTGGGGAAATTCTGGGGGGAATGTACACTTTCACTCTACCCCTAAATTAGTCTGGGGACAGTTTGGTTATCATGAGACCACAGGATGATATGGTAGGTGGAGTTTCCCCTAGCTTTGCTTTTTTTTTTTTTTTTTTTTTTTTAAAGATTTTATTTTAAAGTAATCTCTACACGCAACATGGGACTCAGACTCACAACCCAGAGATCAAGAGCTGCACGCTCCATGACTGAGCCAGCCAGGTGCCCTACAAGCTTTGCTCTTAAATGTCTGAATGGCTGGGTGGATTGACTGTGGAAGCTGCAGATGACCACTCTGTGTATAGAAGACCTGCCCTGAGGAAACCTGAGAGCCCCTTCCAGGGAGATGGAAGCGCACTCATCCGCTAAATAAATACCGTGGTGCTACAGTACCCGTGTTTTTCCAGACTTTGCCTTCTTGGACCCAACTTTTTATAAGATGGTTGGAATATGGAAAAAGAGAAAAAAAAAACCCTTAAACCCTGGCTGGAGCCTATCTGGATTCTGTCTCCCAGTTCTCCCCAAGTAGACTCCCCACCCAAATAGCTAAAAATGCTGGATCTGGAGGGCTGTGCCTGTGTATGCGTACACATGTGTGTGAGCGTGGCCGGCCAGGGAGAAGAAGCTGGAGGGTGTAACAGGAAAGCAAGCGGCGGGGCTGGCTCCCACTTTGTTGACTTAGTGAGTCTGGCTGCAGAGCGGAGGTCTTTGGAAAATGGCTTCGCTGCTTCTGGCAGGTTCTACTGAGCTGGTTCCGGGGCTGAACTAGATCTTGCAGGTGTTTATGGGCCTGGGGTTGTGGGGCACCAAGGTTTGCAGAATTCCACCAGGATCTGTGGCCTGTGGAGTAAAATATAGGCTTGGTTTCTGAAGACGTTATCTCTCTCCAGGATTTTGTGGTCCTCCCCTTTGAGTTGGAGAAATGTCCCGAGGAAGGACACTTCCATTTCTGACCATTGCAAGGTGCAATTTGTTTTCCTTTTTTTTTTTTTTTTAATTTCTGGTGAGATAATTGTGATTTCAGAAACAATTTCCTCTGACCACTTCTTAGCTGTTCAACAAATGGGGCAGATGTAAGTTAGAGCCATGTGTTTGGCAATTCTGGGCGGACAGGGGAGTTTCTCCTGGCTGCGGCCTGCGACCCTATTCCATTTTTCCAGCAGGTGGCAGTAAAGACCCACGCACTGTCTTCTGCGTGACCCACTGGGTGAGGGGCCCTGGAGGAGGTGAGGCCTGGCTCAGGGTTACCATCCTGTTAGTGGGCCTCCCGCTGGCTGGCAAACTTCCCCCTGAATTCACGGGCAGGGTTTACTCCTGATTTTAGACGTGACGTTTCTCAGAAAAGGTTGCTGTGGAATCTAGGGTAAGGATCACCATTGTTAACTGCCCCCTACACCTACCTGGGAGGCTGGCTTATGGTGAGTGCTTAGTACATGCTTGCTGACTTCAGCTAGAGTGTGCATATATGTGAGGGAGAGTAAAACACATCCTCCCTCTGTCATATGGTGTATCAGGTGATTTTCCTTATAAAGTCAGCCTCATAAATCTCACTTTACAGAAGAAGTTGAGGCTCGGGGAGGTGGAATAATTGGCCAAAGATCACAAAGACAGGTTCTGATCCCTTATCTGGGCTTCTGTGCTTGCTCTCCCAATATGGGAAACACGGAGATGTACCAAACATCTAGAACAAATTTTGTTTCAGAAAAAGCAAGGAAATGCAATGCAGGTTTGATCTTTATTCATCTGTTTATTTCTGAACACCTGCTATATTCTGTGTGCGGAGGCTGGAGGGTTGGGGGACCCGATTCCTGCTCTCAGGGGGCTCAGAGCCTAGGGGGAGGGAAGTGGCCCTGGAGGACTGCGCATGCCCAACGTGCAGCGGGCTCCTGGAAGAAGGGCGGGACGCTCGGGTGACCCCAGGCTAGAGGGCCCTGGTGCTGAGTCCTTGAGGATTTGGCCAGGCAAGAGATGGCAGGGATCGTCCAGGCAGTGGCGCCGTGTGTGCCCAGGCCCTAGCTGGGAGCGGGCTCACATATATGGGGAACTGACAAGGGACATTGAGAAGGCGATGTGAGGTGAGGTGAGCCAGGGGCCCTGGAACCCAGGTGGCTTAAGAGGTGCAGGAATGAAACACAGGCAGACCTTCATTTTCACAAGATCCCTCTAGTTCCTGGTGGAGAGCATGGCCAAGAGGGAAGGCAGGGAGGGTATCTGGGGCTGTAAGCTAGTAAGAGAGGACGGTGACCACAAGTAGAATGACAGCTGTGGAGCGGGAGGGACACTGACAGATCTGAATATAGAGCCGGCAGGAGTGGGGACGGAGTGAGGGTAGGGCAAGGGAAGGGAAGGAGCCTGGGGAGACCCTGGGTCCTGGCTTGGGCAGCTGGGTGGATGCGGTGGGCTCTGGTGTGCAAATTATCTTGGCAGTCCATGAGATGTTCCCACCCAGTGTTTGTAGAGGAAGGTGCCGTGTGTCCCAGATGTTCACCTTTGTTCTCAGGTTTTGGAGGACGCCTCTGCTTTGTGCAGCCCCGCACCCTGAACATTGGACAATCATGCCTGCTTTTCTCTCCGGGAGCATCCCCGAGTGCTCAGGAGATGGTACTGAGGTGTGCGTTCTGGTTGCCTCTCCTGCATCTATCCCGCTCCTCTGGAAGACCACCCCTTTCTCATGCTACCTGTGGACCCTGGGGAGAGCTAACTCCACCCCTGGAGGTAGGGACGAGGCCTGGGGTGGAGGCCCAAGTTCACCTGCATAGTGAATCTCTCCCCCTCTGTGTTCGTCTCCTAGGCTGCCTAACAAATTACCATGAACCTGGTGGCTTAAGACAAAAGAAATTTATTTTCTCATCATTCTGGAGTCCAGAAGTTCAAAATCAACTTATCAGCAGGACTGTGCTCTCTGCGGAGGTTTAGAGGAGATGAGGTTCTTGGATTCTTTTAGCTTTTGGTGGCTTCCCCCATTCCTTGGCTTGTAGCCATTCACTGTAGTCATGGTTTCGTCTTCACGTGGCTTTCCTCTCTGGGTCTTTCTCGTCTTCTGTCTCTTTTAAGGATATTTGTTGTTGGACTTAGGGCCCATCTGGTACTCCAGGATGATCTCATTGTAAGGTCCTTAGCTTCATTGCATCTATAAAGACCTTTTTTTTTTTTTTTTCCCCATATAAGGTCATATTCCTGGGTTCCAGAGGTTAGGAGAGGGGCACATTTTTGTGTGTGTGTGTTGGGGGGAGCTGCCATTCAACACAGTACAACTCTGTGGATGGCAGGAAAGAATGAAATTGGGACCAAGATGACATCACTGAGCCCCTCTATCAAGCAGCCCAGCTGCCTGCCTATTTCAGGACTTCTGGTTATGTTATTCAACAAAACCTCCTTACTGCTCTAAGCCAGGCTGATGGACTTTGTCCCCTGGCACTTGGTGCTGAATGTGGACCTCTGGAGTTCTGCGTGTAGACAGTTGGGAGTGAGGGAGAGATCACGGAGACTGGAATTTTCGGCCAGGCTTTATTGTTGCCCCACGGACCGCTGGTATGAATATATAAATGGGGTCCTGGTCCCTGCAGAAGGCCCTTCAAAATGGAAACCACTGTGGCTTCTGGTGTTACAGCCTCTGCATTCCAATAAGGACATACTAGAACTGGAAAGGGGCCAGACAATGGAGCGATGAAGGGCTTTTCCCATCAAGGCACGCTCCACGGTTGGAATTCTTTAGCCTGGAAAGATGGAGGCCGAGGAGGAGGCATAATCCCAATCCTTTAGACAATAAGGCTCATCGACAAGGTGGAAGAACAGACTTGCCCCTTACGTCCCAGATTCCTTAGCCCCGAGGGTGCCGCTCCTAACGCTTTGAGAAGCTGTTTGAGGGCCGACCATAGAAAGCGCTCCTTTACCCAGTGGGGAGGCGAACGCGAGGCTCTCGGGCAGTCTGGTGTAGTGCCCTGTGGTCAGGTGGGCCAGGCTTCCACCCCCAGCTCCAGTGGTGTGCTTGTGAGCCATCTGCTTTTCTCCCCGAGTCTCGAATTGCTCATAGGTAAATTGGGGGCCGTAACTATAGCCTTATAGCTCCCAGCTCTGACACACACATGATCAACTTCCTGCTTGTTCCCGCAGGTGGCCTGACTGCAGACCCCCCACGCATGCCCGAGACCTCTTTCCTCTGCCTCGCTCAGGGGCTGTGGAAGCAACTCCCACCCACCTTTCCCTCCTTGTCTGTTTCCCTCTTCCTTCCTCGTTATTCTTGTATGCACAAGAACCCTGATCGTCTCTCCCATCTGAAAACAACCCTCTCTTAGCCCACTTCCCCTTGAGCTCCTGCCCACTTTATCAGCCCCTCTTGGCAGCAAAACTCCTTGGGAGAATTGTTGGTACTTGTCTCCTTTGTTCAAGGAATCTTTGCACCATGGATACTCTTATTTCATATAAACGGAATCATACAGTATATGGCCTTTTGTATCTGGCTTATTTTACTTAGCAGGATGTTGTCAAGGTCTCTCCATGTGGTAGCAGGTCCTAGAACATAATCCTTTATGATAGCTAAATAATATTCTCTTACATCACTACACCACATTTCTTCATCCACTCATCACCTCATCAGCTGATGGCCATTTGGGTCCTTTCTACCTTTCGGCGATCACGAGTAGTGCTGCCGTGAGCGCTTGTGTGCAAGTTTGTGTGTGAACCCGTTTTGTCTGTTGTTGAATAAATTGGCCACGAGCATTGTATTTTCTTTCTGTCTGATTTTATACTCTGCAAAGATTATTTCTGTGACCTGAGATTCATCTGTCTTCTTGCAAAGCAGTAGCTTGCTTATTTGCATTCCCAGGTAATATATCATTATGTGAAGATATGTGAAGATTTACTGAAACTAGTGTTGATGGATTTTGTCCAATTTGGGGTTGTTATGGGGACCGATGCTATGAGTGTTCTCGATCTTGTCTTTTGGTGAGCACATGTACAGTTGGCTGTCAGACGCACCTAGGAGTGGAGTGGCTGGGTCGCAGTTGGTGCACCTGTTGGCTTTAGTAGGAAACTGTCAAAGGGCTTTCGGAGTGGTTCCAATATTTTTACTTTATTTTTTGTTTTTTATTTTTTAAAGACTTCATTTATTTATTTGAAAGAGAGTGAGAGGGAGTGCGTATAAGCCGTCGGAGGGCAGAGGGAGGGGAGAAGCAGACTCCCCACTGAGCAGGGAGCCTGATGTGGGACTTGATCCCAGGACCCTGGGATCATGAACTGAGCCCAAGGCTGACGCTTAACAGATGGAACCACCCAGGTGCCCCCCAAGGAGTGTTTGGAAGTTCCAATTGGTCTGACATTTTCACTGACACTTGACATTTCCACTTGAGTGTTTAGTAGACATCTCAAACCTGGCAAGTCCCAATCGCAACTACTTATTGTGTCCTATAAACCTGCTCCCTATTAATCTGACGGCAGTGTGGTCCTTCCAGAAAGCTTGGAGTCATTGTGATCTATCCTTTTGATATCTTACATCCAATGTCAGGAACTGATTTGGCTTCCAGACACATCTGAACTATGACCTCATTGCCCGTCCTGCTACCAGCCTTGTTGGAGCTACCATCATTTTTCATCTAGATTGCTAGGAATAGAAATAACAATCTTTCTTTCTTTCTTTTTTTTTTTTAGAATTTTATTTATTTGACAGAGAGACAGTGAAAGAGGGAACCCAAGCAGGGGGAGGGGGAGAGGGAGAAACAGGCTTCCCGAAGAGCAAGGAGCCTAATGCAGGGCTCGATCCCAGGACACTGGGATCATGACCTGAGCCAAAGGCAGATGCTGAATGACTGAACCACCCAGGTGCCCTAGGAATACCTTTCTGTTTGGGTCTCCAGGCTTCCATTCCACATATTCTGAGCACAGCTGCCAGGATGATCATTTTTTTTTTTTTTAAGAAATTTTGGTAAATGACACAGAACATAAAATTTACCACTTTAAGCACCTACAGTGCAGTGGCATTAAATACATTTACAGAGTTGTGTGGCCCTTACCACTGGGTGATCCTCTTAATATGTAAGTTAGATCACCTTACTCCTTGGCTCTAACTCGGGGGACTCAGCATTGCGGAGAAAGAGTCCACGATTTTAAAATTTTACAGCGGCCCATCAGTCCTTGTCCAGCCTGGTCTCCTGTTACTTCCGTGACTTCATCTTCTCCTTGGCTCTCTCCATGCCAGGCCCGGAGGCCTGCTCGTGTTCCTGGAACAAGCTGGGTATGGCCCTTAGGACCTTTGAGTTGGGGATTGCCTCTGTCTGTCTGGAATTCTCTGCCCCTAGATATTCCTGTGGCCACCTCTCCTGCCCCCTTAAAGCTTTGCTCACTTGACTTGAGGAGTTTTGCCCACTATATGGATTTAAATATGAGAGCTGGCTTGTGGTTCAAGAATGCTCCGGGTGAAAGGTTTTTTTTTTTCCCCCCTACTGTCCACCCACTTCAATGTTTATTTAACATGGGCAGTTTTCCTTGCTACTCTGTGGGGAATTTTATTCTACAAGCTGATTGCTAGCCCACTCCTGTCCTGGGGAGGTAGCCCAGCCTGACAGAAGGCTGTCGGTCAGATTCTCCATCTTGACTGGGAGTGGCTCTGTCTCCCCTTTCATGCTCTCTTCCAGGCCTTGAAAAGCCAAGCTCAAGGTTGCTTGGCTTTGGCATGTTTCCTCAGGGAGAAAGCCAGTTTCCACATCCTGTCCGGGTTCCTGCTTTCCCTTCTTTTTTTGGCCTCTGACCCTTTTTGCCAGCTCACTTGGTGCCTTTAAAGGAGTGAAACATTTCATCCAGCACTTTTAATGTTTCAGCAGGAAGTAGTTCAGAGTGTCTAGTCTGCTCTATTGCCAGAACCAGAAGTGCATTTAATGGCAGATTCAGGAAGGCAGCACATTATAGGAGAAAAGACTGGGGTTCAGGAATCCTTGGGCCCGATCCCAGCCCTCTGCCTTCAACCAGCTTGATTTTAGATAAGTCACATGGACCCTCTGGGCCTCAGTGCCTTCCTCAGAAACCTAAGGGCTGATGGGGTGGGTGGCCATCTAGATTCTGTGACTCTGTGGTACTGAGAGACTCTCTGTTTTGAGGGAGCACATGACTGGGGGTGGGGAGCAGAAGCTCACCCTTCAGGTGTCCTCTCTGTGTCCTCTCAGTGGTCTGCCAGGCCCTGGGTCTGGTTTCGAAGAAGAGATGACAAATGTATAGTGTTGGTGGTAAGAAACATGAAATGAAGAACAATAATCAATTCTTCACAGATTGGGGGAGGAAGATTTGGGAGAGCAGAGGGAGACCAATTTATAGCCAAGGCCATCGTTTCTGGGTTGGTGGGCTGGACAGGGGCGACAAGATTATGGACTCAGTATGTCATGGGTGAGGATTTGCCTTTGTGCTGGTGACTAGACCCCCAGTGAGAGGAAGGTCTCGAAAGCAGAGGCTTAAGACCTGGCCCACATCCCTCCTTGCGCCCTTCCCTTCTGATACCTTACATTCATGTCAGGAAGCTTCCCTTGTCTTAAATATATGTGTGTGTCTATAAGGTTTTCTATTTTGTAATTTCGTATATAATTATATGGATTTACATAAATACCTTTATTTATATATAACTTCAATTAATAGATTTTATTTTTAGATTTTCAAAAAAACTGAGAAGACAGTTGAGTTTCCAGGCACCCTACGCCTGGTCTTCCTTTTTACTAACATCTTACGTTAATGTGGTACTTCCGTTACAATGAATGAAGCGATGATGCATTGTGATGAACTAAAGCCTATAGTTTATTTAGATTTTCCTAGGTTTTGCCTAATGTCTTTTCCTGTTCCAGGATCCCATCCAGGAAACCATGTTACATTTAATTATTAGGTCTTTTTAGGCTTTGCCTGGCTACTGTTGTGACAGTGTCACTTTTTTTATCTGGTTTATTTATTTATTTTTTAATTGCGGTGAAACCCACAAAACACATAGTTTAACCCTTTTTCGGCATACAGCTTAAGTACATTCGCACTGTTGAACAGTCATCACACTGTCCAACTTCAGAACTTTGTCGTCACCGCTGATGAAACCCCGGACCCCCTGTTAGTCTCCCTCCTCCCAGCCCATGGTAACCTCTACACTACTTTCTTTCTTTCTTTTTTAAAAAAGCATATTTATTTATTTTTTCAGTCGTCTCTACACCCTGCATGGAGCTTGAGCTCTTGACCCTGACCTGGAGAATCGCAGGCTCTTCCAACTGGCGCCCCCTGTACTGTTTTCTCTGTGAATCTGACTATTCTAGGTACTTCCCATAAGCAGCACCGGACAGCATTTGTCCTTTTGGTGACTTCCTGTTTTTATTGACCTTGACGGGTTTTCACGGAGAACTGGTCAGGTGTTTTGGAGGATGGCCCTCTATTAGAATCAGTTGGATGTTTTTCTCATGATGAGTCTGGGTGTTTGAAGTATGTTTATTTAACTCTGTGCCACACAAGATCCTATTGTGCTAAAGATTCAGAGAGAAGAGCCTCGGCTCTCAGCTTATGCTCCTTTTACAAGTGACACTGAATCTCAGATTTTACTTACTTGTCAGAGTCATGCAGTCCATCAGTGGCCAAGACGGCCCTTGAACTCATCCTTCTGACTTCGGAGCTGCATGGCCTCCTCTGTCCTTCCTTTCCCAGGCCAGCCACGGCCTGCTCCCCTCCCTCCTCCTGGGGGGCCTTCACAAGCAGTGGGACAGGGCCGGTCAGAGCTGGGCCGGCCGCCAGGTTCAGGGAAGGGGCGGGTAGGGGCCCTTCTGCATAATCAGCAGCAGCTCGCCAATGAGATTTTTTCTGCAAGTTTTATTCTTGAATTTGAAATACTTTATATACACACATGAGTGTATATAATGCATGGGGTCCGTTTAAAGAAAAATAAGCAAAATAAATACCCAGTGCCTAGCGCCTAACTTAGCAAAGACAGTGTTTCCAGTACTTTCTAAATGCCCTGTATGCTCCACATTCCACCCTTGCTACTCAGTACTCCTTGCAGGTGATCACCATCCCGAATTTTGTGTTTCTCACTCTCTCACTTGTCTGATTTTGCCACATAAGCCTGTGTCCCTAGTCAATATGTTGTTTCATCTGGAGGGTGTTTTGGACTTGTAGTAAATAAAATCACACTGGATATATTATATTATTATTTGCTTTATTTTAAATTTTTTTTAAATGTATGGGGTGGGTGACTCAGTCAGTTGGGCACCCGACTCTTGATTTTGGCTCAGGCCATGGTCTAGGGGGCATGGCACCGAGCCCCACATCCGGCTTCACCCTCTGCATGGGGTCTGCTCGGGATTCACTCTCTCCTTTTCCCCCTGCCCATCCCTCACTGGTGTGTGTGCTCAAGCGCTCTCTCTCTCTCTCAATAGATAAATGAATCTTAAAAAAAAAACCCAGTGTGTTTACAGTGTGATGTTTGACATTGTGTTTGTGGCGTTCACTTACGTGTGCGCTCTAACGGTTTTTCTTGAGGCCTTTTGGCCGGTTAGCATGAGCACTATCAGCACGGGGAGGAGGACGTGACATCTGTGCGGCCCCAGGCCAGGCCACATGGACGTCTCTGTGCATCACACCAGTTCCTCCTATCTTGGGCGGAAGGTGTGTGAGTGTGCACAGAGCTGGCTCCACCGAGCCCAGAAAGCCCCAGAGCCCAGCTCCCACTGCATTCGCCTTCCTGCCAGATTCTTCCTTTTCAGCAGTGGCTGTGCTGGGGATGGTGCCCTGTGTTCCAGGCTCAGAGCATCTGCTATTTGCCAGTGGTGGGGAAGGTGCAACACGTGCATTATGGTTACCGAGACAGGCCAACTTGGGTTGGAATCCTGGTTCTACTTCTTACCAACTGTGGTATCGTGTGCTGGTGACTTAATCTCCCCTCGCTGCTGTTTCCTCCTTTACCAACTGAGAACACCATCTATGTCTACAAGGTCATTAAATGAGAAAGAGTACATAAAGCATTAGCATTGTCCCTGGCACTCTGGACCCTAAGAACTGTTTTGGTTAGTTACTTTGACATGGTGGGAAGAACTGGGTTTGAAGCCAGAAAGACCTGGGTTTCGTCCTGATGCTATCACCTCTTCTTTGTAGTATTTGCCCTGTCTGAGCCTCAGTTTTCCCCATCTACAAGATGGTAATATGAATTTCTACTTCACTGGATTAATTGAACTAAAATATGTCACCACCCCTTGGCAGAAAGTAGTTGCTTCATAAATATCAGAGACGGTCATTATGTGAGACAGAGGGCCTTTGTTTTCACTAATGGGACATAGAGACTCAGTGACACACAGAGTAATCATTTCCTGTAGAGCACCCCAGATGTCAAATTTTTGAGTATTTATATTATTTTAGGGACGCCTGGGTGGCTCAGTTGGTTGGATGACAGCCTTCGGCTCAGGGCATGTTCCCGGAGTCCGAGGATCGAGTCCCGCATCGGGCTCCCAGCTCCACAGGGAGTCCGCTTCTCCCTCTGACCTTCTCCTCGCTCATGCTCTCTCACTGTCTCTCTCTCAAATAAATAAATAAAATCTTAAAATACATATATATTATTTTTAAAAAGAATATAAACATTTCAGAAAAGAGAAAAGGAGAAAACCCCCCAGAATTTTCCCAAGATCCCACCACCTGAACACAAGTTTTTTCATTGTGTGATGTACTTCTTTCCAAGACACTTTGGTGTGCACTTAATGAAATGGTTGTAATTGTCACCTATATGCATGCATGTCTGTGTTCTTTCTCCTTTGACGTGGAAATACTGTGTCACGAACGTTTTCCCATGTTGCTACATGCTATTCATACTTGTGATTTTTTTAATGGTTGCGTGCCTCTCTTAAGTAAGATCTTTTAGCATAAACTTCTCCAGTATTTCATCTTTTCTCCTAAGGATTTCAGAAGTCAAATCACTGGGTCACCTTTTATGGCTTTGGATTCAAAGAACCAAATTGTTTTCCGAAAAGGTGGTATCAATTTGCAATGCAGTCATGTCTGATAGAGCTCATCCGGCTGCATAGTCATTGATATTGGGTATTATAAGTAGCTTCTTTTGTTTTTTGTTTTTGTTATTTTTTTAAAGATTTTATTTATTTATTTATTTGACAGAGAGAGAGAGACTGAGATCACAAGCAGGCAGAAAGGCAGGCAGAGGCAGAGAAGCAGGCTCCCCACTGAGCAAAGAGCCCTATGCAGGGCTCGATCCCAGGACCCTGAGATCATGACCTGAGCCAAAGGCAGCGGCTCAACCCACTGAGCCACCCAGGCGCCCCTCTTTTGTTTTTTTTCTTTAAAGATTGTATTTATGTATTTGACAGAGATCACAAGCAGGCAGAACAGCAGGCAGAGAGCGGGTGGGTGGGGGAAACAGGCTCTTCCCTAAGCAGAGAGCCCAATGCGGGGCTCTATCCCAGAACCCTGAGAGCATGACCTGAGCCGAAGGTAGAGGCTTTAACCCACTGAGCCACCCAGGCGCCCCAGTATTGGGTATTATAAACACAGTTTTCTTTTGGCTGATTTACGAACTGTTTTTTGTCTATTATTATTTTTTCCAGCAGTTGCCAAGCTGGAGAAAGTAAAAAGGGTTTAAGAAATCACAACAAACTTCATTAATGTAGAGTCATAGAGTCAAAAAGAGCTTAGGTAGTATATTAACTTCTTGTCTCTCTGATTTTACCCTATGCATTTAGACTGCAAAGATGGATGGATACTATATTTTTTTTTTAAAGATTTTATTTATTTATTTGACAGAGAGAAATCACAAGTAGATGGAGAGGCAGGCAGAGAGAGAGAGAGAGGGAAGCAGGCTCCCTGCTGAGCAGAGAGCCCGATGCGGGACTCGATCCCAGGACCCTGAGATCATGACCTGAGCCGAAGGCAGCGGCTTAACCCACTGAGCCACCCAGGCGCCCGGATGGATACTATATTTTAATTTAACATAATTTTATTAAAGTTTATTTTTTCTATTATAAGAAAAAATGTGATAAAAAAAAGATTTATTTGAGAGAGAGCAAGAGCATGAGCAGGAGGGGCAGAGAAAGAGGGAATCTCAAGCAGATTCCACAGTGAGTGTGGACCCCAGTATGGGGCTCGATCCCACAACCCTAAGATCAAGACTTGAGCCGAAATCAAGAGCTGGATTTTAGCCAACTGAGGCATCCAGGAGCCCCGAGTAAAATGTGGTTATTAAAGACATTTTGGAAACTACAGAAAAAGTTGAAAGATCAATCATTTTTAGTCCTAAGGTTAACATTTTGGTACATTTCTTCATTTTCTTTCAGTATTTTTTCTCTAATATTTTCCCTTTTATGTAACTGAATATACTATATGTGTAATTTTTAACTTAACCTTTCTCACTTAACAGTATAATATAGGTATTTATCTATGTAACTATAAACATATAGACATCCTTTTCATAGCTCACATATTTTATTTTGTCTTTATTTGTAATTATTTTTATTTTTTTAAAAGATTTTTAAAAATTTATTTGAGAGAAAGAGCATGAGCAGAGAAAGTGGCAGAGGGAGAGGGAGCCAGTCTCCAGCAGACTTTGTGCAGAGCATGGAGCCCCACGTGGGGCTCGATCTCACCACCCAGGGATCAAGACCTGAGCCGAAACTTAGAGTCAGAAGCTTAACCGACTATATCACCCAGGTGCCTTTAGTCTTTTTTTTTTTTTTAAAGATTTAATTAATTTATTTGACAGACAGATCACAAGTAGGCAGAGAGGCAGGCAGAGAAGGAGAGAGGAGGAAGCAGGCTTGCAGCTGAGCAGAGAGCCTGATGCGGGGCTTGATTCCAGGACCCCGAGACCATGACCCGAGCCTAAGGCCAAGGCTTTAACCCACTGAGCCACCTAGGTGCCCCACCTTTAGTCTTTTTTTTTAAAAAAAGGAAATACAGGGGCACCTGGGTGGCTCAGTAGGTTAAGCCTCTGCCTTCAGCTCAAGTCATGATCCCGGGGTCCTGGGATTAAGCTCTCCGATCAGCGGAGAGCCTGCTTCCCTTCCTCTCTCTCTGCCTGCCTCTCTGCCTACTGGTGATCTCTGTCTGTCAAATAAATAAAATCTTTAAAAAAAAAAAAAAAAAGGGAAATACAGGGCATCTGGGTGGCTCAGTTGTTAAGCATCTGCCTTCCGCTCAGGTCATGATCCCAGGGTTCTGGGATCAAGCACCGCATCAGGCTCCCTGCTTGGCAGGAAGTCTGCTTCTCCCTCTTCCTCTCCCACTCCCCCTGCTCGTGTTCCCTCTCTCACTGTGCCTCTCTCTGTCAAATAAGTAAATAAAAATATTTTTTTTAAAAATTACAAAGGAAACACATACTCATAATTAAAAAAAATTCACACAGTGCCAGGTGTACCTTGAAAAGTCTCTTTGCCAACCCTGACCTCAGTCACCCACCCCAGAGGAATCATTGTCATTGCTTGTTTGCACATCCTTAGAAAGTCTATGCATATTCAAACACAAATGAGCTTTTTTTCCCACGCACGTGGTAGAATACCAGACATACTGTTTTGCACCTTGCTTTCTTGATTTTTTTTCACTGAATATATCTTGGCAATCATCCCCCAAATGCACATATGGTTTTGAGATGGTCTTTCTGTTTAACAGTCACTAGTATATATTGCACTGTAATGTATTATCCAGTCTCCCATGGGGGATTAGTCCTTCCTTTTGTTCTCACAGACAGTGTTTCAAGCAACAGACTTGCTCTTGGTACACATGGGTCAGTAATAGCTGTAGGATAAATTCCTGGCAGTGAAACTTTGCCATGTCAGCAGATTTGTTTTAAAAATGTATATTTTAGGGGCTCCTGGCTGGCTCTGTCAGTAGAGCACATGACTCTTGATCTTGGTGGTGTGAGTTTGAGCCTCATGTAGACTTTACTGAAAAATAAAATCTTTAACAAAATAAAATGTACACTTTAAAGTTTGATAGATACCATCAGGTAACCTTTCATAGGAGTTGTGCCAACTTAAAAACTCTGCCCAAGAACATATAAAAGTATGTGTTTCCCCATACCAGCACCTCCACAGCGTTAACAATGCCTTTGATCTTTGACAAACTGGAAATCAAAAACGGTATTCCAATTTTACTTTAATATACATTTTTTTTTCTTATAAGAAAGGCTGAATCACCTTTCAAAGCTGGTTATCTTTTGGTTCCTGAACCGACTAGAAACCATTCTGAAATTGCCGAAAAACTTCCCGTGGACAGAATTCACTGTCATGCATCTAACCGTTCCTCGTGTTTCCCTAAATTTTCACTGTTATAAATGATACCATAGTGAACAGCTTTTCTTGCATGAAGCTTCTTTAGCATTCTGTATTGTTTTCTTAGAATGAATTCCTGGAAATGAAATTTGTGGGTCAAAAGTTTCTGGCATTTAAAGACATTGCTCCTGGAAAGGCTTGTGCTCGATGGAACCCCCCCCCCCCCCCCCCCAACAATGGACACACGGGCCAACTCACTTTCCCATCGCCAGCACCGACTTCCCATATTTCAAGGATCTCTCAGGACGCAGCTTCTGAAGACACATTGTGTGCTCTAATCCAGCATTAGCCTAACGTTAAAGCCAGGAGACTTTTTCCCCCTTTGTATCACGAACCAAATCCTTCCTTGTCAACCCGGGGCCCAGCTTTGTTCTGGAAGAACTCAGTTCTGCAGCAGAGAAGTCAGGGTCTGTTTTCCTTTCTTTGTAAAACTCCACGGCCAGGCTGGTATGAATCATTGTGGAAGAAAAACATTGCCATTGTTCCAAGAAATGCTCAAATGCTTCTGTACTGGCTTACCAATTGGAATGGATTGCCTATGGCCCAGGAGGCGTGGGGTGGTGGGGGGCAGCATGGGATGCCGGGCTCTGGCCAGGGAGGTGCTGTTAGATTCCCCCTCTTGCTGGGTGTGGCAAAGCCAGTGAGGGTGACCCTGGGCCAGGTGTCCTGTGTGCTAGGCGGTAGCAGAGCCAGTGTCTCTTGGAAGAATAGAGAGACATTTCCTTTTATCTGATCAACATCTTTTCCCTCTTTTGGTAACAGGGGCTTCTCCTACTCTTGCAAACTACCATATTGTGACCTAGCCCTGGCCTGTTAGACTCCCCCTTCCTCTTGTCTGGACCCAGAAAGGACCAGTCATTGTCCCTTTGGGATTTTTTTTTTTTTAAAGATTTTATTTATTTATTTGAGGGAGAGAGAGAGCAAGCGAGCCTGAGCTGGGCAGGGCTGAGGGGCAGAGGGAGAAGGAGAAGCAGACTCCCCATGTGCGGCTGGCTTCATCCCAAGACCCTGGGATCATGACACAAGCCGAAGGCAGATACTTAACCGACTGACCTACCCAGGGTGCCTCCCCTCCCGAAAACTGGAACTTTGATACGTATGAATGCCAGGAAAAAGAAACTTTGTTTTCCCATGAAGTTTGGCAATTTGGGATGCTTGAGGCTTAAGGCTGCTGGTAGTCCTTTTCTGCGCCATGTGGGAAATGCCATCTGCAGCACAAACCCGGGAGTACAGAGCTAAGGAAAGACATGCAGAGGTGAGGGAGGAGGGGCAGAAAAGAGCCCATCCTGATATCAGCCATTTGAATGCCTGTCTGAGCTGGATTTCTTTCTGCAGGTACCCGGGTGGGTGCGGGGAACTATAATTCACCTGGAGAGGCCAGAGAACTTGCATCTGAGAGGTGAGCAGAGAGTTCTAGAAGGGGGAGCCGAGGTCTGGTACTGGAGGAAGATATCAGTTGCCAGATTCAAACATCTTAGCTGCGTGAGATGATAGTCGGTATGGGGCAAGGGAAGAATTGGTGGCCGGGAGTCTGAGAAGCAAGTCAGGAAGTACAAAGCCAGAGAGATGAAAGAATCAGTTGCATTCATCTGGGCCCAAGATGGCCTTCAGTCATGTTTGCAGTGGGAATGACAAGGAAGGAAGCCAAGATTGTGAGGAAAATTGCAAGGAAAGAATCAGCAGGACTTGGTGACTGACTGGCAGCCTGTATTAGTCTGCTCGGGCTGCTGTAACAAAATACCACAGACTGGGCTGCTTAAACAACAGATATCCAATGGCACATGTCCACGATCGAGGTGGCAGCCATGCTGGCTCCTGGTGAGGCCTCTCTCCTCACCTTGAAGATGGCTCCATCTTGCTCTGTGCACACTTGACTTTTTCTCTGGGCATGCTTGGCGAGAGGGAAAGAGACCTCTGGTGCCTCTTCCTCTCTCATAAGGATGTGGGTCCTATCTGATCAGGGCCCCCACCCTTGTTAACTTGACCTCCATAAAGGTCCCATCTCCAAATATGGTTACCCTGGGGGTTAGGGCTTCAACATATGAATTTTGAGGGGGCCACAGCTCAGTTCAAGACAATAACCAAGTAGAAATAAGTTTTTGGAGCAGGATGACTGATTTGTTTGCTTTTTTCTTTCTTGTGCCTTGAAAAGATACTTGTAATCCCAAGTACAGGTGATTTTAAAAATTTTGTTCTTGGGGCACCTGGGTGGCTCAGTTGGTTAAGCGGCTGACGGTTGATTTCAGCTCAGTTCATGAGCTCAGGGTCCTGGGATGGAGCCCTGTATCAGGCTCTGTGCTCAGTCGGGAGTCTGCTTGAGGATTCTCTCTCTCCCCTGCCCTCTCCCCTTCCTGCGCAGTCTGTCTCTAAAATTAATAAATAAATATTTTTAAAAATTCTGTTCTTTTTACTTATCGTAATATGATAACCATTTTCCCATATTGCCGTGTAGAGTTCATGACCATCATTTTTGAAGGCTACATTGCATTCCTGGGAGTACCCTATTGTTATTCCTCATCTTTATCTTAACTAGTTTCCCTCAGCTAGCCAACTAAAGTCAAGCCCTGTTGTCTGTCCTTCCTTTATCAAGCTCTTAGTCTGCATTGCTTTCTTCCTGATGGCCAACGTCCTGCCTTAAGGTTAGGTTATTGCGTAGGAGGGGCTCACTCACAGGCCCAGGGGTCATTCTGCCCTTAATTGTGCCCAACCCCACTCACCCAACACAGAGAACACAAATAAATCTTAATGCTATGTTTTTCATGGCCCTCTTCTACCCTAACATTAACTGGATGATAAAGTCCAAACTCTCTCGTTAGTCAATTGAAGTCTGGCACCATCTAACATTAACCTAACTTAGTTACCGCTCACCCACTCTGTTTCCGTATGAACCTTTTCCGGAGTCCCATAGACCCCTGACTCTCGATCCAACATAACCCGTTGTTCCCAGCTTATGCACTTAACTTCATCTAGATGTCCTTATTGTTGATCTAGCTCTATACAGGTTGGTTTATCAAAACATATTTACCGAGCGCCTGGGTGGCTCAGTGGGTTAAGCTGCTGCCTTTGGCTCAGGTCATGATCTCAGGATCCTGGGATCCAGTCCCGCATCGGGCTCTCTGCTCAGCAGAGAGCCTGCTTCCCTCTCTCTCTCTCTGCCTGCCTCTCCATCTACTTGTGATTTCTCTCGGTCAAATAAATAAATAAAATCTTTAAAAAAAAATATTTACCTGCATATTTGACTTTCCCACTAGACCATGACGTCCCTGCAGGTAAGGACTGTGACTGACTCATTTCTATAATTTCGGTACCAGCACACAGCCCGCACTCCAATCCTGGCTCTGTTGTGTACAAGCTGTATGACACTGGACAAATCACTTAAAATCAAGCATCGGGGGGCAACTGGGTGGCTCAGTGGGTTAAAGTCTCTGCCTTCAGCTCAGGTCATGGTCTTAGGGTGTTGGGATCAAGCCCTGCATCAGGCTCTCTGCTCAGTGGGGAACCTGTTTCCCTCTTACTCTCTGCCTGCGTCTCTGCCTGCTTGTGATCTCTGTCTGTCTAATAAATAAATAAACTCTGTTAAAAAAAATACAGTAAAAAAAAATCAAGCATCGGTTTCCTCCTCCGTAAAACTGGGAACATAATGGCACCTATTTCCTATGGCTACTGTGTATAATGTGCATTGTGTAGGGTTGTATATAAAAGTTACCTCATAGGGGCCCATCAGGACAGCAGCGCTTTAATAAATCTACTGGTTTTCATGCTGATGCTGATTAGCACTCTGGAAATGTTTGTTGAATGAATTTCAGACTTTGCTCCTGCACAGACAGAAAGAAGCAATCTCCCCTCTCTCTCTCCTGATGCCTGGCCTCCTCTCTAGAAGCTCCTGGCAAACATGCCCGTCACCCAGCCCTGATTCAACAAAGCAAGAAGCCTCACATGCCAAGGAGGCTTGAGTTGGTTTGCCTTCAAGGCCCCCCAGCTTCTTCTTGGGAACCAGCTTCGTGGGGTTTGACCTTCCCAAGGAGGGCACCCTGACTCCCCTGGGCTGGTGCCCTCCATGAGGGTCTGCAGGTGCCAGTGATGGGTTCCCTGCCCACAGCCAGGACCCCTGCAGCGCCTCTGGTCAGGCCTGCCCCTAATGTCCCAGGGGCCCGCAGACAGTAATGCGTCCAAATATTTAGAAGTTATGAGTCAAATGAACAAAGTGTTCCATGTGTTCCATCCTCCTACCTTGACAATTGTGCCCTCATAATGACAGGTTAAAATATGTGTAAAAATATGTGTACAGTGATGTCATTTCTATTCCTGAGAGGGGTAGGTAACAGTAGGTAACTGTGACCAAATTTAACCCTAATGGTTTCTGTCTGGTTGCTCAGCAGATGGACCAGCAGTGTTTGAATGAATATAATAGAAACATTGAAAATTAGAATTGTGTTTATGTACATTTTCAAAGAGTTAATTTTGAACATTTTAGAGGAAAAATATATAAAAATTAAAAGATATCCGGGGGAGCCTGGGTGGCACAATCAGTTAAGCCTCCAATTCTTGGTTTTCGGCTCAGGTCGTGATCTCGGGGTCCTGGGACCAAGCCCCACATTGGGCTCTGCACTCAGCAGGGAGTCTGCTTGAGGACTCGCTCCCTTTCTCTCTCTCTCTCTCCCTCTGTGCCTCCCCACCCTGTGCGTGCTCTCTAAAATAAATAAATCTTAATAAAAAAGGATAGCCGTGAAACTCCCCATTTTTTAGATTTTCTTTAATGTGTTTTAAAAGGGTTTATAGTTATCTCCATAAAGCACTTACATAGTTTTTGTTAGGTTTACTCATTTCAGTTTTTATTTTTGGCATGATTATCTTTTCAAAAATTACTTTTTAAATTTGTTGCTGATTGTAGAAATTCACTGACTTTTGTATATTGATTTTTTTTTTATTCAGCAACCTTGCTGAACTCTTACTAAAGCTAGTAATTTCTCTATAGATTTTTGTGTTTTCCACGTAGCAGATAATATATACGAATAATGAAAGTTTTATTTCTTTTTTGCAGTCTTATGCCTTTATTTCTCTTCTCTTCCTCGAACAGTGCTGAATGAAAATATAAGCTGTTACTCTTTTTTTGGTATCAAAGGGAGGCATTCAATGTTTCACTCTTACGTGGGATTTTTGCTATCAGTTTTCTATAGATTCATGGTAAGAGGCTAAGGAAATTCTGCTTCTAGCTTTGTAAGGATTTATTTTTACATTTATTTTGTCATAAATGGATATTTAAATTTATCAAAAATGTTTTACTTTATTGAGATGATCATGTGATTTTTGTCCTTTAACTGTGTGAAATATAGGAATTGGTTTTCTAACATAAAAACAATTTTATATTCCTGCAACAAGCGCAACTTGGTCACAATCGTTTCATGCATTGCTGGAATTACCTCACTACTTTTTATTTTTATTATTTATTTACTTTTTCTTCAAGTTTTTATTTAGATTGCAGTTAACATACAGTGTAATAATAGTTTCAGGTGTAGGATTTGGTGACTCATCACTTACATACAACACCCACTGCTCATCACAGGTGCCCTCCTTAATCCCCATCACCCAGCTAGCCCATCCCCCATCCACCTCCCCTACAGCAACCCTCAGTCCTTTTTCTGTAGTTAAGAGTCTGCTTTATGATTGTCCACTCTTTCCCCCTGTCCCCATGTTCATCTATTTTGTTTCTTAAATTCCATGTATGAGTGAAATCATATGGTATTTGTCTTTTTCTGATTGACTTATTTCACTCCATCCATGTCCTTACGAATGACAAGATTTCATTCTTTTTTTTGGCTGAGTAATATTCTGTTGGGTATATACACCACATCTTTCTCTATTCTTCAGTCAATGGATACATTTGGGCTCTTTCCATAATTTGGCTATTGTTGATAATGTTGCTATAAACATCAGGGTGCATGTATCACTTTGAATCAGTATTTTTGTATCCTTTGGGTAAATACCTAGTAGTGCAATTGCTGGGTCATAGGGTAATTCTGTTTTTAACTTTTTGGGGAACCTCCTTACTATTTTGCACAGTAGTTGCACCAGCTTGCATTCCCATCAACAGTGCAAAAAGGATTCCCCTTTCTCTGCATCTTCACCAATATCTGTTGTTTCCTATGTTGTTAATTTTAGCCATTCTGACAGCTGTGAGGTGCTATCTCACTGTGGTTTTGATTTGTATTTCCCTGGGGATGAGTGATGTTAAGCATCTTTTCGTGTTGTCTGTTGGCCATCTGTCTTCTTTGGAAAAATGTGTGTTCATGTCTTCTGTCCATTTTTTAACTGTATTATTTGTTTTTTGGGTGTTGAGGGTTTTTTTTTTTTAAGATTTTATTTATTCATTTAGAAAGAGTATATGAACAGGGAGAGGGGCAGAGAGAGAAGGAGAGAGAATTTCAAGCAGACTCTGTACTCAGCATGAAGCCTGATGTGGAGCTCGATCTCACGACCTGAGCCAAAATCAAGAGTTAGGGGCTTAACTGACTGAGCTGTTGTTTTATAAGTTCTTTGTGTATTTTGGGTACTAACCCTTTATTAGATATGTCATTTGCAAAGGTCTTTTCCCTTTCGAAAGTTGCCTTTTAGTTTTGTTGATTGTTTCCTTTGATGTGCAGAGGCTTTTTATCTTGATATAATCCCAGTAGTTTACTTTTGCTTTTGTTTCCCTTACCTCTGGAGATGTATCTAGTAAGAAGGTGCTATGGCCAAGGTCACAGAGGTTGCTACCTGTGTTCTTCTCTAGGATTTTGGTGAATTCCTCTCTCACCTTTAGGTCTTTCATCCATTTTGAATTTATTTTTGTGTATGATGTAAGAAGTAGTTCAGTTTCATTCTTCTGCATATAGCTGTCCAGTTTTCCCAACATCATTTATTGAAGAGACTGTCTTTTTTCTATTGGATATTCTTTCCTGCTTTGTTGAAGATTAGTTGACCATATAGTTGTGGGTCCTGCTAATTTCTGAAAAAAACATTTTGCATCTATGTTCATCAGTGATATTGTCTCTTGATTTTCCTTTTGTGCTCTGTCCTTGTCAGTTTGGGTATTAATTTTATGCTAGTCTCATGACATGAATTGGGGAGTATTTCTTCCTTTACTATAATTTGAAAGGATTTGTGTGATATTGGAGTTGTTTGTTTGAATGATTGGTAGAAATTACTGGTAAACTGGTCTTTTCCTTGTGGCAAAATTTTTAACTGCTGATTCCATTTCTTTAATGGTTACAGAACTACTCGATTTTTAATTTCTTCCTGAGCCAGCTTGTTTTTCTAGTAATTTATCCATGTTTTATAAGTTTCCAAATTTATTAACAGAAAATGATTTATAATGTTCTCGATTTTTTCAATCTATATTGTGCCTTCTGCTATTTTTTTCTTGTTCAATATTGCCAAAGGTTTGTCAGTATTATTAATGTGTTAAAAGAATCAAATATTGGTTTTGTGAATGTGCATGTGCATTTATTTTTTACTTCATTATTCTGTGCTTTTATTTTTATTGTTTTCTTCTTTACAACTTTCTTTGGGTTTGTTCTACTATTAGTATTTCTAGTGTGTTTTTTTCCTTAATGTGTAACAAAAGCATGTAAAAATATGCATTTCCCACTAACACGTAATGATTTAGGTGAACTTTATATGTTTTAACATATAGTACCATTGTTATTTAAAAATATAATAAATATTTAAAAATTTCCACTGATTTATTATTTAACCTATGACTTAAAAGGTAATTTACTTCCGAACATATTTTTTTCTAGTTTTCTATTTGTAGCTGACTTCAAATTAAATTGTACTGTGACCAGAAAATTGGTCTATAGGATACGTAGGTGGCTCAGTTGCTTAAGTGTCTGCCTTCAACTCAGGTCAGGATCTCGGGGTCCTGGGATCGAGCCCTGCATCTGGCTCCTTTCTCAGGGGGAGTCTGCTTCTTTCTCTCCCACTCTCTCTGCTTGCATTCCCTCTTTCGCTGTGTCTCTCTCTGTCGAACAAATAAATAAAATCTTAAAAAAACCCCATAAACATCTTATATGAAAGAATTCCAAACTGTTTTCTAAGGAAGTTATACCATTTTATGTTCTTACTCCCACTATGTGTCAGTCTCAGTTTCTCTACATCATTGTCAACACTTGGGACACTTTAATTTAGCCATTCGAGGGGTGTATGGTGCTATCTAATTGTGGTTGTCAATTGAACTTCCCTAATGACCGATGATATTTATTATCTTTTCGTCATTGGCTATCCATATATTTTCTCTGGAGAGGTGTCTCTTCAAATCTTCCAACTGAATTGTTATAAGTTATTCTTTATATTGGGTTGTAAGTATTCTTTATATATTGGGTTATAAGTATTCTTTATATATTCTGTATATAAATTCTAGATAATCTGCATATAATATATTCTTATATGTACAGTATATGTTCTAGAAACAAGAACTTTGTCAAACTTTGTTGAATGTATATATATTTTAAATTAAAAAACACATTTTATTTTATTTTAAAGTTTTGTTTATTTGACAGACAGAGATCACAAGTAGGCAGAGAGGCAGACAGAGAGAGAAGAGGAAGCAGGCTTCCTAATGAGGAGAGAGCCCGATGCGGGGCTTGATCCCAGGACCCTGGGACCGTGACCTGAGCTGAAGGCAGAGGCTTTAACCCACTGAGCCACCGGGTGCCCCAAAAAACACATTTTTAAAAATATATCTTATTTATTTATTTGTCAGAGAGAGTGAGAGCGAGAGTGAGCGTAGACAGAGTGGCAGGCAGAGTCAGAGGTAGAAGCAGGCTCCCTACGGAGCAAGGAGCCCGATGTGGGACTCAATCCCAGGACACTGGGATCATGACCTGAGCCGAAGGCAGCTGCTTAACCAATTGAGCCACCCAGGCGTCCCCCCAAAAAACACATTTTAAAAAAGATTTTATTTTTAAGTAATCTGTACACCCAATGTGGGGCCTGAACCTGTAACCCTGAGATCAAGAGTCACACACTTCACTGACTGAGCCAGCCAGGAGCCCCTCAAATATATATTTTTGCAAATATTTTCTGCTAGTCTTGCTGCCACTGTGACAATGTGGCTAGTTCTCATCCATGACGTGTGAGTGGGAGTGATGTGTGCTGCTCATGGGTCAGTTTTTAAGAAGCAGTAGAACTTTTTGCTTTTCTCTTATCTTTCCATTGGCTGTAGAGAGACCCTAGGGGACTGCAGAGCCACAAGATGGAAGAAGCTTGGGTCCCTGGGTCACCACATGGAGAAGAATCCGCCTGTCCACTAGAACACTGCAATGAGCTGTAGTGAGAAATAACTTTCTATCCTTTATTTTATTTTATTTTTTATTTTTTTAAAGATTATTTATTTATTCATTTGACAGACAGAGATCACGAGTAGGCAGAGAAGCAGGCAGACAGAGAGGAGGAAGCAGGGTCCCTGCTGAGCAGAAAGCCCGATGCGGGGCTCCATCCCAGGACCCTGGGATCATGACCTGAGCTGAAGGCAGAGGCTTTAACCCACTGAGCCACCCAGGCACCCCCGAAATAACTTTCTATCCTGTTTAGCCACCGACATTCTGAAGTTCATATGTAACAGTAACTAGTGTTCTCCTAATTCATAGAATACACCAGCCGTCTTTGGTATGGTTGGAGACTAAACATGAATTTGTAATCAGAATGACATAGGAGACTTCTCTTCAACAAATTTTTGTGTGAAGAGGCCATCTGAAGCTATTTCTAGAATCTGTTCTTTGCACTGGGTCAGTTTATTTGTTAAGGAATGACAGATAATCTGGCTTGGGAAAATACTTATGTAAACCTTGTTATTCAGTCTTTCAAGTGTTTCTTCATAACAGTGAGATAGTTTGCTGAGTTTATTATTATTATTTTTTATTAACATAGAATGTATTATTTGCTTCAGGAGTACAGGTCTGTGGTTCCTCAGTCTTACACAATTCCCAGCACTCACCACAACACACACCCTCCCTGTCCATCCCCCCAGCCACCCCATCCCTCCCAGCCTCTCCCCTCCAGCAACCCTCAGTTTGTTTCCTGAGATTAAGAGTCTCTTATGGCTTGTCTCCCTCTCTGGTTTCATCTTTTTTCATTTTCCCCTCCCTTCCCCTATGATCCTCTGTCTTGTTTCTCAAATTCCTCATATCAGTGAGATCATAAGATAATTGTCTTTCTCTGATTGACTTATTTTCGTTCAGTGTGCTGAGTTATTTGCAAGAGTGCCCAACCGGGTCTGCCAGTGGAAAGGTTTTCTGTATTTGCTCATTGGTCAGATCAGTGGAGTTGCTTCTGGGGGATTGGGGTGGGGACATGGGGCTGGGTCTGATATGGCTTCCATTTAGTGAGCCAGCCTCTTTACATGGATTTTTTCCTCAGTCCTCAAAACACCATCATGAGGGTAGGGAATATCATTCCCATTTTAAAGCTAAGGAAATTGAAGCTCAGAGGAAGGAAGTCACTTGTTTAAGGTTGCAGGAAGGCTCAGCTCTGGTGTGTCCAGCCCCAGACTTGCACTTGCTGTCCTGGTCGGAGTCCAGCTGAATAGGACACCATAGTTCCACTTCATTTCCCCCAGAATACTTGGTCCTGGGTTCCCTGCAGTGGGTCTCAAGCATCAGCCAGATTATTCTCATGTCCATTGCCTGGGGCTGTCTTTTTTTTTTTTTTTCCTTCTGGACCAGTTCCTTTTTTTTTTTTCTTCTGGACTTTGGCCTGAAACAGAGCTGTAAGTGATAGAACTCAGCATGGGGAGACTCTGGTTACGTGCACCTGTGTATGCCAATGACCTGGTCCTGGGGTAAAGGAGACATTGACAGCCATGAATCTTCTTTCTTCCTATTCTTCTTCCCCTCTACCAACCATCCCGTGGCCCTTCCTTTCCCATACACCAGGAGTATATGCATGCTTCTCACCCTGGAGGAAGCAAGGCTGGGTGTCCCAGGAGAAATCACAGCGTCCACCTTGAGTCTGTGTATTGCCAAGGAGGTTTCTGCAAGTCATTTTTGGGACCTGTCTTCAGAGCGAATGGTGTCCAAATACTATGGTTACAATTAAGTTTTTATAAAATGTTTAAAAAAAAAGAAGGGCGTCTGGGTGGCTCAGTGGCTTACGCCTCTGCCTTTGGCTCAGGTCATGGTCTCGGGGTCCTGGGATCCAGCCCTGTATCGGGCTCTCTGCCCAGTGGGGAGCCTGCCTCCCCCTCTCTCTCTTCGCCTGCCTCTCTGTCTACGTGTGATCTCTCTGTCAAATAAATAAATAAATAAATCTTTATTAAAAAAAAAGGAAATATAAGGTTTTTAAATTTAAAAAAAAAAAGATTTTTTTTTTTAAAATTTGAGAGAGAGAGGGAGAGAGAGAGATTGAGCACAAAGGGAGAGCATCTGGCAGAGGGAGAGGGAGAAGCAGACTCCCTTCTGAAAAGTGAGCTCACTGTGGGACTCGATCCCAGATCTTGGGATCATGACCTGAACTGAAGGCTTAACAGACCGAGCCACCTCGCCGCCCCAAGATTTTTTTTTATTTTCAAAATTTATATTATGGTTTTATTTTTATAATTAAAAGTGATTTTTAAAAAATGCAATGAATTGCCCAAGCTATATGTTTCTTCTTTATTTGAGAAATAACCTCTCAGGAGCTCAGCTTTGCTTCCTGCAAAGAAGCAGTACTGTTGTGCCCAGGAGGCTTTTAACCATTATTTAAATTTTTGTATTGTGTGAAACACACAAAATATGAAATTTACCATTTTAACATTTTTTTTTTAAAGATTTTATTTATTTATCAGAGAGAGAGGGGGAGAGAGCAAGCACAGGCAGACAGAATAGCAGGCAGAGGCAGAGGGAGAAGCAGGCTCCCTGCCGAGCAAGGAGCCCGATGTGGGACTCGATCCCAGGACGCTGGGATCATGACCTGAGCCGAAGGCAGCTGCTTAACCAACTGAGCTACCCAGGCGTCCCCCATTTTAACATTTTTAAGGGTACATTCCAGTGGCACTAAGTGTGTTCACATTGTTGTGCCATTATCCTGGCCATCCACCTCCAGAACTTCATCGTCCCAAACGGAAGCTCTGTACCCATTAAACATTCAGTCCCATTTCCTTCCTCCCCCGGCCCTTGGTGACCTCTGTTCCGTGTTCTGTCTCTATGGATTTGACTCCTCGAGGTACTTCACGTAAGTGGAGTCATGCCCTATGTGTCCTTTTGTGTCTGTTTTTTTCACTCACTCCAGTGTCCCCCAGGTGCTCCCATGGTGTAGTGTATTGGAATCTCCTTCCTTTTTTTCGTGCTGAGTAGTGTTCCTTTTAGGTACGGACCACATTTTGTTTATCCATTCATCTGTCAGGGGGGATGGGGGCTGCGTCCACTTTTGGTGGCCGCGCACAGTGCTGTTCTGAGCACAGATGTGCGGATAACCGAGTCTCTGCTTTCACTTCTCCTGGGTGTACACCGAGAAGTGGACCTGCTGTCAAGGAGGTTTCAGAGCTCATTTTTGGGACTTTCCTAGGACGTGATTTGGAATTTCCTCAGCTGTAACCAATTTTTGTCCCTTGAATGTGGATTTTCGGAAACTTCAGCAGTTCTGGGGAGGCATCAGGATGGATTGGTTTCTTGCTCTGTGTAGGCATGGCGCTGGAGGGCTTACTTACCTATTCATCTAATAAAGCGATGCTGAGAAGTAAGGATGCATGTCTTCCTTCTGGATCAGGGAGCGGGAGCAGAGAGGGGCCAGGGCCTTCCAGGTGTATAGAGTAGTAGTCTGAGTCAGGGGTCAAGTCCAGATCTGTCTGAACTCAGAGGCTGGGCTTGGTCTGTTACCATGTTCTCTGACTTTGAAGCTATTGTTGGGTTACCAAATAGGAGAATACCATTTTGGATCAAAAGGCATCATTATGGAATTGATTTTAAAATATGTATTATTAATGTTTTCCAATCAAAATCACAATAAATTATCACTAAGTGTTGGAATGTAGAGAAAAACAGAAAGAAAAAGTGTGCTTCTAGTTCTACCACCAATTGTCATTCATGTCTCCCTATAAAATGTTTAATTGCATTTCCCCTACAGTACAGCTGGGCATGGGGTTCACTGGATTACCTCAGGACAATATAAGAGACAATATAAGAAGAGACAAACAGTCTGTAACCTTAAGGAGGCTATATCTTTTCATTTAGAAAGGTTTACATCCGGGGCACCTGGTTGGCTCAGTCATGTGGCGGACTCTTGATTTCTGGGTTGACAGTTTGAGCCCCATGTTGGGTATAAAAAGTACTTAAAATCTTTAGGAATACCTGTGTGTGTGGCTCAGTCAGTTAAGTATCTGACTCTTGATTTCAGCTCAGGTCATGATTTCGGGGTTGTGAGATGGAGCCCAGTGTCCAGCTGTGCCCTGGGCATGGAGCCTGCTTGGGATTCTCTCTCCCTCTAAAAAAATAAATAAAGGGGCTCAGTGGGTTAAAGCCTCTGCCTTTGGCTCAGGTCATGATCCTGAGGGACCTGGGATGCAGCCCTGAGTCAGGCTCTCTGCTCAGCAGGGAGCCTGCTTCCCCTTCTCTTTCTGCCTGCCTCTCTGCCGACTTGCGATCTCTGTCAAATAAATAAAATAAAATATTTAAAAAAAAAAAAAAGAAAAAGAGGGCGCCTGGGTGGCTCAGTGGGTTAAGCCGCTGCCTTCGGCTCAGGTCGTGATCTCAGGGTCCTGGGATCGAGTCCCGCATCAGGCTCTCTGCTCAGCAGGGAGCCTGCTTCCCTCTCTCTCTGCCTGCCTCTCCATCTACTTGTGATTTCTCTCTGTCAAGTAAATAAATAAAATCTTTAAAAAAAAAAAAAAGACAAAAATCTTTAAAAAAGAAAAAGAGAGGTTTACATCATCAGGAACTGGGAGGGGGCGTGGCAGCCATGGATAAACATTGCTCCCATTACCCTTCAAGAAAAAATTTGCCCAGAAGAACAGGACTAGCAGAGAGCCTCCAGCAACAGCCTTTGAGGCAGCTTCCTTGTCTTCCCAGGCAGCTCCCAGGCCAAGGACAGCAGAGCAGAGGCACCAGCACCCACTATTCCCCAATGGGAGAGTCCTCTAACCCGCAACTTTGCTCCAACTGCCCACCGGATTGCCAAGATGGCACAGTGGTCAGAGATCCTCCTTCCCCTGTTTTTCTCCCTCCTGTCTTTTCCTTTCACAGGATGGGGTCTGCATGGCACTCTGAAGGCTTTTCCTGCCCAGGTCCGACTCTTCCCCCTTTATCTTCCATGGTTACTGCCCTCCCACTGTCTATCACTCCTAACTCCTTCCTGCAAGTCCCAGACCATTGAGGAGAAGCTTTGTGCATGTTTCTCTGCTTTTATTCAGTCCTTGAAAAGCTAAGCTTAGAATTTCTCTGGTGAGTAATGTTCAATATACCCCCGAATCTCGGACCTAATACCTATTTACTTCTATAAATAGAAGTATTTATAAGTATTTATAAGAATTGTGTTTTAGGAGGCGCCTGGGTGGCTCAGTCGGTAAAGCGTCTGCCTTTGGTTCAGGTCATGATCCTGGGGTCCTGGGATCAAGCCTTGTGTTGGGCTCCCTTCTCAGTGGGGAGACTGCTTCTCCTCCCTTTGCTGCTCCCCCATTCCTTGTGTGCTCACTCTCTATCTCAAATAAATAAAGTCTTAAAAAAAATTATGTTTTCTGAGTAGTTTCCTGAAATAAACAACCTATCTTAACATTTTAAAAAAAGTATGGGGGTGCCTGGGTGGCTCAGTCGTTAAGCATCTGCCTTCGGCTCGAGTCATGATCCCAGGACCCTGGGATCGAGCCCCACATCAGGCTCTCTGCTCAGTGGGGAGCCTGCTTCTCCCTGTCCCACTCCCCCTGCTTGTGTTCCCTCTCTCACAGTCTCTCTCTGTCAAATAAATAAAGTCTTAAAAAAAATAAAATGTACAAAATGGTAGGATAGCATGTAAGAACTCTGAGAAGCCGGAGAAGAAAAACTAAGGCAAGGCAGGAGACAGCTCAGAATGCAATATGGAGGGGCGCCTGGATGGTTTAGTGGGTTGAGGCCTCTGCCTTCGGCTCGGGTTGTGTTCCTGGGGTTCTGGAGTCAAGCCCCGCATCGCATTGGGCTCTCTGCTCGGCAGGGAGCCTGCTTCCCCCCACTCCCTCTCTGCCTGCCTCTCTGACTACTTGTGATCTCTGTCTGTCAAATAAATAAATAAATAAATAAATAAATAGAATCTTTAAAAAAAGGCTAAAAAAAAAAAAAGAATGCAATATGGAAACCAAACCCTACAATAACAGCGCTGGACAGATAACACGTTGAAAACAGAGGTGAATTATTGGAAACAAGATGTCTGCTCTCTAGAAGTAGTGGAAGTCTGATTAATGTGGAGGGAACATAACAGTAAAAATGTGTTACGGCAGGGTGTCTCACAAGGCAAGCTAGGGTAAATTAAGTGCTAAACACATAAAATAAATATATGAATCTAGCTGTATCTGCTGTAACTCACAGCACCTCAGGAGCTTTTAAGGGCTGCTAATAAAATAATAATGCATTTTATTTATCTGACTTCATGTTTGGAAATGCAACAGACTGTTTCCAGGCGGCCACGTGTCTCCCCTCCCATAGTCAGGAAGGCCGGGTCTCGGCTGTAGTCAGACCTCCCCTTCCATGCAGCCTAGTAGGCAGCTCTCGCTGATGGTGTTCACGCTGATGGAAGCATTTCCCTCCTCTCTCATGTCTGAGGTCTGGCCTGTGGCATCTGCAGCTGCCTGTGGGGAGGCCAGGGCTCCATCCCGATACTGTTGTGAGTGCCCAGGTCTTGCACCTAGAACCATAAAGACCACAGTTCTAGGCAATCTTCTCATTGATCATTCACTTCCGCAATCCAAAAGTCTCTCACTTCCCCACTCATGCTGCCTCCTCCTCCTCCTGCACTCCAGTTGGCCCTAGAACTTCCTCTTTGCCTAGCTCGGGGTTTCCCAGCTTGCCTGCCCATTTGCTAATGTCTTAGGCTGTAGGAACCCCGGGGGTGGGACCAGGGAGCAGCTTTTCCAGAGCTTCCTAGGTGATGACAATGGCCAGCAGAGGCTGAGAATCCCTGACTTAGCTAAACCCATTTCTCTTAGCTAAACACGAGAAAGGTTGCTCTTGTTACAAACATCACATCATGTCCATTTCACTGGCCACATCACTGCCCTGGAGGACAGAGCCGGGTATCCTCACTGTGTCCTATTTCTGCAGTGCCCACTATAGGCCTTCACATGGAGTAGATGCACAGTCTTGTTCTTGGTGAAATAAAATTGAATTCTTATGGAGGGTCTGTAGATTTAGTCTCCCCACACCCCCGTCCGATGCTCAAGTGAGCAGCACACGTGGAATTTGGAGTAAAAATCCCAGGATTAGGATCTGTTTTGTTGTTGTTTTTAAGATTTATTTATTTACTTTTGAGAGAGAGAGAGATGGAGAGCAAGAGCGAGCAGTGGGGAGGGGCAGAAGGAGAGGGAGAGAGAATCCCAAGCAGACTCTGCACGGAGCACGAAACCCAATGCAGGTTTGATCTCACTACCCTGAGATCACCGCCTGAGCCAAAACCAAGAGTCAGACTGTGCCACCTAAGCGCCCCCAAGATCTGTTTTGATAGCACATGCACATACCATCCTGGCCGTGTTACTTAACTCCTATGATGTTATTTTCCATCAGAAAAATGGGACGAGTACTTTCGTTCATGGATCCTCCTTGGTTGGGAGTCTGGTGCCAAGTGAAGACTTGGCCCATACCATTTCCAACCCTGTTAGGTTGCCCTTTTTGTCACCTTTTCGCTGACGGGAAAATAGACTCAGTGAACTGAACTCCCTTGCTGGGGTCACATAGTGAGCTTCTGTCTGAACAGGGTTCTGCCTCTGCTCTTGGTGATTCAGGGTCTGGGCTTTGAAAATAGACTAGGTTCGGGGCACCTGGGTGGCTCAGTCGTTTAAGCCTCTGCCTTCGGCTCAGGTTGTGATTCCAGGGTCCTGGGCTCAAGCTCTGCATCGGGCTCTCTGCTCATTGGGAAGCCTGCTTCTCCCTCTCCCACTCCTCCTGCTTGTGTTCCCTCTCTTGTTGTCTCTCTCTCAAATAAATAAATGAAACCTTAAAAAAAAGAAAAAGAAGGAAATAGACTAGGTTCAAATGCCCCGGCCACCTCTTGCTAGCCGGGCAGCCTGGGGCATGGTATTTACCCTCTCCAATTTCCATTATAACCCTAAGAATTCTCTCTTTCACTCCCTAAACCTCTCATGGGCAGACTCTGGCCGGGCAGAAGTAGGAGTCGGGGGTGGGGGGCAGCGTAAGCCACAGGCTGCCCTCGCAGGCACCTACCTACTCCCAAACTGGGGGAGAACTTCTCCCATTTCCCGGTTTGGGGCTTCCTGCAGGCAGAGATGCCAGGGAGGAGAGCACGTGAGACCGTTTGGATGAGCAAACATACACTCCACCAGTCACAGACTTTGATCAGCCTGTGGCAGGAGCAACAGGTATGGGCTGAACCCACCTGTTCCCCTGAGCGGTCAGGTTCAAATTAACCCTTTACTGATCAGACGCTATCTCCCATGACCTTGACCAATACTCTCAGCTACTTCCCCAGAACTTTCCTGAAGTGGAGCCCACTGGACTCTTAGGTGGCTTCCTCAGGAACAATTAGTTACTTTTATTTGTACATGATTCTCGTCATGATAACATCATTACATGTGCTGGGTTTGGTGGGGGAGCCTGTTGCCAGATCTGCTGGACGTAGGGCATATGCTTTTTTTTTTTTTTTAAGATTTTATTTATTATTTTGACAGACAGATCAGAAGCAGGTAGAGAGAGAGGGAGGAAGCAGGCTCCCCGCTGAGCAGAGAGCCCAACTCGGGGCTCAATCCCAGGACCCTGATCTCATGACCTGAGCCGAAGGCAGAGGCTTAACCCACTGAGCCACCCAGGCGCCCAGGGCATATGCTGTATTAGTGTTGACTCACCTGTTTGGTTAAATTTCCCCTGTATTCCAGACTTTCTAGGCTTTTCCCAGTTGCGGTCCCCAAAGCAGAAACATACAGACGAGGTAAGCAGCAGTCATCCTGTGTAGCGTGAGCGAGGGTAACAGGAAGTACCAAGAACACTAAAAATGCCCAGTAAACTGGGAAGTGTTGAACAGTGACCGGTTACAACTACGGTGGGTCTGGGAGCCCAGCGTGGCTGCCTAATTCGTTATTTACTGAGCCACCAAACATTTAAGAGACCAGCAGTGGCCATGGGTCATGTTGGCAGCTGCCTGGTGTCTTTATTAATTCTTTTCTTAATTCTCAATTTTATTTTATTTTTTTGGTTCCCATGAAATTTTTTAAAATTGTGGTAAAAGACCCGTAACATAACATGGACCATCTTCACCATTTCTAACTCTGGCTCCACGGCATTAAGGAAGTTCATGCTGCTGTAGAGCCAACACCGCCTTTCCTCCACAGAACTTTCTTCATCCTGCAACGCTTGGCGTCTTTTTGACTCGTTTTTCTGTGTCTGGAGAAATGCGTCTTCTTTCTGTCTTCCCGGTGAGGAAGTCAGAACTCATGTTCCTGCCTTCCTTGGGACGGGGACACAGGCATGGGACTGGTCTCCATCCATCAGATGCACAGCACAGACCCTGATCAGAGGGAAGCCACTGGAGGAAACAGGCTGCGGGGGAAGCCACCATATTTGCTGGCCTGCATGGTTGCGGTCCAGCTTGTGGTGGTGGTGGCGGCGGTTCCCAGAAGCAGCAAGGTCTTCAAGCTCCTGATTCAGGAGTGAAAATGGCACTGGCTGTAGCAGTGATTGCAATAGGGTCGTACTGATGATAGTTTCCCTATCAGGCCGTGATTTGGGGTGTTGCTTCTGGACGCTCCATCTCAAGTGTACTTAATGAATTTTTGAATACATTTCTTCCTTTCTTCTCTCTTTCTCTCTCTCTTCCTTTCTTTCCTTCCTTCCTTCCTTTTCCTCTCTCCTCCCCTCCCCTCCCCTTCCCTTCCCTTCCTCTGTCCCTCTCCCCTTCTCTCCTTTTTTTCTTCTCCTTTCTCTCTCGTTCTTCCTTTTTTCCTTCCTTTCCAGCTTGGCAGTGGAACCAAGTCCTTTTCATCAGAAAGACTGCAGGGAGGGAGACCTTGAGACCAAGGTTGGCCTGCTTATTTTGCTTTTGGATGCTGTTGGCAAAGCAGCCTTGCTCTTGGGCCCCTTCCTGGTCAGCCCCCGGCTGACCTTGTCTGTCCTTGACTTCAGTCCAGGCAGGGAGGAGTCTGGGTTGATCAGCTCCTCCTTACTGTTAGGGTCCCTGGGAGAGAAATCATTTCAGCGACTGGTTACTGCCAGAAAAGGAAGGCCCTGGTGGTTGGCTCTTGTCCAGGGGTTTGGTCTTGATTATTTTTCTTCTTCATCACGGATTGTTTGCCTGGACCCAAGCTGACTACTAACCATTCCGCTTTCTTTCCTGCTAAATTTTTCTGCTGGCTTTTCAACATTGTTTCTCTGGGAGGCAGATTCTGTTGAGAGCATTGTTGAAGATGGGAGGCAGGCCATCTCTTTTGGCTCGTAAGTCCAAGAGAAACCATCAGCCAGGGTTCCCCAGGATTCCTCTTGGACCTGTGATGGCCTGACACCCAGGTGCCTCAGCCTTCCTCTCTGAAGGACTGGACTTGGCTTCCCCTGTCTGGCATTGCACGATTTTTGAGGCCCTTCTCTGTGCCAGTATTATTCTGAAGAAACAAGGACTTGTAAGAAGTTAGGCTTTCGGGAAGTCATAGCCCAGTGGCAGTGAGCAAACAGGTCCAATCCTCAACCAGTAGCTACTGACATAATTTATCATTTACTATCCATATTATGGTCACTTAAGCCTCGTCTTGCTTGTCTTCTCCTCTAGACTTTTCTCAACTGTCTCTGTGTGGGGGTGCTTCTGTGTTCAGCGGTTCTGTCCTGGTTGTCACTTGCCATGCCGTCCATCTGGACAGGACGTGGGTCAGTGGACATGTCCCAGAGCCTGGGGATCTCCGGCTCAGCTGGTTTGTCCTAGACTCCTGCAGATTTATGGGGACGAGTTTCTTTCCCTTTTAGGTGAATGCCTAAAGCTTCAGTCTTTGTATTGCAGGATGATTGGCAGTGGGGACCGCCGCTCCCTGTAGGGAAAGAGCATTTGGGGATTGAGAGCACAACATGGCTGTACATCGCTAGCCAGAAAGCCAGCCTCAGCCGGAGCAGCTTCAGTCTCAAATGGCATCATGAGGTGGACATTCGCAGTCCAGCCCCGGTCCTTCCTGTCATCTCTTCTCCAGCTGCAGGTGGAGATCAGGCCTGCCTCAGTTTCTCACCTCCTGTGAGTGTCTCCTGCATAAGGACATGCAATCTGAGGGGCCCTCCTTTGCTTTCCTGGCATCCCACAGACTCACCGGGCCCCTGGGGACCACGGCTGTCTGGACTGTCTCCGTGTCTATGGAGCGTTTGCTTTACATCCTCCCAATCACGAGACACATGGAGGGAATTCGTCCTAAAATAAAAGGCTCTCTTCTCCAGATAGACGTGTTTGAAGCTTTGAAAGGGTCGTCTCCTTCCCCCTGCCGGTGTCTGTCTTTCCTTACAAGGTCTCAAGGATCTTGGCAATTTGGGATCAGCATTGAATTTTAGAGTGTCCTCTGTTTCCTCCCTGTTATGGGCTGAATTGCATCCCCCTAGATTCATGTATCAAAGCCTCAGTGCCCAGTACCCCAGAAAGTGACATATTTGGAGACAGGTAGGGTCTTTAAAGAAGCAGTTAAGTAAAAATAAGGTTAAGGAGGGAGGTACCTAATCCCATCTGACTGTTGTCCTTATCAGAAGAGGAGATTAGGATACAGACAGGCCCAGAGGAAGACGATGTGAACACGTAGGGAGAGGACAGGCATCCATGAGCCAAGGAGAGAGGCCACAGACAGAAGCAATCCTGCACACCCCTGGTCTTGGGCTTCTAGCCTTCAGAATAGTGAGAAAACAAATTTCTGTTGAGTCCCCCAGACTGTGGTGGTTTGTCGCGGCAGCTGGAGTGGACTAATAGATCTCTTTTGGCAGTCTTTGCAAGAAGCTTTTTCTTTTTTAATACCGTGCAAGTCTGAGGACCTGCCTCATACTCCCCCAGCATGTGGGTCTGAAGGACAAGTTTGAGCCACCTGGCGGGGAGCACACCCCATTTGCCCCCATCCTCTGTCTGCAAGGGCATCTTTGTTGATTGAGTAACTTCAGGAGGGACAGGGAGGGGCACTGAGGCCAGAAGGGGACACCATTCCAGCTGCTTCCGCTCTGGCCATGGATGAGGCAAAGACATTCACCTCTTTTCCATCTGCAAGACAAATCACCTGAAGCTTCCCTGTCCAGTATATGGCCCCATGTGGCTATTGAGCACTGGAAACGTGGCTTCTCTGAATTGAGGTGTGCTGTATGTAAATACATGAAGACTTGGTTGGAAAAAAAAATGCAAGAATTTTACTAATAACTCTTATATAGATTACATATTGGAATGTATTTTGGATAGGTTGGGGTAAATGAGCTATAAAATTAGTTTCACCTGCTTCCCTTTAGTTTTTAGTGAGGCTACGGGAAAATCTAAAATCACGTAGGAAGCTTGCATTGTGTCTGTGGTGGGCAGTGCTGATCTAAAGAGGGCATGAACCCCACCACTTAGCCACTAGCCAGCTCCCCCGTGTTTCTCGCAGGCGGTCACAACAGATGAGGGCATAGAGGAAGGATTAGCCTGGGCCCCGCCATGATGGGGATCCAAGACTCTAGCCCCTGTTGCAGGAATGCGCTGGGGCATGCCCAGCTTCTATCTCGTCCTCACTTGACAATGACCCCCAACCCCTGCCCTTGACACTTTTGTCCTTTCATGCTGCTGTGATCATTAGCTCCTCTCAGACCCATGACCCCTGCTCCATGTCTGGTTACTGCTCTTGCCCCTTTCTGCCTTGGCTCAAGGAGTCCAAGAACAGACTTCTGGCTTCTTCTCTCCAGGCTCTCCTGGGCCCAGAGCCACCCAACACACTCATGGCCCTCCCCGTCCACCTGTACTAGAGGTCACCCAGGACCACCCAGGTCTTGTGGTGCTCCTCGAGCAGGATACAACCCTTAGGACCAGGAGGGAGGGCCAGAAAAGAAGCCCTCTTCCTCGAGGGACGCTATGATCTATTTTGAGCTCATCCCGTGAACCCACCCAGGCAGGGTCCAGCCTCCCCGACTAGCCTCTATGCAGCCACCTCCTGATCTTGCTTAGGGAGTTCTGCCAAGCTGCTGTTGAACACAGATAACTCAGCTTTCATGGGATATACTTCTGAGGCCCAGAGGGAATGTCTCAAGTACTGGGAATATGTGAATTGAGGAAACTGAATTAATTAAGAAGTATAAATCTAGAAAATGTAGAAATAACAGACGAAGGGAAATCAGACTCCTCTGGTGGCCACCCTGGGGAACTATGAGGATGAGGGAGGCCTGGGGTCCTTCCAGACTCCTGTCGATGGCTTTCCAACACCTGACATTCTGCTCTTAGGCTGCGGGTTGTGCTATCTCCTCGAGACCCTCCTAACACACCTTCTTGTTCCTGCCTCCATACCTTTGTTCCCAGTGTTCCCTCCTCCTGGGATGCCTTGCTGTCCTATGTCTGCTCATTCATTTACAAGTCCTCCCTTTCAGCCCAAGCTCAAATACTATTTCTCCTTGAGGCACTTCCTGATGATAACCAGAAATGACGTGTCTCTTCTGGGGACGCCTTATCTCTGCTTACTTTCACAGCAGGAGATATAGGTAAACTTATATTGTGTTTCTTGCTGTCCACCTGCCTTACACTGAGGGGACTCTTAGGACAGGATTGTGTTTTATCCTTCTCTCTGTTTCCTATAGGGCCAAGCATATGTCTGGGACTGATAGACCTGCATTTTCATTGTAAATATTTACTTCAATCAGAGCACTTATTCTTCTGTGTATGTGCGTATGAGTCTTTCTGCCCAGATAAGCTATAGCCTCCAGGCACAAGCTTCTGGGGTTACAGGGACAAACGAGCCACAGACCCAGTCCTCCCAGAGAGCTCAGACTAGTGGTGCAGACAGTACTTGCTAACATGGTCATAAATGGGCCAGCAGGTGTGTGTCCAGGGTTGGTGGAAAGGGAACAAAGGGCAGAGGTCAGCAGAATTTGCTCAGAGCAGGTCTTGAAGGACAAGGAGACTTGTGGGAGGCTTGGGGTCTTGGGCGAGAAACCGGAGATGGTCTGCTGGGGGAGGCAGACATGCCCTCGTTGGGGGGAGAGAAGGTGGAGGCTTATATCTCAACCGATAACCCAGCTCTTGGCAATCTCTGCCATGGAGAAGACGTGTTTATTAAACAAGGTTTATTGGCGGACTCTCTGAGTGATGGATCGAACTCAGAGCTCTTTCAGGGTGGGAAACCTTAATGGGTCATTTATCTTTTCATTGATTTTAGGTGACCTCTCAGGGTTTACAATGCTCTAGCTTGATTTTGCCGAATATGCCAAGTCCGAGATTCACCTGGGCAGCTTGTTATACACGAGTTTCTTGGGTCTCTCTCCTAGAGATTCACGTTCACTGAGTCTGGGGTGGTGTCTGAAATTCGTTTCATGTGTTCTAGGAAACCCCCGTGATCCAGCAAGTTCGAAGCCTCCTACTAGTGGCAAGGTATTTGTTAAAATTAGGTGCTTGTTAACTAAAATTAAAAAAAAAAAAATAGGTGCTTGTTAAAAGCTTATCGTTCTGGAGCCTAGCCAAACCTGTTGTGGACTCTTTGGGCAGGATCTAGGATGTGTTTTTACAAGCCACCCCTCCCCTTACCTCTCACTCTTGCATGTGTTGGGGGTGCCTCACTTTTGCCCAGGGGGTCCCCATCACTCAAGCCCAGCTGCTCCTTGGAATCACCTGGGAGCTTTAAAATGGTCTGGGGGCGGGACCCAATTCGTTGTTTTTTCTTAAAGGCATCCCAGATCGTTCTGGTATAGACTTTGGACTGAGAACTGCAGTGGAGATGTGTGCTAACGGCCCTTCTGGCACTTCACAGGTATGTCCCTTCTGGTCATATCGGTGTTTCTCACATCTGGTTGTGCACTGGAACTGCCCAGCAGGTTGACCAGGGCAGGAGGGGCTGGGGTGGGGGGTAAGTTGGCTTTTAAACTTCCAGTGACAAAACGCCACCAAGATGGATTCAATCAGAACCCCCAAGGAGTGTGGGGGTGGAGAGGCTGGGGGCAGTTTCTTGGGAAGAGCTTCTTAGGTGACCAGGTGACCAGGGGTGAGGCCCTGGATGGTGGCCTTGTGTACACTGGTGTGTGAGCTGCTTGGGAGCAGTCACAATCCTCCAGCGACACGCGGGAAGACAGCCTTTCTCCCAGCCTCCTCGAACGAGGATTTAGCGCACCTGCCAGATTGACTAAACCTGTACCTTTCCTGTTTGCAGACGGCTGCAGGAACCCTCCTTGTCAGAGGCTCCCTCCAGGCTATCATTTCATTATTTATTCAGCATTTTCATAACTGATCCCTGAGCCCGACTGTGAAAGTACCAAGGAGAAAACTTTGCGTAACGATCGTGAATCTCCTTGGATTTGTTTCCATCACTTCTGGGGGAACAACAATTACATCGTGTCTTGCTGCTCTCCCTCTGAGTGCCTCAGCCTTCCAGTTGGTTTAGGGGGACCATGATTCTCTGGGACTGTCGCTTCCTGGTTGCTAATCAGCCTGGGATGTTTCCACCTCGGGCAGCACGTCCCAGTTAAGAATTCACTCATCTACGTGTTTGTTCGTTCGCCACATCTCTGTCGAGCACCTTCTATGGGCTGGGTCCTGTGCGGTGATGTTTGCCCTGGGTTTTGAAGAGTAAATAGGAACCATGCTGAAAAGGGAACGTCACCCTCAGGGCAGTCCTCAATCTTGCCAGCTGCTAGAATCACTGGGGAAGCCCAGGCTGTATTCTGGACCATCAAATAAGAACCTCTGGGGTAAGACCCAGGCATCTGCATTTTTAAAAAAAGATTTTTATTTATTGAGGTGTCTGGGTGGCTCCATTGGTTCAGCCTCTGCCTTTGGCTCAGGTCATGATCTCTGGGTCCAGGGATCAAGCCCTATATCAGGCTCCCTGCTCAGTGGGGAGGCTGCTTCTCCTTCTCCCTCGAGTATTCCCCCTGCTTGTTCTTTCCCTCTCTCTGTCAAATAATAAATTTGTTTGTCAAATAATAAATCTGTTTTTAGGGACTGGATGCCTCTGCCTGGCTGAGTATAGTGCTGACTACCCCTCCTCTCTCTCTCAACAGGTTCTGAGTAGGGCCTGAGCCCCTGTCCCATAAGGCTTAGGGGTGGGAATGAGGGTGTAGAAGTGTCCTGCTCTTTTCTGTTTTCACTGAACAGCTTGTTCTAAGGGGGGAGGAAGGGGAAGAGAACTAGATTGGGTGAGGGGGGGTGGGGATGTCAGGGAGGCAAGTGTGTTGTGTTACTGTGTCAATAAACTGATTTAAAGTTGAAAAAAAACGACTATTCATTTGGAGGGGGGGCCACCTTAAAATAAAATTTTAAAAAAGTTAACTGATTTAAAGTTGGAAAAAAAAGACTATTCATTTGGAGGGGGAGGCCACCTTAAAATAAAATTTAAAAAAAGTTAACATAGGCTGAAGGCAACCTTCCAGAAGCTATCAGTCCCTAAACCACCCTTCCCAAGTGCTCCAGAGAAATGAAAGAATGGGGGCTTCCGAGGAAGGCAGATGACAAGCTGACTGCTCCAAGGTAGCTATGCGACTGTTGTCCATGTATTCAGGGACTTGATTTTTGGACAAGCATTTATTGAGTGCCCTACTATGTGCTGGGTGTTGGGAGCCCAACAGTGGATAAAGTCAAGTCTTCTTTCAGGGAGCTCCCTGGGGAAGATGAACAGATACACTTTTTTTTTTTTTTTTTTTAATTTTGAGAGAAAGCATGGGTGCAATTGAGGGGAGGGGCATAGGGAGAAGAAGAGAGAGCATCTCAAGCAAATTCCACACTGAGCATGGAGCTAGACCTGGGGCTCAATCTCATGACCCTGAGATCGTGACCTGGGCCAAAATCAAGAGTCAGCCTCTCATCCAACTGAGCCTTCCAGGTGCCCCAGCAGTGGTAGGAGTGGCAATGCAGTGGTAGAAGTGGGGAGAGCCCACAGGAGGGGTGCCTAGCGTCGTCTTGTGGGTCTGGGGGAAGTTTCCTGGAGGAAGTAGTCTTAAGGAAAAGTCTGGGCGGGCGAAGGGGAGGAGGGAGGCAAACCCAAGTAGAGGAAACTGCGTGGGCCCAAGGCCAGAGGCAAGAGTGAGCGTGACACATGGAGAGCATTGCATGTCCTCACTCTGGCTGGAGTGTGAAATGTGGGGCGGGAGGGGGATAAGATGAAAGAACCAGCAGGGGCCAAATCACAAGAGGCCTTATTAGATGAGGTATGGAGCCCTGCTTCATCCTGAGGGCCGTGAGGAGCTACCGAAGGGTGTGGTGTGATTAGCTTGCAGGAGTGCTGCAAGAATCTTCCTGAGAATGAGCTCAGGTAGTGCCAAGGAGAATGGAGAGAGGCAGGTGGAGTCAAGAGCTATTGAGCATTTTTGGAATTCCCTCGGGTACGCTGTCCTGGGAAATCTAGCTACCTTGGTCTCCTCAGCTCGAGTCTGCCAGGCCCTGCCTGGGTCCCCCTCTAGCCCTGTGGCCCAAACACAGCTACTCAGGGGACACTGCCCTTTGCTAACGATGTCTGGTGTCTTGAAACTCTCCTGGTGTGGTTGTTTCAGGTGGGAGGGAACTCCAGCCTCCATTTGGCTGTCTTTCCTGGAAGTAAAAGTCAGGTTTCATTTTTTAAATCCAAGAATTATTAAAAAAAAAATATTTAGGTATGAGATTTTGCTTTACTACTTTTAATCGTTATTTTTGTGACTAGCAAAGGTTTTTCTATTTCTGCCTTTTCAGATTTAAAGAGGTATAATTTGAGGCTTCCTATGTGGTCCATTTCTGTGGCTTGAATTTAAAGAAGACGTGCTTTATTTTTTGACATTGGGGTTTGAGGTATATTAGATGTACAGTTGGCTCTTGAACAACGTGGGTGTGAATGGCATCAGTCCACTGATAGGCAGGGTTTTTTCCCCCGATAAATATAGTGCAGCACAGTATATTCTCTTCCATATGATTTTCTTTCTTTCTTTCTTTCTTTTTTTTTTTTTTTTTTTTAGTATAGTTGACCCGGAATGTTACATTAGTTGCAGGTGTACAATATACGGAGTCAAGAATTCTATACATTGTGTCCTGTTCACCACAAGCATAGCCAATCTGTCCCCCTACCACATTGTTATAGTATCATTGACTATGTTCCTTATGCTGTGCCTATTATTCCCATTCCCATGACTTATTCCCTAACTGGAAGCCTGTGTTTCTCACTTCCCTTCCCCCATGTTGCCCATCTCCCCATTCCCCCCCACCCCTCTGGTAACATCCATTTGTTCAATAATGACCTTTCTAAAAAAACACCATCGTGGTGCCATTATCACATCCAGAAGAGGATGAACCTGATTCTTTAATATCTTCAACTCTCCAGTAGATGTTCATATTTCTAACTGTCATAAAATTTTAATGATTGTTTTAAAGCAAATTAAAAAAAAAAAATCGCAGGATCCCTTTTCTTGTTGTCAAAACCATGATCCTCCCCTGGAGACTGGTTCAAGTTGAGCTTAGAGAATGTTTCGGTGTTCCAACTGTGCTTCGGGTCACTCAGAGAGTGTCACTGCAGAGAACCAATTGTGCTGGTTGGTCCCATCTTGTGCCAGTGGGTTCAAATGGGTCTGGTGAACTGCCAGAAAGTTGTCTGGTGGAAAGAGTCCATCCCAGGGAAGCATCAGGAGCCAGGCTTGACAGCGTAATGTGGTCATGATGCTTCTTAGAGTGGGAGCCAGGAGCAATTTTGAGCGCAGTGTGACCACTGTCCCTTGGATTTGTCTCCTGATTCAGTCCTGTCTTGAGTGAAAATTGGTAGGGCGGACTCCCCTCCAAGTTCTTTAAGGCGTTTGGGGGCACGAGCTGACTAGAGTGGGTGCTCCTATAGCAGAGTGCAACGCGGAGGCGGGGAGCAGTGGGGCCGTCTTTGCCAGCGCCTTGGCTAGGACTGGGTAAGCAGGGCAGGGGAAGGGCTGGCTTTCTGTATGTGCAATGTTATCACAGGGGAGCCTTCCAGCTGGGGGAGGGGAGAAGTGCTCTCAAACACCAACTAGACCTTGATCCCACTTGTTAGCTCACCTGGGACAGCCCTCTGGGACTCCAGCTCCTTGATGAGGACGGAGAAGTACAGAAACGAACTTGCTTTATTCTTGCGAATACCCTCTGAGAAAGCTATTATTCCGCCTTCCACATGAGAGAACCGAGGTCCAATAGAAAGAAGAGTAAGTGAAGTTTCTTTCAATGGCGAGCCATGTCTTTCTCACTCCAGTACTGCCTCCCATGCGTGGGGGGAGTGTTTTGGGGAGGGTAGGCTCCTGGGCTGTGTCTGTATTGGGGACCTGCTAGGAATGTTTCTCTTCAGTTTTATGCACTGAACATTTTTGTCCCCCCTGCATCCCCCCACCTCCCCCAATGTCAGTTCACATGTTGAAATCCTAATCCCAATGTGTGGGTGTTAGAAGGTGGGGGCCCTTGGAAGGTGATTAGGTCATGAGGCTGGAGCCCTCATGAATGGGATTAGTGTCCTTATTAAAAAGCCCTCAGAGACCTCCCTCACCCCCCTCACCCCTTTCTCACCCCTTCCGCCATGTGAGGACACAGCAGGAAGCTGCCAGCTCTGAGCCGGGAAGATGTCACCAGACACGGAATCGGCCAGCACATTGCTCTTGGACATCCCAGCTTCCAGGACTGTGAGAAATGAGCTTCTCATGTTTAAGCCACCGAGAGTTTATGGTAGTTTTGTTCTAGTAGCCCGGATGGACTAAGAAAATAATTTTTACCCTTAATTCTACTGATCGAGAAACTGAAGCTCAGTTTTACTCCAAAGCCTATAATCTAGGTCAGAATTTTCCACTGGATGTTTCCCTTGAAAAACTTGGATTTGCTTCATGGTTCAGGAGAAAAATTGTCTTGGGATTTTCATTTCCGGGTTCAGAGAGTTGGTTTGGTTCTTTCTCATTGGGGTTCAGAGTTTAGTTTGAATCCTCTGATGTGTCCTAAGTATGAAGTTAAAAGCCAAGAGGTGGTGTGGCACCCTTGGGCGTCTCTCTGGAGGCCGTGAACGTTTGCTCCGGCCTGTGGCTCTTGGTGGGGGCGGTGTGAAAGCTGAGCAATGACTAAAAGTGGATGTGGGGAAATAACCATGAATTTTGCTCCAACCCGTTTTTATCACGCAGCTTCTCGTTCAGGGTGATGTTCTCCAGACACAGGCAGGCGGGGCCCCAGCTCGTGCTGGTCGGTGGCAGACAGCTGTGTCTTCTCTGCCTTTTCCAGGCAGGGTGAGGGCTGTGCCAGGAGGAGCTTCTCAACCAGTCCCCCTCAGGCACCTCCAGAGGTCTGACTCAGAAAATGGGAGGAGATGCCAGAGGTAGAGCCAGGTACAAGCCCAGGCAAAACATGTGAGGCTGAGTGATTACCACAGTGTGAAACTGGAAATGACCCAAATGCCCAGTAGTCAGAGGGGAGAGGAAGGATGAAAGTATTTCTGCACCTACTTTGCTTCACCGTGTGCAACCATACTGGTCTCTATGGTATGGATGAAAAACCATGGTGGTGGGGAGAGCTGGGGGGGTGCTCCAAAAGAAGATCAAGAACTCTAGTCTAGGGTGCCTGGGTGGCTCTGCCTTTGGCTCAGGTCATGATCCCAGGGTCCTGGGATTGAGCCCCACATCGGGTTCTCAGCTCAGCAGGGAGCCTGCTTCCCCCCACCTCTCTCTGCCTGCCTCTCTGCCTACTTGTGATCTCTCTCTCTGTCAAATAAATAAATAAAATCTTAAAAAAAAACAAACAAACAAACCAAAACTCTAGTCTAGGGCCACTTTGGCTAGAATGCATACCCAAACAAGCTCACCCTGCTGCTTTCATGTCTAGCTTTGTGCTGAGAAATTTACAGAGGATAGTCCATTGAATCTTCTACAACCTCTAGAGAAGTAGATGTTAGCGCCTGCGTTCTAGTAGAAACTGAGGCTCAAAGATCAGAAAACGATTTTCTTAAGGTCACATGGTACGTGAAGTGGGATCTTGTGAACTTAAATTCTGTAAAACTCCAAACCTTGGGCTCTGTGCCAGACTGCATGCGTTCATATCCTGGCTCTTCCGCTTATTAGTTGTGGGTTTCTAGGGGACTTACTAAGTTTCTTTCATCCTTAATAAAATGGGAGTAATAATCCTGCCTCCCTGGGGTGTTGGGAGAACCAAAAGAGTTAAAATCAGTAAACCACTCTGGGCCTGGCACATTCAATAAAAATTGGCTCTTGTTATATTGTCATTATTGTTACTACTACTTCACTCTCTAAGACACTTATGTGGCCGTAGGAATAATCTTTACATTGATGGTAGCAGACCAGTTTTAAAGATTTCCCTGGGGGAGGGAGGCGCCTGGGTGGCTCAGTGGGTTAAGCCGCTGCCTTTGGCTCAGGTCATGATCCCAGGGTTTTGGGATCGAGTCCCACATTGGGGTCTCTGTTCAGCGGGAAGTCTCCTTCTCCCCCCGCCTCTCTGCCTACTTGTGATCTCTGTCTGTCAAATAAATAAATAAAATCTTAAAAAAAAAAAAAAGATTTCCTGGGAGTACCTGGGTGGCTCATCCAACTCTTGATTTTGACTCAGGTCTTGATGTCAGGGTTGTGAGCTTGAGCCCCACCTCAGCTCAGCATGGAGCCTACTTGGGATTCTTTCTTGCTCTCTCCCTATGTCCCTCTCCCACTAAGAATACAAAAAACAATAAAAGTTTTCCTTGTCTGAAAATCCTTGAGCCAATTTGATAAAAACAACCTTTGCATATTCTGAACATGGAGAGATATCTAGAATAGAATCGCCTCACAGGACAGGGGAGATTCTGTTTATCCAGGCCAATGAGGACTTCTGGAATGATACAATGGTGAGATGAAGGGGGGATTGGGTGACATAGGCCTCATGTCACCCAATGAAAGGGAAATGAAAGGGAAGTTCGACTTGAAAGGACATGGTGGGGCTTGAGATGGAGCTCTGCCGTGGTTGAAAATTGTGTCAAATTTTCATTTGTTCATTGGTTTGTGTTCTTTATGGTTGGTTTGATGAGGTTCTATTTAGAGGCAGGAATGGTTGGGGCATTTGAGACTGGTGGCCTTTCTCCATTTCCCTAATGCTTCAAAATAATAACGCATTCCATTTTGTAGTGGGTTCAGATGGCAGGTCACAGACTCAGGTAATGTGGAGGGGAGGGGCCAATCAGTGTGTCCACAGCTTGACCCTGGTAAAAGCCTATAACCCTGACTGCCAAGCCCTGAATCTTCCAGCCCAGTCATGGAGTCCCTGCCTTCTCCAACCCTCCCAAAATGTCTCTAATGATGGGAAGTTAGGGTCCATTTAGAGAGAATCAGTGTGCACCAAGTCTAGCTGTCCATTCCCTGGGGTGTGTGGAGGGTGATATTTTAGCCGGGTGGGCTCTGGCCAATGGGCTGTGAGAGAAAAGGCTGTGTGTAACTTCTGGGCTGACGTATTCACGGGTGGGTGAACCACCCTCCAGCTCCTTTTCCAGAGAAGGCACCTGAGGAGACCATGTGTTACCTATGGTGCTGCTCTTGGAGAGAACATCTTCCTTCTGCCCGGTCCCTGAGGGCCCGGGTTGGGCACAACACTGGCACTTCCCCACCTCTCACAGGACAGGAACAGGAGTGAGAAGAAACTAGTGTTGTGTGAAGCTGCTATGATTTGGGGGGTTCCGCAGCATAGCCCAGCTAGTCTCACCATTCTGGAGTCCCTCCCTTGGAGCACAACCTAAGGTGTGTTCGCTGAGCCCTGCTGAGGCTTGTCTCTCCAAGGGGTGGCCAGAGTCAGGAGACAATGTGCCTTTTACTAGACTCATGCCTCTGGGTTTCTGCTTTGTGCTTCCACCATGTGTCCTACCTGGTGTTTGTCCTTGCCTTTTGCCCATTAGGGAGGCAATGATGTTACCTTCCTTTGTTTTTATTTTTAAAAATGAATTTTAATTTTTCTCGAGGCAAAACAAATACCTGTTTAAAAAATTAGGATAATACAGTATTATACCCTACCTCTCATGGGACTCATGGAGTCAAACTCTAAACTCTTTATGGCTTCCTTTTGCATTTTTCACCATATTTATTTACTTATTTTTTTTTAAAGACTTATTTATTTATTTACCTATTTATTTAAAGATTTTATTTATGGGACGCCTGATGGCTCAGTTGGTTAAGCGGCTGCCTTCAGCTGAGGTCATGATCCCAGGGTCCTGGAATGAGTCCTGAGTTGGGCTCCTGGCTCAGCGGGGTGCCTGCTTCTCCCTCTGCCTGCTCTGCCTGCTGCTCCCTCTGCTTGTTCTCTCTCTCTCTGACAAATAAATAAATTTAAATATCTTTAAAAAATTTTTTGTTTATTTATTTCACAGAGCAAGAGATCACAAGCAGGCAGAGAGGGGAGAAACAAGCTCGCTGCTGAGCAGAGAGCCCGATGCGGGGCTCCATCCCAGGACCCTGAGATCATGACCTGAGCTGAAGGCAGAGGGTTAACCCACTGAGCCACTCAGGCCCCTAAAAGACTTATTTTAGAGAGAAAGAGAGCACAGGATAGGAGAGAGGGAGAGAGGGAGACTATCAAGCAGGCTCCCCGCTGAGCACAGAGCCTGACATGGGGCTCAATCTCATTATCCTGAGATCATGACCTGAGCTGAAATCAAAAGTTGAACGCTTTACTGAGTGAGCCACACAAACACCCTTTTACCATATTTCTAAATCTGTTCATAATGCTATTCCTCAATTAAAATGTTTTCTACATTATCAACTGACCTCCTACCAAAAAAATTTAGCTCTTTCCCTAATCCTGGAAACTCCCCCATGCACTCACATCTGCTCTCTTTCTATTCCTAATATAGTTATATTATGGCTTTTGATTGAACCAATATCCAATATTTGCCTATATGCCTATGTAAATATTGTCCATGGCAGGATCACATGAGGTATAATGATTACATTTTTTTTTTTAGCTTATTTTTTCCCTCAGGTTTTTATTTAAATTCTAGTTAGTTAACATACAGTGTAATATTAGTTTCAGGTGTAGAATTTAGTGATTCATCACTTAGAACACCTGGTGTTCATCACAAGTGCCCTCCTTAATCCCCATCACCCAGCTAGCCCACCCCTCCTCTCCCTTCCAGCAACCCTCCATTTGTTCTCTATAGTTAAGAGTCTGTTTCTTGGTTTGCCTCTTTTTTATTCCATGTTCATTTGTTTTCTTTCTTAAATTTCACATGTGAGTGAAATCATATGGTATTTGTCTTTCTCTGACTGATGTATTTTGCTTAGAATAATACTGTCTAGTTCCATCCATGTAGATGTAAATGGAAGGATTTCATTCTATATTCCATATCTATGTATGGAATATTAGGAATATTACTCAGCTCTGTCTGTCTTCCTTATCCACTTACCAGTTGATGGACATCTGGGCTTTTTCTGTCTTTCCATGATTTGGCTATTGCCAAATAATTAGCAATAACTAACATTATTGCCAATGCTGCTATAAACATTGGGGTGCTTGTATTGTTTCAAATCACTATTTTTGGATAAATACCCGGTAGTGCAATTGCTAGGTTGTAGGGTAGTTCTATTTTTAACTTTTCGAGGAAACTTCATACTGTTTGCCACAGTGGTTGTACCAGTTTGCATTCCCACCAACAGTGCAAAAAGGGTTCCTCTTTCTCCACATCGTCACCAATATCTTTGTTTCCTGTGTTGTTGATTTTAGCCATTCTGACAGGTGTGAAGTGGTATCTCATTGTGGTTCTGATTTATATTTCAGTGAGGAGTGACGTTGAGCTTCTCTTCATGTGTCTGTTGGCCGTCTTCTGTATGTCTTCTTTAGAAAAATGTCTATTCATATCTTCTGCCCATTTTTACTTTACTTCTCTTTAAAAAAGATTTTATCAGAGCATGCACAAGGATGAGGAGAAGCAGAGGGAGAAGCAGGCTCTCCACTGAGCAGGGAGCTTGATGTGAGACAAGATCCTAGGACCTCAGGATCATGACCTGAGCTGAAGACAGATATTTAATCAACTGAGCCACCCAGGCATCCCTACATTTTACCTCTTTATACAATATGGTAGAAACCATGTTGTGCTCATCCCACTGTTTCCTATTTCTTGGGAACATGGGGGATTACATTTCCCAGCCTCCTTTGCAGTTTAACGGAGACCATGTGATTAGTTCTGGCTAATGGAAATGCAAGAGAAAGCAGAATGTCTCTTTCAGACCAAGGCAGCCCAAAAGCCTTCTTCACACTGACTTTCAGCCTCCAGGAAGCTGGTGTTAAGGACTCCAATGGTGGAGTTGCAAGGTAGGAGCAGCCTAGGTTCCGGAGTCACCTCTTGGAGGGCAGCCGATAACCAGCATTAGCCTATATGATGTGGATGAGATGGAAACCAATCTGTGTAAGCCACTGAGATCTCAAGCTCTGTCTTCTGTGACAGCTGTTGTTAATACCTAAGACTTTCAGCCTTTAAAAAAAATGGTTCTCCAGGGTGCCTGGGTGGCTCAGTCATTAAGTGTCTGCCTTTGGCTCAGGTCATGAATTCCAGGGTCCTGGGATCAAGTCCCACATTGGGCTCCCTGCGCAGCAGGGAGCCTGCTTCTCCCTCTCCCACTCCCTTGGCTTGTGTTCTCTCTCTGTGTGTGTGTCTCTCTTTCTGCCAAATAAATAAATAAATCTTTAAAAAAAGAATTAAAAAATTGTTCTCCAGTTTGCTTAATATACTTCTAGTCCTCCCAATCCATCTGCATACTCTTCCATGGAGTTCCAGATCTCGTCCCAGTGAGGCCAAACACCCAACTTCTTCAGTTGTGCTCTCCGCCCTGTGCCCCTAACTAATCTTCATGCCTAGTGAGGGGATCTCAGGCTTTTCTGTGCCTGATGGCAGCGCAGAAGGCTGGTTGAAGGAGAAATGAGTTATATTTATGGGGAAGTGGCCTTACTTAATGGCTAAGAGCTCAAAGCCTTCAAGTTGAGTGGCTGTGTGACTTTCGACAATTTTCCTATCCTCTCCAAGACTTAGCATCCTCATCTGAAAATGGGCATAGTAGTAACCTTAACTTCAGAGTGCTGTTGTGAGGGTTAGACGACATGATGCTTGTGAAGTGCTCGCAGCACAATTTCTGGCATAGAGGATGGGTTAGGTACTAAAAACTAGTTACTATTATCACTAAGGTGAAAAAGATGCTTTGAGGAATGACTAGGCTTCCCAAGCACCAAGTAATTTAACCTAGAAGTGCGTTTTGCTTGGTCCCAGCTATAGGCAGCTTCTCCCTAATTCTAGAGGCCAACCAGGGAGGGACTGTGACAGCAGGAGCCTCTCTGGGGCTGGGACCCTATGCTGGAAATCTTCTTTATCTCTGAGCGGGGCTGAGCTGGGAGTCCCTGCCAATTCTTGGGTACCCCCACATCGCGCTTCCCTCCCTCCACTCCTGGGTTAGCAAAGGGGGTGGTTGATCTCCTCCCTTCGCTTAGAGTGGGGATAAGAGCTAAATGATGCAATGCAAATGTCTCTTGAGTACCTGCTGCATACCAGGCATGGTGCTAGGCAATGGATTAGAAGAGTTAACAAATATAAACTCTTTAATAGAAGTCTTTCTAACTAAGAGAGGCCAATGGTCTGTGTGTTGGACAGATGTATGATGTACAGTTCTACATAAAGGTAGGGCTAGAGAGGAAAACCATTGAGTGCTGGGAGGGTAAGCTATTGTAAGTAGGTAAGCTACTTCGTATAGGGGTGTAGAGGTAACGGATACCAGGTGGTGACAGATACCTAGAATGGTCAGGCAGCCAGTCAGGGAACAGCATTTACGAAGGTACTGAGGAGGGAAAGCCCTTGGCTTGCTGAGAGCCCTGGCAGAGGCCAAAGCGAAGTGTGAGGATCAGCAGGGAAGCTTGCGCAGGGCCAAGTGGACCACCATATTGGATTCTGGATTTTATTCAGGTGGAAAGCAGAGGAGCCCTGACTGGCGGGATCAGATTTGTGTTTTAAAAAGGTCATTTTGATTCCCAGCGCCTTACTCTGTGCCTCAGTTATTATGGGAAACTGAGCAGAGAGGGGAAGGGAAGGGCCACGAGGGAAGAAGAGGCCTTAGCAACCTGCCTTGGCCAATGGATTTCAGGTGCTACGTCTTTTGGTCTCATCCTGGATATTGGGTGTCACCATGGCAACATAACTGGACAAACATCTCAGGCTTTGAAAAATGTCTATGTGTTCGCGTCCGCCACGCAGAGATCCTGGTCAGTGCAAACACAGATGCCTTCCCCCTGAAACCAGTTCTCCCCACACACCTGGAGACATCCCTGGTTCGGAAGCTTAGCCAGTTTCTATTTAGAGGGGAGCTGTGTTGTCTGAGGGCACGCAGTCATTAGCCTTGAAAGTCCTTTCCCACCTATGGCCCCGGAGAATGTCTGTGTCGGACTGAGCCCAACTGAGCGCGGGGCTTGGGCAAACAAAGCCAGATGTGTAACATCAAAGGCCTCTTTTGTGCTCACCTGAGCGCATTTCTTTCATCAGCGTGGCCCCACAAATATTGTCAATAAGAAATACCTTCCGAGTGCACCTCTCTGTCCCTGTGGAGTTAACGTTCCCGCCTGGCCATTTATTGAGTCTATCTCCCTTATGGCCTTTATCACACTTTATTCAGTGTTTGGTTCATTGGCCAAACATTACACATCCAGCAGTCAGGTGTTGTGCCGGGCACCGGGGACAGAGTGTCAAACCAGACAAGACCCTGACCTTATGTGACCTGGGCTTATATCCTAATGAGGGTAGATGGATAGTAGTTCAGTAAACAAAAAGCTGAGATTGATCCTTGCAGGCAGTAGTAGGTTCTCCGAAGCAGCAGACATTAGATGCTAGTGGTAGCTTGGAGGTGGTGGGGGAGGTGCTTCTCTAGTCTGGTTAGTAGTGAAGGCCTCTTGCTATTTCTTGGATATGCCATTTTTCTTGTCTCATGGGGGCCTTTTGACTTGCTGTTCCCTTTGTCTGGAAGGTTCTCCTGGCTTTCCCCATGGCTGCCTCCTTTGGATCATTTGGGTCTCTGCTCAGAAGTCACCTTTCAGAGACAGCCTCTTTGACCCCCTCACTGAGGTAACCTGTATTTATTCCCTTGACTGTTTCTGATATGCCTCAGCCCACTCTAAATAAAAGCTTTTTTGAGGACTGGGACCTTGATTTGTGGGCTTTTGGTTTCAGCTATGGCTTAATCAGGAAAACAGAAGCCACTCTATAGAGTACATATGGGAAAGGTTTTAATCCATGGAATTAGAGGCTCACACAATTGTCAGGAAGATGGCAGGGAGTCCAGATCAGTGGAGGCATGGGTGGTCTCCGCTTGTTGCAGGAAAGTGGGTGGTTCTCAAGAGCTTACTGGGAGCCTACTATGAATTTTGAGAAATGCTGGAATTGGTTGTCAGCTGTCTCAGTCTGTTGTGACAAGGAAAAAATTCTTAAGAGCCTGCCTAGAAGCTATTGTGAGCCTTAAAGAACTTTCCAGAAAGTCACTCCTGGCCAGCTCACTTGCATTTACCTGGAAGTTGCGGCAAACTTAATGTCTGCCATCTGCCTGCAACCACTGCAGAGAAAAGAGGGCTTTTCTTTTGACTTCCAAAGCATCTTTGAATACTTCTCCTTGACGATCTCAAACCCAGAAATGTATCGGAGAGGAGATCCTAGGAAATGTGATTCTGGCTTTCCCTGCATAGAGGAGACTCTAAGGGGTGGCGATGATGCCAGATTGAAAAGCCAGAACTCAATGTGCTGCTGTATCACCTGTGTCTAGAGCAGTACTTGACACCTAGCAGGCACTCAGGTAGTAGCTGAATGATGGAAAGAATATGCCCCAGGTCCTTGGTGGGGCCAAGATTAAACCCCCCAATTCTTTCACTCCAAAGCCCACACAGTCCCATTCAAACAGCAGCTCAAGAAGCTATGACCTTATGACCAGGAGCCTGGGCTGGAATTGCTGACCTCATGAGTCCCAGACAGGGTCTGAACCACAGACACGCCAACAGAGGCACATACATCAGGGACGGTGAGTGAGGCTGGAGAGCCCAGGGAGTTTTTGATCTATAGAGGGTAGGCTGAAGAAGAGACCACCAAGTCTGTGTGATCAATCCTCAGAAGCTTCCTGGAGGGGGTGACGCTGTAGAGTGCACTGGTCGGAGAAACACTGTAGCTGCTTCAGGGGGGCCATCCCTGAGGGCAAAGGAGACTTAGTGTACCCTCTTGAAGGCTTGGGCATTTGGCCAGGAGGAACCCTCCTGATATTTAAAAAAAAAAAAAAATCGGAAATCTCTTCTTGTATTGTTTAAATGTATGTGAAATTTGCGTGCTCTCCTGGAAGAAATTGGGATTGCTCTAATACGAGAACCAGGCCTCTCTGCCACATTTTTGAGTAATACTGATGCTCCCCATGACCTGTGGGATTTAGTAGGGGGAGCGGTGGGAGCTGCAGGTATACTAGAACCCAGGACCAGCTACTGGGGGGCCCAGTGCAAAATGAAAATGTGTTCAAAAATCAGAATTTTAAGACCGGACCAGCAGAGCTAGCGTGGAGCCCCTTGGAGCACAGGCCCTGTGTGATCGGTAACCACTTACTACAAACCAGGCGGCCTGAAATGATGCAAACTCGTTTTCTCACAGCTCTGGAGGCTAGGACCCCGAACCGTGTCTCCTGGGCTGGAATCCCACCGTGGGCAGGACTGCACTTCCTGCTGCGGCTTGACGGGAGGACCGTTTCCTTGCCTCTTCCAGTTCCAGGAGCCGCCTGCGCACCTTGGCTTGTGCCCCCTTCCTCTTGTTTCCGTTGCCACACCTCCCACTGTCGCCATAGCCACATTCTCTGCGTCTGTCCCATAAGAAGACTACATTTAGGGCCCACCCTGGATCATCCAGGATGTTCTCAAAATTCTGCATCCTATCGGCAAAGTCCTTTTGGCCACATAGGGTAATGGTCACAGGTCTGGGATTGGGATGTGGATGTCTTTGGCAGCCATTTTTCTGCTGATCACCCATGCCCTTGAGGCTGGCCCTGGCAGGCCCTTAGCTGGACCCTCTGATTTGAGAGAGGCAGGCTTTGAGGCTCGCAGCAGGAGATGAGTGGCCTGCAGGGAGCTTGGGTCCACAGAAGTGTGAGGGAGTCGGTGGGGGGGGGTGATGCCATCTCCCTCGGTAAACGCCAAGCCTAGAGCCTCCCTGCTGGCCCCGGTAGGAGGGGGCTGCATCCAGTGGCCACCAGGGGCCAGAGACCTGGTGGCCTTTGGGTTGCCCTGAGTAGGGTTGCCAGATTTAGCAAATAAAAGTACAGGACACCCTGTACATATTTCCTCTGGTCTCCTGTCCCTGATTCTTGCTGTCACCCTCACTGCTTTCCTCCAAGGGCTGTGCTCAGCCTTAGCCTTCTGGGCCTGGGTGAGACCCTTGTCATTTCCTCAAGTGCATGGCTAGAGTAAGACAAGCTGGGACGGAGGGTTCAGAAGTAGCCAGAGGCATTGCTCCAAGGTGACTCAGGAAGAGGCCTGGGTTTGTTGGTCTGAAGTAAAACAGCACATCCTTGAAGGGCGGGCAGAGCATTTCCTAGGTGATTGCTGACTGTCCTTCACCGTCACACAGATGGGCTGTCCTCCGGCCCCAGAGGGCTGGGGGCCTTCAGTCTCTGTGTGGCCCTCCAAGGCTCACAGGCAATTCCTAATGGTAGGACACAGGGTTCCCGGAGTAAACAGCACGTTTCACTTCCTTTGCAAACATTGCACATCTGAGAAACTAATTTCCTCTTCCAGACCCATCTTTCCCAGCTGCGCAGGCCCTTGGCAGGCCAGGGTCAGACTTAATAAAATACAAGTGGGCAGGCCAGCTGGCTTTCTGTGGAGTTCATGCTCCCCAGGATTGCCCCCCACAGTCAGGGTGTCCCTGTGCTCCCCAAGGATCTGGGTCTGAGGGCATGCTGAGTTTACTTCCCAGAGGCGACCTGCAGGGAAACAGACCTGTTCTCCCAATATCGATTGGGAGAAGCACTGCTATTTTATCTACCATCGGAGAAGCAAACGTGCTGCCGACGGTCTTACACTATTGATTGTAAGGTGCACCTGATTTCAGAATTGGGTTACATTGTGCAAAGGTGAGAATCTTAGACTCAGTGAGATGTGGTATTAGGTTTAAATTTTAAAAAATAAATAAATAAAAGGTCATCAGGGGCACCTGGGTGGCTCAGTCAGCGAAGCATCTGACTCCTGATTTCACCTCAGGGTCCTGGGATTGAGCCCTGTGTCAGGTTCTGCGCTCAGCATGAAGTCTGTTTGTCCTTCTTCCTCTGCTCCTCCTGCACTCTTTCTCTGTCTCTCTCAAGTGAATAAAATATTTATTTATTTATTTATTTATTTTTTTTTTAAAGATTTTATTTATTTATTTGACACAGAGAGAGAGAGATCACAAGCAGGCAGAGAGGCAGGCAGAGAGAGGAGGAAGCAGGCTCACTGCCGAGCAGAGAGCCTGATGTGGGGCTCGATCCCAGGACCCTGAGATCATGACCTGAGCTGAAGGCAGAGGCTTAACCCACTGAGTCACCCAGGCGCCCAATGAATAAAATATTTAAAAAAATTTTAAAAGTGGTAGTAAAATATGCATAAGATTTACCATTCTAACCATTTTTAAATTCAGTGGTGTTTAGTATATTTCCACTGAGTTCTTGCTTTCACCACATCTTTCTGCCTGTGCATGGTTTCTTTTCTCTGCCCCATGGGGAGTCTATAGAAGGACCTAGAGCGTTCCCCTGGACTCTTTAATCAGCTGCAGATACAGGCTGTTGAGTGTAGGAAACGATTACCGAACTTCTGGAGTCAGAAGGTCTGGCCTGCCAGCATCACCTCTAATGCTCTCTCTTCTTCCACCCTCCGGGAGACACTGGCTGTCTCTTGGCCTCGGGACTGCTCCTGAGATGTTCCAGAGCTCTCTCTCCTTTTCTCCTTCTCAGGCTTTCTTGCCAGCTTCTCACTGGGCGGCCACACTCTTGACTTTACCATACAGAGCAATTTTCCTCTCTCCTCTCCTCTCTTAGTTCATTCCTACCATCCTGGGCCTCTCACCATTAGCCATATTCGCTCTACAAAGACCACCTTGTCCCAAGAGCGATTATTGCGCTCCATCCCCCATCAGGGAGCAGCCCACCCTTGCTGTCAGAGATTTGGCCTCTGGTGGCTTGAGACCAGGCTAAGGTGTTGTCTCTACTCTTGGAGCTTGTGTTCCGCAACCAGTGTCTGATGCAAAGACGAGCGCCATATGGTGACTGCCATGCTCTGATCAGGAGGAGCACTGAGCCTTCCAGAGCAGAGAGGAGGGGTCCTCACCCAGCTGAGGCTGTGTGCTGCAGGTGATTGGTGCCGAGCTCCCAATCTTCCATCTGGTGCTTGCTCCCTAGCTCCCCTTTGGGAATCCCATCTCCCCTGATCTCACTCTGTTTGGTTTGGTTTGGGCTGACCCCATCCCCAGGCTCCAGGGATGGACACATGACCCAGGCCCATCAGCACATTCCAGACAACAGTGACTGGCTCAGGGTCCAGGCAAGGGACCCAATCCAGGCCACTGAAAAACCTTGGGCCTACTGGAACTGTTGGATCAGAGATGCTCTTCCTGGCTGGAGCTGCTCACCGCTGGCTATGAGCCTGGGGATGCTGAGGGTCCTCTGGTCACGCATGAAGCCAGGCTGCTAGAGAATAAAGACAAAGTTGGAAGAAACCAGCATCAAGAGTAGGACAGTGGTGACCAGACACCAGGCACGAAGCCCACTTCTGGTTCTGAAAGCCAAAGGTGTCATGTTTCTGCCTAAACCAGCTTGAGTTTAGGCTTTTGTGGATTACAACTCTAAGAGCCCTGCCTAACAGTCAGGGAAGGCTGCAAAGAGGAGGTTTGAGGACCATTGAGTAGGGCCTTGAAGGATAAGTAGAAGTTTGTAGGTGGAGAAGCTCAGAAGCATGTTCTAGGCAGAATGGGCAGCATGTGTGCAGGTGAGAGGGGGAATGTGATGGGAAGGCACAAGGCAGGAGACTGGTGATGCCGGTGGCAGCTAGATGATGCAAGGCTAGGAGACAGAAGGCTTGATGACTGAGTGCCATCCTCAGTGGTGTAGACACAGTCCTGGAGCGGGCTGCTGTGCTGGGAGTTTCCTCCTGGGACTTTATGATGCCCTATGCCAAATGAAAGATGTGAGGCTTAGTGAGACATTGCACAGAAAATTTCCATTTTAGCCTCCCCACTAAGAAAGCCACACAGGTTGTGAGGCTGAGCCCCTCCAGGAATACAGAGGAAAGTTTTGCCGAGGCAGCCATGGGGCCAATAGGCACGGCAAGGAAGGGACCAGGAACTGGCTTTGACTGGGTACATACTCTGTCCCAGGAGTCCTTCTGTGTCCTTCCAGCTTTGTTATCTGAGAGTGTGGAGGGTGAGACATTCAGGTGAGTGGGGTTTGCCTAGGGGGAGACATTTCTCATCCTGGCTGCACATGAGAACCCCCAGGATGCTTTCAAAGCTCTAGCTGCGTGGGCCAGCGCAGGCCGATTAAATTAGTATGTTGAGGGAGGGGCCCTGACACATTGCAAAGCCTCTTCGGATGATCTTAATGGACACCAGTGTCTGTGTAAGAGCCATCGGCTTAGGGTGGTGGTTCCCATTCACCAAGTAAGCTTGTTAAATTCTAAGTTGCTGGGCCTCATCCTGCACTTTTGGACTAATTAGAGTCTGCGAATTTGCATTTCCACCAAGAGCCTAGGTGCTGCTAGGGCTCTTGGGGCACACACCCACACTCCCTGGTTGACCCCGAGTCTCCCTAAAAGCTAGTTGGAGTGAGTCCAGGTTCTGGCTTCCTTCTGGACTTTGGGCTTCAGCATCTGGTTCTCCCACTAATGGATCCTCGACTGGTCCCATCCTTCTCTGAGCCTTGGACAGACCTATCGCTCAGGTACCTCTCACATTGTTGAGCCTATGGCCCTCAAACACTTCAATCTGGGTAAAATGCACAGAGCCGGAGGAGTTCGAAGGTCGGTGGGAGGGGTGGCAGCCTTGGCCCCGCCTTGAGGTGGACCAGGTTGGGCTGTAGGCCAGTGGGCGCTGAGGGATGAGCTAAGACAGGTCCACCAGTCCCCTGAGTGCTTTGGAGAAGAAAAGAAGGAGCTGGGTGGATGGTGCCCCCCTTTCCTGGTACTGGGTTTCCATGGGAGGCAAGAAAGTTAAAAGCGTAGGTCAGAGAGTGAATACTTCTCAAGCTTTGTTAGTGGGCCAGGCCATGTGCTCGTTGAAACCTCCGACTGCTTTGCCGCGTGTCATCCCTGTTCTACAGAGCCCCTCTCTGGGGCTTGGAGAGGCTCAGCAAACAGCCAAGGCAAGCAGAGCATTTGGATTTTTGAATCCAGGGTCTGTGACTCTGCAAATACCTGCTCCTTCCTGCCTACTGCTGACTGGCCCGGCATCCTGAGTGGTTGCCTGTCCCATGTGTCCCTTGGCTGAAGCTACCTGTAAGTGAAGGTCCCAGTCCTTGTGAACTGGGACTGAGGATGAGGAGGAGGCTGTGCTTGGGTACCTGTGTCCTTACCTGGCAGTGCTGAGGAACCTAGGCTGGGTCACTGCGTCTCTCTGGACCACTGTATTAGGGAGCACTAGAGAAACAGAACCCATAGGGGTGTGTGTGTATACCCCTATCAAGAGCTATACTGTAAGGAACTGGCAGGCTAGCAAGTCCCAGGACATGTGGGGCAAGGTGCTGGGAAGAGACTCAGGAGACCTGATGGTACAGATCCAGTCTGAGCTGGGAAGGCTGGCTACGCCAGGAGAGCCAGCAGGCAGGAGGCCCAGGGAGAGCTGATGTTTCAGTTTGACTCTGACAGCAGGAAAAAAACAGTGTCCCAGTCTGATGGCAATTTGGCAGGAGGAATTCCCTCTAACCATCACAGCCACTTCGTGAAAAGCAGAGGTGTCTGGCCGGCGTCCAGGCTGAGCCTGTGTGTGAGTCACGTAACCTCCCGCCTGCCCGCGGAGGTCCTGGGAGATCCCCAGCTGTAGGCCCTCTGAGTTCCTTGCCGGCCGTGGCTGTTCTCCCCGGTGCTTCTAACGACCTTGCTATCCTGTGCTCTGCTTGGTCTCCTCAGTCAGGCTCCAGGGCAGGAGGGGAGTGAGGCCCAGACAAAGCCGGCCAGCCGGGGAATTAAGTGACCTTCTCTGCTTGCTCCCAGCCTCCCTTCCTGGGTGAGCATGGCTGGGAGACAGCTTGGAGTCAGGGCTAAATCTGCCAGCAGAATTTCCTGGTGGGAGGAGGGTCTCACTCTGCGTGTGGGCCCCAAGCCTGCTGCAGAAGGCCCAGCCAGGAAGAGCTGGCTAGGGCCCAGCGCGTCTGGAGGACTGAAGGGTGACTCTGGTCCCGCTCTTGTCTGGAAGGTGACCTTGGCTGTCCAGGGTGGCTCGTGGGGCAGATGAAGGATCCATCTGTCTACTTCTGTGTAGGGCATCCCAACTTGCCCCCCACCAGCCATCCCCTACCCTTAGGTTCTGATGCCATCTTACTTCTTGCGGCTGCCATCTTTCTGAAAGCAGCACCTTGACATTCAAGTTTTGTTTTGTTTTTTTTTTTTTACTTGGGGGTGGGGCAGAAGGAGAGGGAGAGAGAGAATCTTAAGCAGCCTCCATGCCTACACACCCAGTGCAGAGCCCAGTGTGGGGGTCAGTCTCATGACCCTGAGATCATGACCTGAGCAGAAATCAAGAGTCGGACGCTTCACGGACTGAGCCATCCAGGCGCTCTGACATCCAAGCTTTTTCAGAAAAACCCTTTTTGCAAAGCAGACTTGGGTGTCTTATATGCTCGTTCTCACACTGTCTCTCACTGGGTTTGACACAGTTTTTTTCAGGGCTGACTCTGAGAGGATGAGAAGGAAGAGGAGTGGGTGGTGAGGCTCCCCCTTCGGATGGAAAGCCCCACGGGAGATGAGATGTGCAAGGCCTCGCAGTCCCTGGGAGGGGGCTGGTTAGCCTCTAGGGAGGCAGGGGCACCGGGGAAAGTCCACACCCCAGGGAGCTGCAGCCTGGCGTGGGGTTGGGTACAGAGAGCTCATGGGGGAGACAAGGAAGTCTGAGGGGAGGGGTCATACGGACACTGTGCACGGATAGCCTCCCTGTGCCTTCTGGGGTTGTATGCATTAGCCACAGGAGATGTCAGGAGAGCAGGGGCTTATATTTTAAACCTCTGTCACATTAAAAAATCGGAAGCAGGAAAAATATAGGAAGTAGCGATATATGAATAATATTTTGTGGACATAGTGTCATGCCTGATGTTTGAAGGAATGAGGTATTGGGGGCGGCTTCACAGAGGCATTGGTGTGCCTGGCGGTTGAGGAGAGGGAACGTTCGGGGACAGTGGGCAGAAACGGCGACTGGTTGGGCTGGGAGACTGGTTATGTTCGTCACCTAGAATACATTGAGGCTAATGGGAACCAAGTTTCTTACTGATACGTGATTTGTGCACATAAGAAGAGGGAAGGCTAGACAGATCCATGAGAGCTGGATAGGTATGACTACATTGATGTATGTTTATACACAAATTAAAACCATGAGTTTAATGTATATATGCATATATATACAAATATATAGGTATAGGGGCTTTTACATCTATTCACATAAGTACCTGCATCCCTCAGTTTCTAGCGGGCCTAGAAGCAATGACATTCATAGCAGCGGTGAACATACCAAGTTCCCAGGTCTTGGCTTCCAAACACCATTCTCCACTAAAGTGAACCTTAGGGCTTCTTGGAGAAGTGCTGGTTCCAGAGATGTAGCAGAGAAAGGACAAGACGAGTCTGAAACGTCTTGTGCCAGAGAGTAAGGAAGTGCTCAAAGAGCGAGGAGGACACCTAAGAAGGGTCAGAAGGAAGGGCTCTTACTGACCAAATCTGGGTAATTTGTGCATCAACATAAATAGGGATAGTAGGGAATAAAGCTCGTTGAATAAAGCAGGAGTCCACGAGGCCATATTGATATATAGATAATAATGCAGGGAAAGTGCTTTCTTGCAAGAGATCACCAATAGATACGTGTAAAAGGAATGTTGGAAACCAGAAAACTTGACGTTCAACAACCATCTGGCGGTGACTGATTCAGGCTGCAGTTGTCCACGTTGTTAAGACTGGCGGATGAATATTTGAGGAACAGGATATGGGGGTGATAACGGAATGTGTCTCCAGAAAATATTTATCCGTTACAAAGGCAAGAATGGTGATTCTTCCCCCCCCCACCCCCGCCCCGCAGGTGATCAAAATGAGCCCTACCAGCGCCAGGCACCTCCTGGTAGGAAGGTGGCCTCGTTTCTGTGCTCTTCCTGCCAAGAATGCATAGCTTGAGGAAATCGTAGGCCCTGGGATGAGAGTTGCCTTATAAAACGAAAGGCTTGTACTATTAAAAAAAAAAAAAATTTGCCTAGGTGTTGAGGAAAGACTTGAAATGGGAGGAAATGTTGCAGTTTGAAGGAGCCTAGAGAGCCCCAGATAAATGCTGAGTGTGGTCCTGGATCGATGCTGGACCAGAAAGGAAAAATACATCATTGGGACCATCGGTGACATTTGAATAGAGTGTGGATGCGGCGATACGCGTCGTTGTTAACTTCCTGATTTGCAAGGTGATACTGTAGTTATGTTACAGTGTCCTCATTTTTTAGGAAATTTACCCTGGAATATTTGGGGGTAATGGGATAACCTATCTGCAGCTTGCTCACCAACGGTTCAGAAGAAGACTAACGAGTTTCTAGGACTTGTGAAGAGAGAGTGTGCATGTACACGTGCTAGAAAGCGGTTGTGGAAGACTGAGTTGGTTGTGGAAGACTTAGTTGGGGAACTTGGGTAAGAGGGGGATAGTCTTTGTATTTTTCTTACGACTTTCCTGTAAATCCTTTCCAAATTATTTTTTAAGAGAATAAGAAAAAAATTCCCCACTCATAAAAAAAAAAACCCACTCAGAGCCCGACCAACCCACAGGGAACTGTAAAACATTTTAGAGCATTTCCCTCCAGTTTATGTGAATTTTTATGTAGTTAAAATCGTGTTCTGTATACTATTTTATATCCTACTGTATCACTTAAAATGGTAACATAAACATTTCCCCATGTGTTATTATAAACGATTCATAAACATTGTTTTTATGGCCACATAGTGCCCCACTGAGAGGTTGTATCAAAGCTAACCATTCTAACTATGGTTGGACAGCATTCAGGTTATTTCCTTTAAAAAAAAAAAAATGACAGGGGGCCTGTGTGGCTCAGTCAGTTGAGCGTCTGCCTTCGGCTCAGATAATGATCCCGGCCAGGGTCCTGAGATCGAGTCCCGCATCAGGCTCCTTGTTCAGCGGGGAGCCTACTTCTCCCTTTGCCGATGCCCCTCCACCCGGCTTGTACTCTCTCTCTCTCTTTGTCAAATAAATAAAAAACAAAGTCTTTAAAAATAATAACAAAGCACGCTGCAACGAATATCTTCGATAACAAAACATTTTATGTTTGCTTGTCTTTGGGTAGATTTCTAGAAATGGAATTACTGAAAGGGTAGGGGTATCTTAAAATGACTGGGCCACCGCCACACTGCTTTCCAGAAGCATGTTCGCGGCGATTCCCTGTGGCAGTGAGCGAGTGCTGGTCTCACTGCATCCTCACTAGCATTTAAAAATTCTTCACTCTTTTGTTAGGTGAAGAGTAATGACTTATTGCCTTATTGTGTATTCCTTTCATTTCTAGAGATGTTGAACATTTTACGAGTGGTTTGTTGAACGAGTTGTGGTTCTTTGTTGATGTCACCATGCTTTTCTTCAGCTTGCTGAGGCTGGAAGCTTCTCCAAGGACTGGGGCCAAGTGACCTTTGTGTCTAGAGCCCTCCTCTTAGGACCGGCTGCCCCTGGTGTTCATGTCTGGCTTTTCTGGAACCATCTGACCTCACGTGGCTCATGTGCCTGGGTGACTTTGTTTTCACTGGGGACCCTTTGGGGAGCCACAGTGGTCTGGCTCAGCCTGGGCTACTTCCCAACTAGTCCTTCTGGTTTGTTTCAGCTCCCTGGCCTGTGAGCAACCCCGACCCACTTTGATTTTATTAGATGTTTTTCCTCTTTTGTCATTTTTGAAACATAAAAATAGGAATTCTGATTTCCCCCTCATATTATTAAAAGCAATATATAATGTATGATTGCTATAAAAATTCAGATACTGCAAAAAAATGCAAAAAAAGACCATGTCCCCCACAGTCCTCTAATCCAGACTTATCTGGTATTAATATTGGGAATAGTCTTTTCCAGATTTTTTCTATGTATATAGGTATAGATTAATCCTTACCAAAAATAGGCTGATTTAATGCTTGATTAAAAAAATCTTTTCAAAGTTCGCTTTTAAAGGTTGGCAGTACAACTCCAGATTTACATATATACCTTGTATTCTGTATCTTTTGGGTTAACATAAATGTTGACTTGTTCAAGCATTAGCCTCCTTTCACTTCTGTATTAAAAAACAAATTTTGGGGGCGCCTGGGTGGTTCAGTTGTTGAGTGTCTGCTTCGGCTGGGGTTGTGATCCCAGGGTCCTGGATTGAGTCCCGCATCAGGGTCTCTGCTCAGCGTGTAGCCGGCTTCTCCTTCTCCCACTCCCCCTGCTTGTGTTCCCCCCCTCTCTGTCAAATAAATATATAAAATCTTTAAAAAAAAAACAAATTTCTGTTTGTAATGCACAACATTTCTGAACCATAGTGGAAACGTGTGTGTGTGTGTGTGTGTGTGTTTAAGAAAACCTTGCTTAGGGGCGCCTGGGTGGCTCAGTGGGTTAAACCTTCGCCTTCGGCTCAGGTCATGATCTCAGAGTCCTGGGATCGAGCCCCACATCGGGCTCTCTGCTCAGCCGGGAGCCTGATTCCCCTTCTCTCTCTGCCTGCCCCTCTGCCTACTTGTGATCTCTCTCTGTCAAATAAATAAATAAATAAAAACCAAAAAAGAAAAAAAAGAAAACCTTGCTTGAAGGGCACCTGGGTGGCTCCGTCAGTTAAGCATCTCCCTTCAGCTTAGGTCATGATCCCAGGGTCCTGGGATTGAGCTCTACATTGGGTTCCCTGCTCTGCAGGGAGCCTGCTTCTTCCTCCGCTTGCTGCTCCCCCTGCTTGTGTGCTCTCTCTCTGTCTTTCTCTGTCAAATAAATAAGATGAAATCTTAAAGAAAAAAAGAAAGGGGTGCCTGGGTGGCTCAGTGGGTTAAAGCTTCTGCCTTCGGCTCTGGTCATATGGTCCTGGGACTGAGACCCACACTGAGCTCTCTGCTCAGCTGGGAGCCTGCTTCCCCCTCTCTCTCTGCCTGCCTCTCTGCCTACTTGTGATCTCTCTCTCTCTGTCAAATAAACAAAATCTTTAAAAAAGAAAGAAAGAAGGAAGGAAAGAAAACATTGCTGGACAGGGCTGCCTGTGTGGCTCAAGTCATGATCTCAGGGTTGTGGAGTTCAGCACCTTGTGGGGCTCTGCACTGGTGGGGAGTCTGCTGGAGATTCTCTCTCTCACCCTCTCTTGTTCCTCCCACCCCACACTCACAAGCTCTCTCAAGTAAATAAAACTTAAAAAATAAAAAACTAAAACCAGAAAGAAAACATTGCTCATCAAATAATATTCTAGCCCCTAAAAGCACATTCAGAAAAGGCAAAAAGTTGGGGGGAACCTCAGCTCCTATCTAGTCCTTAAAACCTTTAAGCATCAGCCTGCAGTCACCACTAGGCCACACTCATTGCCAATCCAGTCACCTAAACTAAGCACCTGCATATGGCTTGAGCCGTCCTTTGTCCTTTGTGAAGTTGTTTATTTGAACTATAGGTTTTAAGTCATGTTAACATGGCGACATATTCGCAACTCATTACTGACGTAGATTTTTCCAGTACGTTCGAGATTACAGATTATATACATGGAATGAAACAGCCTTTCCGGCTGACGAGTGGCTCCACGGGGCACACGATGTCTCTTACAGTAGGCTTGTGACACTAAACCCAGGGGACTGCAGCCATCGGGGAATGGACAGGGGGAAAACCAGGGAAGACGCATCTGAGCACAGGCTAGAATCGTAAGTAGATGGTTATTTGATGGAGTACAGATTGTCACTGGGAAGAACATTTTCCCGGACTCCCAGAAGAATTCTAGTCACTGTCTGTTGAAAAAGGAAAGACTGGAGTGGCCTCATTCACAAAGGAACATGTCCTCATGGCCCGAACCAAGGGAGCAAACTGGGACTGAGGAATTAGGATTCACAGCAATCAATAACTTGGAATGCTGATGTTAAAGAAGACAGCTCGGGCAGCGGGGTACTGCTTGTGCGGCCAGATTTCCCAAACCCAAGAACTGCAATCCAAAATTAACTTACTACAAGCAAATAAAATAATTTTTGACCTACGTAGGCTTGTGGCTTTAGAGATATTCAGGTAATCATTTAAACAAGAGCTTATGAAAACTGGAGGTTAAAAAAAAAAAAAAAACCTATGATGACGATCATTTGAAGAAAATAGACATGCAGTATTTATTAAGTAGAATCCCTAAAAATTCAAGATCCCCGAAATAGGTTACAACGGATATGTTTGTCAGAAGTAAGGGAGTGGAGAAAACCAGAGAGATACATTAATATTCCATAACATAGTTTTCTGTTTTTTAAAATTTTTTTAATGTAGTTTGATAGTTGTCCCCCTTGCTCCTTGTGTGGACGTATTTAATTGTTCCCCATGTACACTCCAGTGAGCAGATGGCCGCCGTGCGGGGTCGGGTGTGTTTGTGGTCCCTGGTCCAGCCGAGAGCAGGTAGTTGAAGGATGAGTATGCATATTTTATAGTTAAATTTCAGCTCAAGTACATGGATGAAGCCCTGCTTCATTGGATTTTCGGTCCCCTGCCTTTTCCAGTGTTTCTTTCTTGGCTGATTGCTGTCCTTTTCTTTTAGGTGGTTTTATAGCTTCCCAAATTACCTTCTTTTGCCAAAATCCTGTGTCCGTGAGCTCTGGATCTTTGGCGCGAGCGTGGGCTGAACCTGGGCTGTATCTTGCCAGCTTCTCAGTGTGGTCCCCTCTAGGTTGAAGGGGACAGTCTGACTGCCCCTGCCCAAGGTCCCTGAAAAGTACTCCAGCTTAACTTGTGCTCAGCCATCCTGGCAGGGCCGGTGGGACTCCTGGGCTTGTTTTGCAGCTTGGGTGTTTATGCGACTTTTGACCCAACAAATGTAACCTTCCATCCGCTAGCAGCAAAAGGAATGTAAGCCTCGTCTGTTGGGTGCCAAGCACGGTGCCGGGTGTCCCCGAGGCAGTTTCAATTCACTCTGTGAAGTAGGTGCTGCTTCCAGACTGAGAAACTGATTTTTCTAGTGTCATACCTTAGAGACAGTGTTGTACCTTGGGGACTTGAGCCCAGATCTGTCTGCGCTCATAACCACTCAGTCACGATGTGCCTTCCTTCCTGCATATGACCACTGGCAACATTGTGGTGTGTGCCTTTCCAGGCTGCCTGTGTGTGATCTCACACATGTGCTTGCACGCTCTGTCTCTCTCACGCACACCCACTCTCTGTCTCTCTCGATCTGTCTCCACTTGTCATTCACACACAGAGAAGCGCGTGTATTTTTACCATACTGGACTATTACATGTGCCTTTCCCCCACGAACTCACATTAAGGGGCAAGAGAGAGAAACAGAATCTATCTCAGCCCGACCCCCTCTGGGCGGGGCCTCCTAGGCCCTTCCTCCCCCAACATAGCCCAGTGCAGGAATCACAAGGGGAAGGTTTAGAGGACTGCTTCTAGGGGACCCCTGCAGGGTGACACTGCAGGCCACAGGCTGGGTGCTCTGTGTGTCCCCAGATCCTGTTCCTGGGAGCCCCTGGAGTGGTACTGGGTGCCCATATGCTGATTAAGGCTCAAACGGTGGCCAGAGATGGGGGATCCCTCATGGCTCAAGAGGCCAGCTCTCCTATGCCACTTCTCGGCTGCTACTTCTCCACGGGAAAGGATTCTAACACTGGCTTCATGAGTTTTGTTGTTCCTTGCCATGGAGTTTATTTTCTCCCAATTACTGGGAGGATAAAAATCAGGATAGAAATGAGAAAAGCAAAGAAGAAGAAAACTTAGAAGCACCCATATCCCCCCCAACAGGGGGCCACCATGTTATTTCTGACCATGACTCCCTAGTCCAGAGAGGGGCTGTAGGCTAATTTCCTTGAGATCCCAACAATAGGGACACGGCTAATGGTTCTGTCATTATCTGTGGAGCTTTCGGTGCCCAGGGATTTTGATGGCTATTTGGATTCTTTATTTACAAATATTCTTAGAAGCGGGATTCTTAGAAGAGGCTCTTTCTTAGAAGTAGAAGTACTGGGTGAAGGCGTTTGAAATATTTGGTCAAATGCAAGAAGAGTTATACCAGCATGTGCCCCCCACGGGGGGCCTAAGGAACGAGCATGACTTCTTGAAAGATGAGTCCATGAGATGGTGACACCAAGCCCCTATGGAGTTACCAATTTCTTATCACCGGAACTATTCAAGCAGAGGTTATTAGGTCGGTTCTCACTGTAGGCATCATCCTTGTCCCTCTCCTTGTCATTTTGGAAGTGTGGGGGATTATTGTCCTAACGATTTGGGGGTGAAGCACTTCCATTTAGCGGGCGAGTCCTCCAGCGTGGGGACAGACCCGTATAAGAACCTTTCTTGCCACTTCCCCAGTCTTGACTATCCTGGAAGAAAATCGTGTCCTTAAAAACAGAACAAAAGCCTGTTCTGTTTCTGAGCCTGGTACCTAAAGTTGTTTTACCTACAAGTGCAATTTTTTTTTTTCATTTTTAAAGCACAATCTTAATTTTTTAGTATAGAATATATAAAGAACTTACAAAATGGATAAAGAGGATGGATGTGTACACACACACACACACCCCCACACACCAGGGAATAAATCAGTCCGAGAAAGAAACACAGTAAGATTTCACTCATATGTGGAATTTAAGAAACAACACAAGCAAAGGGTAAAAAGAGAAACCAAGAAACAGACTCTTAATTATAGAGAACAAACTGATGGTTACTAGAGCGGGGGAGGGGGGGTTGGGGAGGATGGGGGAGATAGGCAGTGGGCTTTAAGGAGTACACCTGTTGCGATGAGCGCGGGGTGACCTCTGGAAGCGTCGAATCACTATATTGCACGCCTGAAACGAAGGCAACACTGTATATTAACTGGAATTAAAATAAAAACTTAAATATAAAACACAAACTTTTCAGAAGCGCAACTGGTGGGCAAAACAAAAAAGATTATACTTTCCATTGTTTGCAATTTTAACAAGAGTGGACCATCACTTCGGAAAATCACAGCCTCAATGGCAATGATGCTTATAATTTTTGAGTTGTCAACAGATCTAGAACTGCCTGCGTTAGTGGGTGTTGATTCGTGGTTACAACACACACACACACACACACACACACACACACACAGGATAGGTAGATTTAGTTTGCTTGTGTTCAAATGTCAAGTATTAAGTCAAATCACATGAATTTTCATAGATAAGAAACCATTCCATATTAGCAATTTCATATGGTTAATCTTAACATTGAAGAGTGTCTAACTTCCAGCCTTCCTAGGCAAGCCTCTCACTACTGTATGCCCAAGCACTTCCGTGCTGAAATGATATCTTATTACATTCCTTTTCTCATTTACATTGCTAATAAATCATTCTATCCTTTTTTTTTTTTTAAAAGATCTTAATTATCCATCTGAGAGAGAGTAGGAGTGGTGGGGGAGAAGAGGTGGGGGAGATGAGCAGAGGGAGAAGGAGAGGCCGACTCCCCGCTGAGCAGGGAACCCAGTGTGGGGCTGGATCCCAGGACCTTGAGCCAAAACCCAGTCAGAAGCTTAGCCGACTGAACCACCCAGGTGCCCCAAGCATTCTGTCCCTGAGTTTGCATCTAAGTGGATCTCTTTATTTTTTAATTTTTTAATTTTTTTAAAAAGATTTCACTTATTTGACAGAGACCCAGTGAGAGAGGGAACACAAGCAGGGGGAGTGGGAGATGGAGAAGCAGGCTTCCCACTGAGCAGAGAGCCCCATGTTGGGCTCGATCCCAGGACCCTGGGATTCTGACCTGAGCCAAAGGCAGATGCTCAATGACTGAGCCACCCAGATGCCCATAAGTGGATCACTTTATCACGGAGTTTCGATTGAGAAAGGTGAAGGAGGCATTAACAATGTTGGGGCGCTTGGGTGGTTCAGTGGGTTAAGCCTCTGCCTTCGGCTTAGGTCATGATCTCAGGGCCCTGGAACTGAGCACCGAATCTGGCTCTCTGCTCAGCAGGGAGCCTGTTTCCTCCTGTCTCTCTGCCTGCCTCTGCCTATTTGTGATCTCTCTGTCAAATAAATAAATAAATAAAATCTTTAAAAAGAAAATGTTTATGAAGAGGGAGTACTGGGTCTGACAGGGCTGGGAAATACCAAGTTAGACAGGGGCCTTCTGACCCATAACCTCCCACTGCCCCTAGGCGCCCCGCAGAGACCTTCCACACTGTAGTTACCGTGTTCCCTACAGCAGGCAAGCCTGTGTCCTATGTAGCTGACCACTCACATCTGAGAGCAGAGGAGGGGGAGCCAACACGGAGCATCTCCTTGTGCCCTTACGTGAGACCCCTCTTTCCAACTCCCCACAATTCTGCCAGAAAGGGTGGGCTGCCCAGAGCCTGCAGGCTGAGGCTTAGAGTGGTTCACATACTTGCCTGAGATGACACAGTACACAGTGGAGTGGCTGGAAATCCGAGATGCTCAGTTATGTCTGAATTTCAGATAAACAACGAGTCTTCATGTTACAGTGTAAGTATGCCCCCAAATGATTGCCTGGGACATACTTATGCTAGAATATGATTTCTCATTGATTGAACTTTCAAAATGAACTGGTTGTCCTATATTATCATGAAATCTGGCAATCTCATGATGCTTTCTGCTCTCTATTACCCTCTGCTACCCCGCCGCCTTGTTCTTTGCTTTTCTTACTTTTCTTTTTTAAGAAAATATTTATTTATTTATTTGGCAGACAGAGATCACAAGTAGGCAGAGAGGCAGGCAGAGAGAGAGGGAGGTGGGCTCCTTGCTGAGCAGAGAACCTAATGCAGTGCTCGATCCCAGGACCCTGAGATCATGACCTGAGCTGAAGGCAGAGGCTTAGCCCACTGAGCCACCAGGTGGCCCTGATCTCTAGAGTTTTATCCCAAAAATGTCTCTCGGGCTCCAATGTGACCCTGGGTGGGGTGGGCTGGGGTGGGGTTGTGTGGGGCAGGAAGTTGGAGCCCTTCCCTGAGGTTTACAGGGCCCCTGAGGCCTGGCCCTGATTGTAGGAGGGACACAGCTTTCTCATCTGTGAGTTGGAGAGTTGAAATACACCATCCCAAGGGTCAGAGGATACTTACTGGGTTCTGGGGCTACAGGGATGAGCAAAACGCATCCCTTTCCTAGTTCCCTTTCCTTCGGGAACTAACACTCTAATGAGGGAGACCTAAACAGATGTTTAAGATGTACTAAGTCCTTGACCTCCTGTGGGTCAGGCCCTGAGCTGGGACTTTACAAGCATAGGTCCCTCTAGTGTCCCTATTATGACTATCCCACTGACGTCCGGGGTTTGGTGTGGTGCTGCGGTTAGCAGGGATGAGTCCAGGCATTGTGGGGCTGGTACACCCTTTCCAGGATCACTGAAGGAGCGTGTCCAAAAGAAAGACCTTGCGACTTTATCTCCAACAGCTTAACTGTCCATATGGCTCTGGGTTGAGTTGATGATTACTGAATGAACCAACAACTTTGTAAGGTGGTTTCCCCGATTAGAACTGTGGAGACTGAGGTTCGGAGACAAGAAGGGACTTACCCAAACTTCTACAACCAGGAGGTGGCAGGGCTGGCATTGGGCTTGGTTCAATGGGAAGAGAAGGTTAACAGCGAGAAGCTCCTCTGTTTTCATCAGGAAAGGCCTTTCCGTTTCACTCTTGTGTTGACTTGCTGGGGAACTTTGGCCCAGTGTCTTCACCTCTCTTTGCCTCTGTATCCTCATCGATAACATGGAAAAAACAAGACTGCTCCTTGCTCATCTGGAATCAGGGTCTCTCCCCGTTTGAGGTCCTCCCTTCCCCTTCTGAGGGAAAGCCCAAGGCTTCTCCAGTGTTCAGGGCCACCTCAGGACCTTGGAACCCATGCTGAGGACTAATGGGGTGGGATGGGCCCAGATAGCCAAGAGAGGCATGGGTTTGGAATGGCTCGGTTTTTGCCTCCTTTTTGGAGGATATGGCCCTGGGGCTCCTTTTCTCCCCCAGAACCCCGATTGGTATGGGAGAGGGGAAAGGGTAGCGAAGGCAGCAGAACGGTTCTGCCAGTGTGGGTTGTATCCAGTCCGGGGAGGCCTAGAAAAACCCAGGACAAATACTAAGCTCAGTTTCGGCGAGTCTCTGGTAAGGAGGAAGCCGGCGGCGGAAGGAAAGGGGAACTACCTCCCATCTGTGAGCCCTGCCACACTGGGGTTTTGTGTACGTTACATGATATTTTATACAGACACACTTTTTGGTGTGTCAGACACCACTGTGCTCAGCACGTTCTCTGCATTAACTCTTTTAGTCCTTATGACCAACCCACTGAGGTAATAATGCCCCATTTTATAGATGAGAAAAACTGAGGCACAGAGAAGTGAAGTGACTTATTCAAGGTCATATATGGAACCAATGGTGGGCAAATAGGATTTGAACCCAGAGAGTCTGGCTCCAGAGTCCACCTGGCGTGACGGTCAGAGCAGGTCCCACTATGCCGCTTTGACAGATGAAAACTGAGGCTGGGTTGAGGCCAAGCCTCGATTCTGCTGGAAGTAGCAGAGCCTGAATTCTAACCCAGGGCCATCTGACTCCAAAGCCACTGCGTTTTCTGTTCCAGAAAGCTGCCCCCCAGCCCAGGGTGATTTCTGAACCTGTGTCCCTTCGCTCTTGTGGGATATTGGGGACCGTTTCTGGAGATGCTAAGTTAAATTCTGGTCTCCCTGTGACCCTGGTCCTGACTACCTTCCCCCCCAGCTTCCTGCAGCCCCCATCTGTGTCGAAATCAGGCTGGGTAGCGTCAGGCAGAGGGTCCCCAGGGCCATGTCCCTGTAAAGACTCCGAGGAGCAACCCCGCGAGGTCCCACAGCCTCCAGCTGTCCTGAGTGTCCCTTAGGGCTGTGTCCCCATGGCCGCCATCTCCTCTGTCCAGTGCAGGCAAGGTGCTTGGTGACACCGTGTGAGCCAGGCATGGTGACTGGGTCTTTCAGAGGTGTCCCGTCTGTGGAAGTGTCTGAATGGCTGGTGGCCCAGAGGCTGCAGACCGGGGTATGAATTGCTGTTCTCCGCTGTCTGGTTTGGTGACACTAGACAAGGCACTCCCTGAGCCTCTGCTGCCTAACAGCTCCTACTTAATTCCCTTCTCCTCTGAGCCTGAGGGGCTCACTTTTTCTTTTCCTACGGCCCCTCCCTCCTCCCCCCCTTCTTCTTCTTCTTTTTTTTTTTTTAAATTGCGACAAAATGTATAGAACCTAAAACTCACCTTTTTAATTAATTAATTTATTTGATAGAGATTACAAGTAGTCAGAGAGGCAGGCAGGGAGAGAGGGGGAAGCAGGCTCCCCACTGAGCAGAGAGCCGGATGCAGGACTCGATCCCAGGACCCTGAGACCATGACCTGAGCCGATGGCAGAGGCTTTAACCCACTGAGCCACCCAGGCACCCCAGACTCACCATTTTAAAGAATACAGTTGAGTGGCATTAAGTACATTCACACGATTGTGCAACCCTCCCCACCACCCGAGTCCAGAACTTTCTCATCCTCTCAAACTGACCCTGGCGTTGACAGTAACTCCCGACTCCCCTACTCCCCCAGCCCTTGGTAACCACTAGAACCACGAGGATGGAAAGTAGAACACTCTCTGTCTTGATGAATTTGCCTATTTTAGGTACCTGATATTGGTGGAATGACACAACATTTGTCCTTTAGTATATGGCTTCTTTCACTTAGCATGTCTTTCAAGTTCACCCATGTCTTTTTTTTTTTTTTTAAAGATTTTATTTTTTTGACAGAGAGATGGCAAGAGAGGAAATACTAGCAGGGGGAGTAGGAGAGGGAGAGCAGGCCTCCTGCTGAGTGGGGAGCCCCATGTGGGATTCCATCCCAGGACCCTGGGGTCGGGACCTGAGCCCAAGGCAGACACTTAGCGACTGAGTCACCCAGGAGCCCCAAGTTCAGCCATGTCCTAACAGGTGTCAATCTCCTTCTTTTTAAAGGCGGGGTGATATTCCATTGTACGTCTGTAGCACGTTTTATTTGTCTGTTGGTCCATCGAACCCCTGCAGGACAGCAGCAAGACCTTCCCTTTGTACGTGGGTTGCTCCCACCTTTTGGTCATTGTGAATAATGTGAAATGAACGTGGCTGTCCAAGTATCCATTCCAGTCTCTGCTTGGAATTCTTCTGGACATGTACTCAGAAGTGGGATGGTGGATTGCACGGCCACTCTGTGTCTAATTTTTCGATGTCCCTCCCTTCTTAGACACACCCTCCCCCAGCTCTTGCCATTTGACTTTCACGTAGGCAAGTCCTCTTGGTGCGTTATTTCTTGTGGATCTGGTTTGGGTTTGGTAAGTGATCATCTGGCAAAGCTTTGGGACTTGACTCCCTCCCTCCAGGTCCCCTGCTTAGACCAGAGCTGGTCAGCTACTCTAGGACCCGGAGCCCATCTGTTGGGGACTGCTAAGACAGTGGCTGTCCGAGCAGTAGCATGGGGCCCAGGGAGGACTCTCTCCGAGGGGGTGGGGAGCAGAACTTTGTCTGAGTGTGCTTATTACTTATGACTTGGGGCCATCTGCGGACAGCAGGACATGGCTCAGCAGAGCTACCTAAATGTGCTAAGATCCCTCAGCGCGTCAAGATCACTCAGTGGCCGCCACCTCTGCCCAAGAGTTCAACTGAAAGGCGATTCTTCTGTGACACAGCTTATTGTCTGGGAAGAAACTTGGTTTTGGGAGTCAGCTGTCTCACGTTGAATCCCCGCTCTGTGTCTTCCTCGTGCCACCCCTCTGCAAGCTACACAAACTCCCTGAGCTCAGTTTCCACATCTATCAAATGGGAACAGCAGCAGCCCTTACCCGCTCCGGGCTGCTATGCCCAGACAGGGCGATGGTGCCTGGGCAGCGCTGGGCCCCAGTGTAGGGCTGCAGTGATCCCTCCTTAGAGATAGCTCAGGAAGCTGCCAGGGACTGATGCAGGCCAAAGTTCCCTGGTCAAGTCCTGTTCACTGCTGTCTTTCTGCCCTTCTCATCCTGTGTCTGATCTTTCAAGCTCTGGCATGGCTCCTTAGGGCATCTCAGCAAGAAACAAAATCTCTTCTGGGAGCCCAGCAGGTGCGTCTCCTTTGGAGCACTCTGGCATGGCCACGCACTGTGCGGCTGGATGCAGGTGTAACAGCTATGCTGAGGGGGCTGGCCAGCCTTCTCTGGGCTTCTGGAAGGCCCTGCTTTGGCCCACCAGATCTCTCCCAGCCCCCAAAGCTCACTCAAGCCTGGCCTGTGTCACTATTACGCAGCCTGGTTCAGGTTCCTACAGCAAGTCTCTCCAGGCCTGCTCTTGGCCCTCAGCTATGCTTCTAAACTCAAGGGTTTCCTGAGAAATAAGGGTTTTTCTTTAATAAGAAGAGCAACATTGGCCTCTGATAGGAACCTTGGAAAGTACTGAAAAGTGCATGAGAGCAAAAGAGACCTTATCCAGGATTCCATAGCCCAGGGGAAACTGTCGAGGTCTTTGTTGGATTCATTGTTTTCAGTCCTTTTTCTGCCTTGTGTATCATTGAAGTAACACCTGGCAGGAGTTGGGGGGAAGGGGTGGGGCAGGGTGTGCCTGGGTGGCTTAGTGGGTTAAGCCCCTGCCTTTGGCTCAAGTCATGATCCCAGTTTTCTGGGATCGAGCCCCCGTATCGGGCTCTGGGCTCAGATGGGGAACCTGTTTCTCCCTCTTCCTCAGTAAGCTCACTCACTTCAGTTCTCTCTCAAGTAAATACAGTCTTTAAAACAAATAATAATAACACATTTGGGCATCGTGATGGCCTGCTTTCCCGGTTTATTGCTAAATAAACTGGTTATCCCAGTTCTTTGAAAATTGGTGAAAATGAGCCTTCCTAATGATTGCGAATGTGTCTGAGTCCTTGGGACATGAGAAGAAGAGGAGGTAAATGCACGCGCTTGCTTCTTGTCTCCATCCTTGGTTTAACCAGGCTTCTGTGCCAACAGTGCCGTGCTGTCTTTCTGATGATTTCTTTATATCGGGAGGTGGCCGGCTTCGGGGCAACAGCTGTATACCATTTTGTGTTTCGTGGGCCATAGGGTCCGTGTCACCACTACTTAAACTCTGCACTGTAGCAGGAAGGAGGCCATGGACCCTGTAAACCAACGGGGGTGGATGTGTTCAATACAACTTTATTTACAAAAGCAGGTGGCCGATGGGATTTGGTCCATGGGCTGTAGTTTGCCAACCCTACTTTAGCCTTGAATCAGTTAAGAGTTGAGAACATTTGTCAATAAAAGGCAGAGAGAAATATATTTAATTGTGCCTGGTACTGTTTCTGTTGCCCCCCCTCCGCTTCCCCTCCCTTACCCCCCCCCCCACCTCCCCTTCCCCTTTCTCTGCCCTCCCTTCTCCCCTCCTCTATCTCCCCTCCCCCTTTTCTTCCTCCTCCTCCTCTTTTTCTTCCTTCTTATTCCCCTTCCAACCTTTCAAGAATGTAAAAACCATTCTCAGCTTGTAGACCATACAAAAACAAACCTTTGTTGACCTCTGGATTAGATAAACAGAAATTGAATTCCTGGTTGAGACAGTATGAATGCTTAAAAATCTCTTGATGAATGTGGCCTGTTTGCTTTCCAGAATGGTGTCGGTTCCAATTTACACCCCCACTGGCCCTGCTGAGAAGCGGCGTCCATCCTAGCCTACCCGCGCGAGGCATCAAGAAGCTTCTTTTGCTCAATCTTTGCTAATTCAATAGATGAGAAGATCTCATTTTAATTCATATTGTTTTGATTCCTAATAGGTTGAGCATTTTTCCTTTTAATGATCTGTTTGAGGTTCCCATTCTCTAAATGTTTTGTCTCTCTGTGTGTGTGTTTCTTGTTTTTTTTTTTTTTTTTTTAATTTAGGATCTTATTGAGTTTGCATGACTTTTTGACAGAGAGGATTTTAAGTGTTGTCGCATTTGTTGCAATTATTGTCCCTAGTGTCTTCTTTCGCCTTTTAATTGTATTTACAATTATTTTGATGGATAGACGTGCTTAATTTTTATTTCTCTCTTCCTTTGTGAGTTTCGCCTTTGAAACTTTCCCTTTTGGTTTTGTGAGTATCAGTTCTCCCACTTTGCTCTCAGCCCCCGATATCCCATAAATGGTTCAGGGATGTCATGGGGAAATGTGCAGGTATAAATGCTTTCAGCTGAAACTCACGGAAACTCACACCAACAATGGCTTAAACCAATGGTTCTCGAATTTTGGCACACATCAGCATCACCTGGGGGGCTTGGTAAAACTCAGATTTCAGGGCCCCCACCTATAGAATTTCCAGTTCTATAGGCCTGGGTGGGGCCTGAGAATGTGCATTTCTTAAAAAAAATATATATATATATATAAAGATTTTATTTATTTATTTGACAGAAAGAGGGATTACAAGTAGGCAGAGAAGCAGGCAGAGAGAGAGGGGGAAGCAGGCTTTCTGCTGAGCAGAGAACCAGATGTGGGGCTCGATCCCAGGACCCTGGGATCATGACCTAAGCTGAAGGCAGAGGCTTTAACCCACTGAGCCATCCAGGTGCCCCGAGAATGTGCATCTCTAACACATTTCTGAATGGTGCCGATGCCGCTGGCCTAGAGATGCACTTTGAGAACCATGGACTTAAGCCACTGAGACATTAAATTACCTCCAAGAACAAAAAATCCAGAAGAGGGTGGTCCCAGGATAGAGTTAGCAGCTCAGTGATTCTAGGGTCTAGGCCATGTCTGTACTGTCTTCTGGCCTTTTCCTCTGGACCGCAAGATGGCTGCCAGAGCTCCGGGCAATTCTTTTTTTTTTTTTTTCTTTTTTTCAAAGATTTTATGTATTTATTTGACAGACAGAGATCACAAGTAGGCAGAGAGGCAGGCAGAGAGAGGAAGGGAAGCAGGCTCCCCGCCGAGCAGAGAGCCCGACGCGGGGCTCGATCCCAGGACCCTGGGATCATGACCTGAGCCGAAGGCAGAGGCTTTAACCCACTGAGCCACCCAGATGCCCCCGGGCAATTCTTAAATATACCGGCATCCCAAACAGGAAGAAAGGGGAAGAAGATGACAAAAAGCTTCTTTTTAATAGTGTTGTGTAGGGACGCCTGGGTGGCTCAGTTGGGTAAGCAGCTGCCTTCAGCTCAGGTCATGATCCCAGCGTCCTGGGATCGAGTCCCACATCGGGCTCCTTGCTTGGCAGGGAGCCTGCTTCTTCTCCCTCTGCCTCTGCCTGCCACTCTGTCTGCCTGTGCTCGCTCTCGCTCCTTTCTCTCTGACAAATAAATAAATGAAATCTTAAAAAAAAAAAATTTAATAGTGTTGTGTACATTGCTGCTTTGGCCAAAGCTTGTGAGAGAACATCTAATAAGAAGACAGGGAGGATTTGGGGTAGGTGATAGTCTCTGTCTTAAGAGCTTCCCTGCATTGGGTAGAAAAGTGGGTAGTTTTAGGCCCTTGCACCCTCAGCGGCACACCCTGTCTAACGGGATGTCTAAAGGACCCCGAGTCAGGTTAGCTTGGCTTCTAGGCTGGATCTGATTTTGGCTTCACTGAAGTCATTGGATTTCTGCCTTGTGTCTGATAAAAGGCTGGCCTAGTCTCCTGTTCTGGTATTTGGATGATTTCTTGGTTGAATTCCTTGCTACATAACTGGCCTGAATCTAAGATGGGAACCCTGTATGCTTCTGCTGGCCTTTTCCTAGTCAGGAGTCCTGTCCTCCAGGTCCAGGCTGGGGCTATGAAGCCTCACTGCCTGTTGACAGGCATCCCAAGCAGAGATGCCCAGAGACCTCCCTCGGCCTGGCTGCCACGGCCTCCGAGAGCAGCAGACCAAGCCTCGAGAGCAGCAGACCAAGCCTCCGAAGGCTTGCTTGGATTGACTGGCTGCTACATTTTTGCCTGTTGACTCATTTCTCTTATCCTCGATAGCTGGTGTTTGAGTTCTTTCCAGCCTGCTTGGCAGGCCGGGGCGGCTCCACCTGCACCATCTAGAGAGTGGGAACTGGGAGCAGGAAGTTCCCACCTCGGACCACAGGGAACACCGCAGGCCCAGAGGGGCTAAGGCAGCCTTTGTAAGAGAGTGACAGCATCCCAGTGCAGGGGACAAAGAGGGAACCCTAACTCCAGAGCAGTCAATCGTGGCTTATCTGTTAGGACCCAAACTGGTTTAAACCAAAAAGCTAATTGGGAAGTCCAGGGGTAAGGCTGGCTTCAAGCATGCCTCATTGCATGCGTCCGAATAGTATTTCTAGAATCCAGTCGTTCCCATTGGTTCACTTCTTCAGCTTGCACTGCCCTTTGTGGTCACAGGATGCCTGCCAGCAGCTCTGGGGGCTACATCCTTTCCACTTTCTTTCTCGTGGAGAAAGAGATAATCCACTTTTCTGAGAGTACAAACAAAAGTCCCAGAACAGAGCGTTGGTCAGCCTTGATTAGCCTGGTTTGAGTCATCATCCTTCCCTGAAAGCAGCCATCAAGGTCAGAGAAATGGGATGTGCTGATTGGTTAATGTTGGGTCACAGTATTCAAGCCAAGAATTGGGGGTAGAATTGATCCCACCCAAACCACATGGCTGAAGGGTTTTTCAGCTCTGGGGGCTGGGGGCGGGGAGGGGGCGGACAAGGAGAGGGGATGGACGCAGGGAAGTCATCCACAGATGTTTATCTGATTGAAGGTTGAACTTGGCAGTTCCAGCCAGGAGCTTAAGGTCATGCCGGGATCTTCAAGTGAGGAGAAAGCATGCACAGGTCACTGGATGGAGAGGAAGGGGTGCTCGACCTCTGGGGTATGTGATGAGTGACTGGGTCAAGGTAGCTGGAAGGGACAGCTAGGAACTGGCAGGTGGCGGCTCTGGTGCTCTCCCTTCCCTCGGCTGTTCCAGCTCATTTTGCAGGTCCAGCCCCAGGTCAGCCGGGTCCCTATCTCAGCACCTGCGAGCCTGCCCACCTGGCTGTGGTTAACTCCTCCAGGCCCCGGATGAGACTGACCTCTTTGCACGCGATTCGGTCAGGCAGGATGCTTTTCCTTTTGGCAATACAAATGCTGCTTAGAACATTCATTGCCAGTCAGCACAAAGCCTCCTCCAAGAGTCCTTTGGGTTTACTGTTCTTGTTATTCTCTGTGACTCAAATATAATTTGTCTGCCCCATGTGATATATTTCAGCTTGAGTTTAGTCCCAGAAAAAATGTTTGTGGCCGTAGATGCATTCGGATGCTTTCTATCATCAGAAGATGAAATTAATATAAAGCTAGTGTGTTCTTCCACATGGGACCAAAGAGAGGTCCGAGTTATAAATTGGTGTTCCTCAGGTGCCTGCTGGTATCTCTTTTCTCTGCTTCCTTTATGGTTTTCGTTCCTTTTTTGTCCCTAATTATCATGGTCCCCATTGTGTTTAGTCTTGGGAGCCTCCTAAGCCCTTTTGGAATCAATCAGAGAAAATTCAAGGGAAGTAAATAACATGTGATTTGTTTTCCCTGACGTATTGGTTTTCTCAGCATGGAAGAGAAGAATTCAGACATAAACTTTGTCTGATTAAGATCAAATGAGGTTCTCTTATTTGTTCTTTTTTCTCTTTGCTCCCCCTCCTGTCTTCCTCCTTCCATTGTGAAAGAGTGTTTGATCCTTTTTCTGAAGGGCTAGGAGAAATGTTGGAGCTCAGAAGTGGCTGGTGGAACATGCCTGCTTCTCAACTTCCTCTGGGGTGGAAATTCATTTAAAACTTGTAGTTTCCAAAGTGGCTGCCAAAGCCACAGCACTTGGGGGAGGCGGGGGGCGTTGGAGAGGGGAGGGGGAGTGGAGGGGTGCTCGCTTGGAATCTCAGAGGACAGGCTGGAGCCAGGAAGTGGGGGTGGGGAGTGGGCATGCCTGCTGGAGCCCAGTCCTTGAAAATATCCTCAAGGCATAAAAGGGAGTGTTAATCTGAACTGATAAGAGTCTAGAACACCCCCCACCCCCCTCTAGTGCAGCCTCAAATGGCTCTTAGATTCTATTCTGTCACTTCTGTTAAAACCCATGGAAGTTTCCCATTGGCTTCTTCATCCAACTCAACCTCCTCTTCCTGACTTGCAGAATTGCCCATAATGTGGGTGCCCCCTACCAGAAATACCTGCATATCTACCCCTCCCCAGGCAGCCCTTATCATCAGTTCTTCTCTCACCTTCCCAACATATGCCCCCCACCCCCACACGCACATGCGCGCACACCCTGTTTCACTGGATCAGAGCAGATCCAAACGTGAGGTCCCTGTTTACTTCTTACAGCTCTACGATCTTGGTTACAGGTAGCCCTTACAGGTAAAACCTCCGGTTCTCTTTAGGCAAATGGAACAAGGCAATGTTTACTGACTTCTGGAGCCTCTGTATCTGTTTTCATCCGTGCTGTCTCTCTGGTGGGCATATCTTAATTTTCCTCTGGGAAAATTGGTGGTCCATTTTTTGGTCCACTTTTGGTCCATGGACCTCTGGCTGGGGGGACCTCTGTCCAGTCTGAAGCTAAACAATGCATCCCAAGCTTCCGTGCCCCCAGCTGCTTCATGGGCAGGTGACCTAAGCTGGTCCAACCAGAATGTATCTCGGGACTTCTGCTGGGAATGCTGGGATGTTGGCTGTTTTTGGCAGAATGGGACTCTGGAAGACGTGGTTCCAGCGGCCTGAGCTCAAGGGGTCAGGCCTGAAAATGAACCCTCCTGAGGGAGTAGAGCTGAGATGGGAAGAAGGAAATGGGTTCAGTGTTAGTGTGGAGGGCCATTTCCGCTGCCTGGAATGACCACCTTCCTTCTCTCCACTTTCCAGCCAAAATCCTTCCTGACCTTCCCTCCCTCCCTCCCTCCTTTCTCTCTCTCCTCCCTCCTTTTCCTCTCTTTTGATTAAAAAAATAATCGAGCAGAGAGCCCAATGCGGGGCTTGATACCAGGACCCTGGCATCATGACCTGAGCCGAAGGCAGAGGCTTTAACCCACTGAGCCACCCAGGCACCCCTGGTTCAGTGGTTTTAAGTACATTCACATTGTTGTATAGTTCATCTTGGGGCTTCTTCCCTTTGCAAATCTGAAACTCTATCCATGAAACGACAGCCCATTTCCTCCACTGCCCTGTCTTCCCCAGCCCCTGGCAACTTTCTTTGAGTTGGGCTACTCTAGTGTATCCTACTCAGACAAGTGGGACCATCCAGTATGTGTCCTTTTGTGTCTCTTTCACCTCATATAATGTCTTCAAGTGTCATCCATCTGGGAACAGGGGTCAGAATGCCCCCTTTTCAAGGCTGAATAATATTCCACTGTATGCATATGCCATATTATTCATATGTCAATGGACTTTTGAGTTGTTTTTACCTTTTGGTTATTGTGAAAAATAGTCACTGTGAGCATGGGCGGGCAAATATCTCTTTGAGGCCCTGCTGTCAATTCTTTTGGGCATATATCCAGAAGTGGAATTGTGGAATCATATGGGATTCCAATTTTTTTTTTAAGATTTTATTTATTTATTTGATAGAGAGAAATCACAAGTAGATAGAGAGGCAGACAGAGAGAGAGAGGGGAAGCAGGCTCCCTGCTGAGCAGAGAGCCCGATGCGGGACTCGACCCCAGGACCCTGAGATCATGATCTGAGCCGAAGGCAGCGGCTTAACCCACTGAGCCACCCAGGTGCCCCATATGGGATTCCAATTTTAATTTTTTGGAGAACTGTCATGTTTGCCATAGCAGACATGCTGTCTTACATTTCCACCAGCAAAGCACGAAGGTTCCAGTTTCTCTACAGCCTTGTCAACAGTCTTCCTGACCTTTTTAGGCTAGCACAAAAGTCCCCTCTTTTTTTTGGGACACTGATAAATGCCACCAGGAATGCTGCACCACTCAGATCCCAGTTCGATGTGGGCCTCTGTGATTTCGAGTAGACTTTTTAGGTCTTTTCCATGTCTGAATAGAGTTTCCTCGAGGTTAGGCCTCCAGGAATCCCTGATCCCCCTGGGATTAAGCTAACCCCAGAGGGGCAAAATTGCTTCTCATTTGGTGTCTTTATGGGACTGTTCTGTGCTGATATTTTGTTTCTAAAGCATTGTCTAGTGCGAGGAAGGTGGGTGGGGCCATTAAAACAACGTGGGCTTTAGATTTCAATCCTGGCACTGTCCTGTAGAGCTGCATGGCCTTGGGTAAGCTTCTATTTTCTCCTTCTAACATGACACTACACGACTTTCCAAACAGACCTCTGTTTATTGAAATCATTGGGTCAGAGGTGCTACAGAGATAGAATTTTCCTCTCCTGCCTTCCCAGTGCTAGTGGAGGCAGGTGTCCCGCAAGTGGGATCCAGAGATAATGTAGAGACTGATGCATTGAGTTTTGGACTGTTTGGGGGAATAATTGGCCTTCCTAGACAATCCCCAAGTTTGTTTCAGTCCATGGTACTGACCCAGGGTCCTCCGCAGCAAAGGGGACCCAAGCTGCTAGGAAATGACTAAATAATTCAGCCAAATTTTACCTTGACATGACAGTTGACACATCCAATCCGATTCAAGACCCACTTTGAATATCACCTCCTTCAGGAAGACTTCATTTCACAGCACCTGGAATCACATCTCCCTGTTTGAGGTTTATTTCCCTGATTGGGAGTGTCTGCTGCCACACAGTAGACCATTAAATGTTTGCAGAAAGAATGAACGAGCGAATCTCAATCCAATCATGGCCTGCAAGACTGCTGTAGGAGAGAGGTCCATAGGAAGCCTGGAGTGTCCCCAGCGGACTCCCTGGTTAATTCAAGGGTGCCCTGATCTCTCCATTTACCTTCTTGCTCCCAAGGTGACATCGCATAGCTCATGAGCATTGGGGCTTGGGTGTAGATGGTTCAATTCCCGATCCTGTCACCTCTTCGCTGAAAGACTTTAAGCAAATTACTTAACCTCGAGGAGCCACCAGCCTTCGGTCCAGTTGGCTTTCCTCACGGCTTTGCTCGGAGCCCCCACCTGCCCTGCCCCTCCTCGTTTCCAGGCTGCCTGCCATTTACACATCTGAGAAATATGCAGCCAATGGAAACACACATCCTCCAATCAGCCTGCTCCTCACGCAGGGGATTAAAATCTGTCTCATCTTCCCAGTTCGGAATGTTGAGTATTCGGTCAAGGATTCAGCTCCCCCTTTTTATGAGGCTTGAAGAAAACCCAAATTAAACCCTGATTTGTTTTGAAAGATCAGAATTCTTAATCTTTCAGCATTTGGCTCGTGTTCCTTCCAGGCTTAGAAAGCAACATTAAACAGATTTTGTTTCTCAGAATTCCCTGCTTTTTCTCTAGTGGGTGTTGGGGGGGGGAGGGTAGGGAGTAACAGATCTCTAGAAAGTGGTGCATGACTTACTATTACTTTAGTTTGCCCCATGACTTTGGCCAAACCTCCCTACTTCTCTGGCCTTCATGACCTCATCTGTAGAATGAGAGGGCTGAGTATCAAAGCAAGGAGGTCATTTAAAATGCCTGTATTCCAAACCGAGGCTCAGAGAGGGCAAGGAACTTACCAAAGGGCATACAGCTATTTAATGGGCAGAACCAGCTTAGGGGTTCTGGGTCCTGGGAAAACACTCTACCTTCATAGAAGCCTTGTTTTCTTTGAGAAGGAGATATGGGGCCATCAAAGATCCCTGTATAATTTTCAAGTCTTCCTCCCTCATGGGTAGAGTTCAGTAGACTTGAGGATGAGATCTGTGTCTTCAGGGCCATTAAGTATGAAGAGAGAAAAAACAGAAATAGGGAAATCATGGAGTGTTGACATTATTCTGTGCTTCACCATTAAATGTGCCCAAAAGAAAAATGTTCAATTCAAACTCAAATGCTGTGACAACCAGCAGCTCTCATGGCATTTTCTCCAGCCTGTAATAACTGCCTGGAGTGTGACCGACTGTTCCAGGTTGCCCCAGGCTGAAGGCTTTATGAGATGTGAGATGTTTGGTGCTATATCCTGGGAAGCCCCATAGAAACCAGGATGCATTGGTCTCTCTAATGGCTAGCTGGTAAGTGAAGGGAGACGCCTTCTAAAGGGAGCCTGGCTAGTTCTGAGGACTGGCCCTGGCACTCCTGTGTCATGCAACTTTGAAAGGACTAGGGCTGGGGGTGCCAAGGTGGCTCAGTCAGTTAAGTGTCTGTCCTAGCCTCAGGTCATGATTCCAGGGTCCTGGGATTGAGCCCCAGATCAGGCTCTTTGCTCAGCGGGGAGACTGCTTCTCCCTGTACTTGCTGCTCCCCTGTTTTTTCTTTCTCTCTCTGACAAATGAAACCATTAAAAAAAAAGAAAAAAAAAAGACAGCTTTAAAAAAAATGAAAGGACTAAGGCCTCTATGCCTCAGTAGTCTGGTCAGGCAATTGGGTTTAAATGAGATAATTAATTTGAAATGCCTTCTTCAACAACTGGCATGGAGTAATCGTCCAATGGAGGTTAAGTCTCTTCCTTCTGGGGGGAAAAAGTGCAGATTTTTCTTTCTTTCTTTTCCTTCTTGATAATCATTGTTTTCTTTTTTTAGGTTTATTGCGGTATTAGTGACAAATAAGTTGTAAGATATTTAAAGTTAATAAGTTGTGGGGCGCCTGGGTGGCTCAGTGGGGTAAAGCCTCTGCCTTCGGCTCAAGTCATGATCCCAGGATCCTGGGATCGAGCCCCACTTCGGGCTCTCTGCTCAGCGGAGAGCCTACTTCCCCCTCTCTCTCTGCCTGCCTCTCTGCCTATAAATAAATACAATCTTTTTAAAAAAAAGTTAATAAGTTATAAGATATTTAAAGTGTACATTGCAGTGATTTGATTATGCATACATTGTGAAAGGGTTTCCGCCATTTATGAACATATCCTTTACCTTGCCTGTTTGCTTTTTTTGTTTAATGAGAAAGTTTTTTCTCTTTTGTGGAAGAGAAAGAGGCACAGATGATGTGTTGGGGAAGAATTTTAAAAAATCAGACAGTATATTCCAGTTTGTGGGTAGGTTTAGGTAAATTACCACATCTTGTTGGGCCAAGCAGCCATACTATCTCTTCTTTCTCTCTTAAGACCCTTAGGGAAGTCCCATGGATCAGTTTTGGGGTATGGGAGTCAGCAGTGGGGTCGAATCCCAAGCGCTCTAGTAGGTACTATGTAAAGGGGAAGGTCGTTGGCAGGAGACGTGGTTTAAAATCCTAGCTCTGCCACGTTCTGGCTCCACTGTGCTCCTCACCTGTGATGGATAAATGACCATCTGCCCTTGGCCTGTTTTCCATGTGGCCTACGTAAGAGTTGGTGATTAGCATCTCCCAGGAACTCAGTGACTACTTTAGTCCTGCCTGTCTGGGTTCCTGCCTCAGAGCTCTTGGAGAATGTCAAGGGCTCTTCTATGACATCCAGGGCTGGGTTAACACATGTTTTGGAGAGTGTATGTTGGCCGGGATGGGAAGCCAGCTCTCTTGATAGAGAACAGATGATTTCCTCTTGGACACCGGGAAATGAAGCTCCAAGCCTTTGGCTCCAGGGCCTCAGGTCAACCACTCTGGGTTTTGGCCCATCTCCTCGAGTCAAGAAAAGGTCAGAAGACCCAGAGATCAAAGTCCACCTCCCTTACAGACCTCACTGGAAGGTTTGTCCTGGGGTGGTTTCCCTTGTTAGTGTTCCTTATCTTTCCTCTCCAGTCTGCAGTAGGGAGCCATGGATTTCTGTCCCCAGGCTCTTTGGAAGGTGCCGGTTTGATGCTAGGGCCTCTTCTTTTTCCCCACTGGCTTTGAGCTGCAGCGGGACAATACTAAGTGGTTCATCAACATTGGCATCCCTGTTAATGTAACCATTTGGCTTTGGCTGCACACTTAGGTTGCTTCCATTATAAGGAATATTGGTATGAACCTTGAAAACAGGCCCCCAAGTAACCCTTCAGGGGACTTGACAGAGAGTCTGTGCTCGGTCTACAGATGAGATTTCCTGATCAATTTCAAGCAAGGTTGAAAACATTTTGAAGGACGTCTAAGATCTATCCCACCCCTCCCTGCTGTAGCAAACAGAGCGTACTGATGAGACCCTTTGCCATGCACCAGGGTCAATGTCAGAGCCATTTGTGATTGTCCTCTGGGACTGCCATTGCTGGTGCCTTTGATACATAAAAAGCTGTGACCAGAGCCAGGGCAGGTGACAGGGAGGCAAACCTGATCTCCCCACCTTCCTTGAGGTGAGGCGGTAGCATGCTTCATGTGCTTCCACGGGGGATTAAGATTATTTGTAGCTCTGGCTGGGTGTCCGCTTCCCTGTGTAGACCAGAGAGGGACTGTCTGAGCTACTGGCAACTTCTTTAGTCATTTTGGTTACCATAGTTTTAGGTTAGGAAATTCAGTTATTCTATCTGGTTCTCTTCCAGATATGCCATGTCATTATTTATTATGTCTAGTAGTCAGCCAGTTTTTTTCCAGTTTGGGCATAGTTATTTTACCATCCTGTCTGATAATGCCAGGATCCAGAGTTGATGCACATCTCTTGTCTGCTTTTCCCCTGCCGGTTTTTACTCATGGTGTCTTGTTCCCCTGTGTCCTTGGTTATCTTTGAGTGTTGGATCCTATATTTGAAAAACTGTTAGTAAAAAGAATCTGAAGCCTTGTAGGATGCTGTGTCCCTCTAAAGAGGATTTAAGATTTTCCTTGCTGGTGCCTTAGGGGCTCTCAATCTAAGATAACCTTGATCTAAGTTTGGGGCTGAGATGCCTGGGCTCCTTGAAAGTCTTGAATTGTGTGGCAATCCTCACAAGAGCTGCTTTGCTGCTAGTCCACCTTAACCAGGAGATGCAGCCCTGTGGACTTTGTGATTTTTGTTCCCCCTACATTTCCCTGCCCTGTATTTTCTGAAATTTCTATATAATGATCATAGAACACTGTTTGTTTATACTGAAGTAGAGTTGACATGCAATATTACATCAGTTTCATATGTACAACATAGTGTTTATAATACACTCTGTACATTATACTGTGTGTTCCCAAGTGTGGCTGCCATCTGTCACCATACGGCACTATTACAGCACCACTGACTGTGTTCCCTATGCTGTACCTGTCATCCCCACAACGTAATCATTCCATAACTGCAAGTCTGTACATCCCACTCCCCTTCACCCATCCTTTCCCTCCCTCTATCCTCTCCTGTCTGGGAGCCATTAGTCTATTATGTGTATTTATGGGTCTGTTTCTGCTAGGTGTTTGTTAATTTATTTCATTTTTTAAAATTCCACATACAGGTGAAATCATATAGTGTTCATCTTTCCCTGATTTAGCAGCATACCCTCTAGGTGCATCCAGGTTTGTTTCAAATGGCAATCTCTCTCTTTTTTTTTTTCTAAATAGCTGTGTAATATTTTGTAGTATATGTATACCACGTCATCTTTATCCATTCACCTATCCATGAACACTAGATTGCTCCCAGACTTCAGCTCTTGTAAATTATGCTGCAATAAAACTGTGGGGTACACATATTTTTCAGTGTTTTCATTTCTTTGGGTAAACACACGGAACATCATTTTAAATTAGAACACATAATCGTACAAACAAAAAAGTAAAATGAGAGATCATTCAGTCTCTGGATTTCAACATGTCACAGTACCCAATTACAGAGGCTACCTCAGTTATCTGAGTGTCAGTAGATAACATGGAGATTAGCACTTGCCTGAAGAAGGCAAAGATGCTAAGGGAGGCACATATCTACTTGAACCCAGAGCAGAAACCACAGAGGTTGAAGCCCCTGCTCCCACTTGGTGCCCCTAAGGCCTCCACCAAATTACCTCTATAAATGGCCCAAGTCTTTTCCCCTATAGTCCTTGCAGATTCCTGCAAGTAGCAGACATCCCCACTTAATCACTTGATTTTGATCTTCCCCACATTAATGAGAACTTTAAATACACAGGTAATATGCAATACTTTGAATGGACCATAATTTACTTGAGCATTCTCTTGTTAGGCTGTTGACATTTTCCCATTACTGTAAAATATTTATAATAAACATCTTTGTGCCTACCTCTTTGCAAGCATTTTGAATTATTTCTCTGTGGGTAGTTTCCTAATAGTGGATCAAAAGATATGAACATTTGTCAGGTTTTGATATATGCTGCCAAATTACTTTCTAGAGGGGATATTCTTTTTTATTTTATTTTTAATTATTTATTTATTTATTGTTTTTTAGGGAGAGGGAAAGAGGGGCACCTGGGCGACTCGGTGGATTAAGCATCTGTCCTTGGATCAGGTCATGATCCTAAGGTCTGGGATCAAGCCCTGCATTGGGCTCTCTGTTTATTGGGAAACCTGTTTTTCCCTCTCTCTCTGCTGCTCCCCCCACTTGTGTTTTCTTGCTTGCTCTCTCTCTCTCAAATAGATTAAAAAAACCAAAAAACAAAACAGAGCATATGGCAGAGGGAGGGTAGCGCAGAAGGAGAGGAAGAGAAAGAATCTTAAGAGAGGTTCCACACTTAGCATGAAGCCCTACTTGGGGCTCAGTCCCATAATGAGAAAGTATGCTTGGAAGAGAGTCAGATGCTTAACCGACTGAGCCACTCAGGTGCCCCAAGAAAGTATATTCTAATTACTGTACCCACCAGGAGCATACAAGAGAGGCAGCAATGTTCCTTGCTACCACCAGGTATATAATTAAAATAAAAATTTTTGGCTGATTTGGTAAGTGAAAAATCGTATCCCCTTGTTATTTAATTTGCATTTTGTACTCTTTTTCCACCCCCCTAATGGAGATCCCCGTTCGGTAAAATTCCTTTTTATGCAGTTAATGCCTCTTTGGTAGAAACAGCCTTTGAATTAGGGGCAATTATTCCAGTGTCTGAGAGCTTTCTCTTTTTAGCATTTATTGAAACATATGTATATCGCATAATGCACTACATCAGGGTAGTCTCTACTGAGTCATTCAGTGTCTTGCTTGGGTACTGGCTGCTTTCCTTTTAGGGCAAGGCAAGGAGAATGCACTTGAAACCACTAGGATGATACAGTAGATGGGAAAAAGCAGAACACAGAGCAGTATAATATGGTTCCATTATGTTTTTTTAAATGTCATATATACATTTTATTTTATTTTATTTTTAAAGATTTTATTTATTTGAGAGAGAAAGATTGACAGAGAGCACAAGAATGGGTTGAGGGGCAGAGGGAGAAGCAGACTCCCACTGAGCAGGGATCCTGATGTGGGACTGGATATCAGAACTCCAGGATCATGACCTGAGCCAAAGGCAGATGCTTAACCGACTGAGCCATCCAGGCACCCCTAAAAATCATATATACATTTTAAAAGGCATCTGGAAGGACATGGCATAAACCGTTGGCAGTGGTTTTCTCTGTGGCTTAGTATTCTATGGAAATTTGACATTTTTACCATCTAGACTTTGTAATTTTTTTCTTTTAATGAACAAGTGTTACTTTTGTGATCAGATAAAATAATAACAATTCTATTTTGAAAAAAAATACTGTTTTAGGAACTGGTTATGGATGAAAAAAATATGCCATCCTATCTTGCCTATGCCCCTCTTCTTCAAAACATAAATACATACTGGGGTGCATGGGTGACTGACTCAGTTAAGTATCTGACTCTTGATTTCAGCTTAGGTCATGATCTCAGGGTCATGGGATCAGGCCTCAGGTCCGGCTCCATTCTGGGCATGAAGCCTGCTTAGGATTCTCTCTCCCTGTGTCCTTCCCCTTTGCTTAGGTGCACGTACGTGAGTGGTCTCACGCTTTCTCTCTCAAAAAAAATTTTAAAAATTACATATTACTTATATAATATTTATATTTTAAAATTTAATATTTGCATATTTTAATATAGTATATATTATTTTAATATATTATTACATAGTAAGAAATTATTAAATGTATATTAAATATATCTATCTAATTTTTAAAAATGTAAGTCTGTATAGAAGAAGAACCAGTGATGCACTGATGCTTCCACTCTATGTAGCTCCGGGGGATGACAGTGGGCAGCTGTCAGGACAAGTTTTCCACAGGCAGATCAGAGGCATGCCGTATATCCCATTTGTGTCTATCTTGAAGATAATTTTTTTTTAAGATTTTATTTTTTATTTATTTGACACAGAGACATGCCATGAGAGAGGGAACACAGGCAGGGGCAGAGGGAGAGGGAGAAGCAGGCTCCCCACTGAGTAGGGCCCAATGTGGGGCTCGATCCCAGGACCTTGGGATCATGGCCCTAGTTGAAGGCAGACACTCAATCAACTGAACCGTCCAGGTGCCCCATAACTTGAAGATAGTATTAAATGAGATTAGAAGGGAGAGCCGGTACACATCGAAGGTCAATAACAAGGTCATGACACCTTTGTGGGGCTGGTGGTCCTGACCTGGTATTTTAAGGAGCACCTGAGGGTTCCTTGGGAAAATTAATGTTGTCCGCAGGGCCCAGAAGCAAGCTGCGGAATTTAGAATTAGATCTGAGTCTGCCTGCTACACTCGGGGACTCTGTTAGGGGAAGTGAGAGGTTGTAAGACCCTTCTCCCTGGAACCACCACTCATGAAGAGGTTGGAGCCTGGTCCTAGCAGGGCCCTTTTGGTGATGAAGCCTGAAGTCACATTCTGGTCACCTGGGGTAGTGGAGGGGGCATTGTAGGATACATGTGCGGGGTGGGGGGTAGTGGCTTGAGCTCTCACTCCAGGCCTCAGACAGAGCAGGAGGACAGGGGTTTCCTGACCCTGGTGGATTTCAGGAATTCAGCTGTAGGATTTCCTGGGACCAAGGGCACCAGCTCTTCTTCACGTGGCTGCTTCTCCATCGGCTACTGTTGGCTGGTCCTCTTGCCCTCTACTTCAGTGGGCCAAAAAGCACCTGCATCAGACTCTCCCCGGGGGGCTGGTTTAAATCAGATTCCTGGCCACTCCTCTGAATCCCATTCTCTAGGGCCATGTAATGGTTAATTTTATTTGTCAACTTGACTGGGCCACTAGATGCCCACATATCTGGTTAAATTTTATTTCTGGGTGTGTCAGTGAGGGTGTTTCTGGAAGAGATTGGCATTTAAATTGGTAAACTGAGTAAAGCAGATGGCTCTCCCCAGTGTGAGTGGGCATTACCCAATCTGTTGAGGGTGTAAATAGAATGAAAAAGTGGAAGATGGTTGAATTTCCTCTCTGCCTGACTCACCGAGCTGGGACATCCATCTTCTCCTGCCCTCAGTGTTCCTAGTCTCCAGACCTTAAGATTCAGGCTGGAATCTACAGATCTTCAGCCTTCGAACTATGCCATGGACTTTCTGGGTCTCCAGCTTGCAGACAGCAGAATGTGGGAATTCCCAGCCTTCCATAACCTCGAGACAATACCTTATTGTAGGACACACACACACACACACACACACACACACACACACTTGGTTCTTTTTCTTGGGTGAACTCTCATTAAAACAGATTTTGGTACTAGGAGTGGTTCTAGAAGAACAGAATTTTGAGGCTTGATTAATTTTTGAATCGGTTCTGGGGATTCTGGAAGTGGGTCTCTGATCTGATGAGGTTTAAGGATGCTGCTGACTTTTATTTCCAGTAATAAAATGGGCACTGATGGCCCAGTGTGATCTGGCAATAGAGATACACGCAATATCCATGTTAGATAGTCCTAATCAACCTCTTACAAGAAGCAAGGAACTGGGTATTTGTGTATATGATACTTTGGAATGTTTTTGGAAAATGAGTGAATGTAATACTGTTGGCTTGTTGTTCCTAATGTTTTGGACAAAGTGGTAAAAACAAGCTCAGGGATTCAAATTTCCAGCTCAAACTCAGCATAAATGACCTAAAGGGTTCTACATGTGTAGTGATGAGAGCCTTATCTCCAGTAGCTGCAGGGCTGAGAGTGCTGAAAATGAAAAGCAGAATGTCATCCTTTGATGGGCTGAATTACAGTGCAACCTGAGCCCCCAGCCTCACAAGTTGCCCTTAAAGTGGGGGTATTGATTGGAAAAGCATGGGATCCTGTAAACCTGGGTTGGGGATATGTGAGAAGACTCCAGTGAAGCTGGGTCCATTGAACCCCCAATCTCGATAACTCTTCTTTTGCAGAGGGAGAGGTTTCCCCATCCCCACGGGTAGCAGCGATTCCTCCACAGCTTTTGAGGGGATTAACCCTGCATTGCCAGAGGAAACTCTAACAGTCTCCTCTGATGCCGGTGCCCTGACAGACAGTGCTGGTTCTCTTCAGGATCCAGCCTGACCACCCCTCTTTGCTTCTAGAAGTATAACTAGACTCAAGTCCCAACAGGTGCCTAAAAGGTGAGGTACAAAGTATGACCCATGAGGACGTGTGCCACACTCCAAAAGATACTTGAGATTTCTTTGGCACTATACAATGGAAAATGGAAAAAAGGTAATCCTTATTAAAGAGTTGGCAAAGAACTTGGCTGAATTGTGTTCATGTTTTATGTTCTAGCGTTCTGTAGAAGGTAGATCCCATGAGCCATGAAATCGGGTATTCGGCTGAGGAGATTCTTTTCTTTTTCCTTTCCTTTCCTCCTCCCCCCATCTTTTTTTGAAAGAGAGAGAGTGATCCAGTGTGAACTGGGGGGGGGGGTAGAGAGAATCTTAAGCAGGCTCCATACTTGGCTCTCACCACCCTGCAATCATGACCTGAGCCAAAGCCAAGAGCTGCACGCCTCACTGACTGAGCCACCCCAGTGCCCCTTGCTCGGATTTCTAAGCAAGTATTCAAGGAGAAGTCTAGTTCCTCCTTGCTGCTTCTAGTAAAATGCAAGGGAGAAAGGAGTTGAAGATGGAATTGTTTAAGCAAAAAAGAGGAAGAACTTAAAGATCTGGATGACTCTCCTCCTATTTAAGTATGTTTGGAAGAGAGCACTTAAGGGTGGGACAGAGGGACCATTCAATAAAGAGATTATCGGGGGTGTGAGCCAGGGATTTAATCAGCTATTTCAATGAAACTGGGAATAAAGATGGGATTAAACCAGCAGAAACACTGCCAGCGGGGGCTAAAGAAAACAGAAAACAGGAGGGAATAGAGGACTAGGCATTGAATGTGTCCTATCTTTCAAGAATAGGATGATGGCGGGAGCCTGGGTGGCTCAGTGGGTTAAAGCTTCTGCCTTCGGCTGGGGTCATGATCCCAGGATTCTGGGATGGAGCCCCACATGGGGCCCTCTGCTCAGCGGGGAGCCTGCTTCACCCCTTTCTCTCTCTGCCTGCCTCTCTGCCTACTTGTGATCTCTGTCTGTCTAGTAAATAAATAAAATGTTAAAAAAAAAAAAAAAAAGAACAGGACACTGGGCCCTGAGGTAATTCAGAGATGTCAGCGCCTCCAGCTAGGTTTCAGCGAGGCCCATGGCCTCCACTAGAAGCTGTGGGGGCAGGGCCACCCGGTGGAGCCCTGGGGAATTCCCCATCCCAGTGTTTCTGGAAAGTTCAGTTGCAATTTTCAGAGAGGGAGTTCCTGATTGGTCCAGCTCACATTTCAATCCCCGTCAGTATAGTCTAGGGAGTCACTGACCCGAGTCACGTGCCACTGTCTTGACCAATTAGCTGCAGGTTGGGGGCGGGGTGTGGTCACATGGTATAAAACTTGCGCTGCCTATTGGGGCACGCACTGTGACTGACATCGGCATGTCAGCCTATAGACTTCATGTGTGTCCGAAACATGACTTTTTCAATTGCCTGACATAATTTTTGTTTTGCGCGTCCATGTGGCTGGTGCCCGGCGCTCCAGATACCACACTGCAGGCAAAATGTGGGGTGGGGAGCTCAGGAAGGGGGAAGCGGGGGTGGGGGGGGTGGTCAGAGGCTTGGCTCTGGGTACCCTGCCCTGCGTGCGGGTCGGTTGGGCCACATATCCTGTAGTCCAGCCCTGCCCAGCCAACTCCCTCAGCGGTTGACACTCCCCGATGGGCAGGACTTCTTGAGGGCAGTTTCTAGGCCAGTCAAACGCTGGGGCTTTGGCTTGGCTCCAGAATTTCCCTGGAGTTGTTTTTCGTCCTGTCACTCCTGTCTCAGAGCCCTGCCCCAGGAGCCGGTAGCGGTGGGCCAGGCCCTCCTGCGCTGCCCTGGGGCCTACAGCCCGCTCTCCTGTCAGGTGGCTCTTCGGCAGCTCTCCTGGCAAAGAACAAAGAAGTTGCAGAAAAGCCCTGAGAGCGCAGGCTGGGATCGGCCCCACTCGGCTGCACAGCGCAAGCTCGCTCCTCTCGCTCTGCAGTCTGGCTGCTTCGAATTGCTGGCCTAAGGGGAGAGAGCTGGAGGGGAAGTGGGAACGGCTCTGGTTTGGTGGTGGAAGCTGTAGGTTGGAGTCCTGGCTCTGTTAATTCCTAGCTGTTCTGCTGGGTAGAGGAAGGAGTGATTTGGATGCCTTGCATTCGGTTGGACTTCATTCTTCATCCTTTGCCTAGGTCAGAGCACCCCCAGTGTGCCCATGTTCCCCCATCTTGCTGGCAGCCGCAGGAAGTCCGGGCATCCCCCCTGTCCCTGTCCTGTTCCATGTCCAGGAGGCTGCTGGGGTTGAGGAGTCCCTGAGCGACAGGTGGGGCTGGCTGGCCAGCATGTGAGTACAGCGCAGCTATCTTGCCAGAGCAGAACTCAGACTCTTAGGGTGATGGATAGGAGCAGACACTGAGTGTGGATCCTTGGTGACAAGCTGAACAGCTGGCACTATTTACTCTTTATCTCTGGATATTTTGGGTGAGAAAAGCCAACCTGCATGTGTGGAAGCCACATTCACTGACGTTTTTGATATTGACAGCCATTTGGATAGAATCCTGGCTGATGGGGAAGGGTGTTTCCTGCCCCACACTGGGGGCAGGTTGGGTCAGAGGACCCTTTTGATACTTGCTTTCCCATAGACCTAGAACCTTGGCATCCACCTTGTCCCAGGAGCCCACATTACTTAGGGGTGGGGAAGCTATTTAAAAGCCTCTTGTTTTCTTGGATCACTGGTGGAAGGGAACAGACAAAGACAGGCTGGGAAAGTGGGAAAAGCACTGGTTGCAGTCAGAAGGTCTGGAACTGAGCCTTGGCTCTGTTAATTCCTGCCTCTGGTCAACAGTGGCTCTGTGCTTAGGGCAGGGGAGACCCTGCTGATCAAGTCAAGGGCCCTAGGTGGGGGTGGGGCATATATGGAATGGTCAGACCAATTAGGACAGAATTTCAAAGGACTGCAATTATGACCTTTGTATCCAAGAAGGCTTCCTGGCAGAGTGGGTCTTGGTCAAGGGCTTGAAGGATATGCCTAATTTCTTGGGGAGGAGAGCACGCAGCAGGGAGGACCACAGGGCTCTCCGTGACGTCTTGCTTTGTCTTGTGTGAATTCTGGCTGGACTGTCTTTCGCCTACACCTGCTTCCTCTCCATTTGCCTATCTCCTGGCCAGACAGCCTGTGAGCTCTGGGATAGGCTCGCGGGCATTTGCTGCATTACTGCTAGCGGGAAGGAAGAGGTGCAGGAGTGGGTGTCTCCAGGCCCAGGGGAGGCAGTGAGCTGCTGGGGCTGGGGGTGTCTGGAAGGGCAGGTTGGAAAGTGCTGTCTTCAAACCATGCTTCTTGATGACATTTCAGTGCGATTCTAGGGTAATGTCTTCTCTCTGAGAAGCCTCAGGTTTTCTGTTTTCCCTTTGGCATTGGCCCTGACATGCAGGAACGGGCCTCCCACTGACCACAAGCCCCTGCACATGGCCTTGAACTTGAGAAATTCGGAATGACTTAGCTGAGTGTACAATGCTTCCCATTTCCCAGGAGACTAGCTCATTTCTCCAGGTGACAGAGATGCGTTGAGCTTGCTCTTTGACCTCTGGGACTCTGAGGAACTGTGTGCTGGAGCAAAATGAGAAGTGGCCTGGATGCAGGAGGCCCGGGTTCCGGCCCTGTCTCTACCACTCACCAACTGAGAGGCTTAGGGGCTAGTCTCTGCCTTTCTGGGGGCCGTTTCCTTCCTGGGGCTGGATGCTCTTCCAGCTCTAACATTCTTTTATGCCCTTGTGATTCCTAATACTGGCTTCTAGAATGTGGGACCCTGAGGCCATGGGAAGAGGTTGCCATCTTACATGGAAGCTCCTGACTCTCCCATCTCCCAAGATAATGAAGAGGACGATGGTGTTAACAGTACCTGGTATTGACGAACACATACTTAGCTGCCTATGTGGAAGGGGCTGTTACTGTCCCACTTAACAGATGAGGAAACAAAAGCAGAAAATCATTAGTCAAGCTCCCGGCTGTCTGTGCACACAAGGACCTACCCTATCTGTAGTCTGAATTAAATATCCCCCCATGTTTTGTTAGGTTGGTTGGCTTTACACAGTGATGGCGGAAGAAAGGCCTGGCTCCTCTTAAGAAGCAAGGTGGTAGAAGGCGGAGTTCCAATGGAGTGAGGGCCCTGAGAGAGGCGGGTGGCAGCCAGAAGGGGGATGGGGCAGGAGGGGAGTTCTGAAATTGCTGGATCTCTAGTGTCTGGCCTCCTTCCCACCCTGGGCCCCCCGGGTTCAGGTTTGAGTTATCCTGGAGTCTGACTTCAGTTGCCCCAGGCGCTGCTGGGGAAACCACTAGAGTCTGAAATCAGACTTGAAGACTGATTTTGGGTCTAGCTTGTGGGCGAGCTGTAATTATGTCCATTATACCTGTCTTGAATGATTCACAGATGGCAAGGGCTTACGTAGGAGCAATGTTCCTCTTAATTTTTTTTTTTTTAATTTACATTTTCCGGTGACTCACTGGAATTGAGAGTACATTCTCATTGACTGGAGAAGAAAAAGTGGGGAAAGAAAAAAAATGTCATCAGGTCTCTTGGAGACTAATAAAATTGTCCAAACCATGTCCAGGTGATTCTGGGCTCAGGTCCTAGGGACTCAAGCCTACCCCTTATTCTCTGAGCCTCTTGGCTCTCCTCCATGCTGGAAGTGGGAGACAACCCCGTGGCCCCAGAAGGCAGCAGAGGTACAAGCCGACGCTGGAGAGGGTTTGTGCTTTGGGCTAGAAGGATCTGGGTTCAAATCCTGACCTAAAGCTAATGCTTGCTGTGTGACCCTGAACAATTTCTTTCTTCCAGATGTGTTTTCTCATGAAAACTGGGATTTAAAAAAACCAACAACGCCAGCTTCGCAGGTTGCTGGGACTTCATGAAGTTGAATATATTAAGCTTTTGGCGCAAAGAAACGACAAAGACAGCAAGTTCCTGTCAGTGCTTATAATGCCCTGAGTCTTTTCAACGGGGTACCTTAGTCCTTACAACAGTCCTGGGCGTGAGCTCTTATCCTTGGTTTATAGGTCAGAAAATTGAGCTCAGAGAGGTTAAGTGACTTGACTGAGGTGACACAGCTAGTCCATGGCAGATCTTGGGGGACTGGGGTACAGGTTGTGCTGACTTCAAAGCCCACTGTAGGGGTTAACCCCCAACCCATTTATTCCCATAGGAAATGGGCTTGTCCTTTCTATTCCTCAAAGCAAGCCTGCCTGAATTGGAGCCCCCATCTTCTCTATTCCTGGTGCTGGCCCCACCAGCCTTTCAGGCACCCCCATCTTGGGGTTATCTTGGGCCTCTTTTCTGCCGGGACCACTTTTTTCTCTCTCACACTTGGGGTCATCCGAGCGGCAGCCAAGACCCAGATCTATATATTTTTTTCCAGGTAGATCTTTCCTTCCTCATCACCCTCTTCCGCCCCCTGCCCCCAGCCCAGGCGTCACAGAGAGTTCTTGCCATAGCCCTCCTCTCTACAGGTAGCCACCTCCAGCCACACCCTCGTTGGTCCCTGCCCCGCCCACTGCAGGCACATCACTCCCTCTGAAACCTTCCATGGCTCCCCTGGCCTGCCATCCTTCACCCTGACTCCTGAGCCCAGCCCAGACTCACTGTCATGGGCTGGGCCGGTCCTTCCTTCTTTCTGGCCCCAGGATGCCCAGCTGTAGGATGAGACCTCCAGGGTGACCTCCCTTTCATAGGCCTGTGGAAAACAGATCAAAGCTCACTTCCCACAGGGGAGGAGATCCCCAGGTCTTAGCTGCGCCACCTTCCTGCTGTGTCCTGAGGGTCCCTGGGGACACTGTGAAGACAGGCCCGGTACCCTTTGAGACCTTTCTGGAGACTGCTGACTTGTCCCCCAAGGCCTTCCTTGGATGTCCCGAGACGCGAGTGGGTGCTGTTGTCTCTGGTCCCTGCTAACTGGGTTGCACTAGGGGCTGGCAGCTCAGGACCTCTCTCCCCTCCCTTCTACGTAGCCCTTGGAGCAATGTCCGAGGAAGTACCAGGGAACCCCAAGTGTCAGTGGATGAGCCAACAGCTTGTATGGAGGACGGGGCTGTCTGCTCACAGGGACTGCGACCTGCTCTTCCCTCCTCCCACCAGAAGAGACATGCTTGGGCTTCGCTTGTGCTGCTGGAAGGCAGAGGATTCCCTACTGTTCATCCGGAGCCTCTTGGCCACTCCCTGTTGACCACCTGTGGCCTGTGGGCTTTAAGTGGGGAGCAGGGAGAGGGGGGGCTCTACCTGCTCACCCAGAGGAGATCTGGAATACCCCCTCCACAAAGCTGAGCCAGACTCTGTGGGGCCCCAGACCTCACAGTGAAGAGGAAAGATTGCTGAGACCCAGGTGAATCCAGAAGCTCCAGGAGAGGCTGCTGTCTTTCAAAAAGCGAGTTTTGCCCTGAGCCTCCATAGTGGGGGCCCCAGGATGGGGGAGGACCCCGAGCATATACGATGAGTAACATTTGAGGCTCCTTTTGGTTCTGTCCGACAGACCAGAAATGCAGTGTGAAGAGCCCAGGAGGCCCCTACACTGAGAACAGAGGGGCCTGGGGCTTTGGGTCTGGCCACCAAGCAATTACTGTGCCTGAGCAGGCACGTGCTGGGAACCAAGGGGATGACCTCTGTCCCTGGCAAGGAGTTCACAATCCTATTGTGGAAACCGATATGCTCATTGCATGATTCGTGGTGTACTAGAGACTGTCAATTCATGGGTGTCTCAACGGGACATGTTTTTATTTTTTCCCATCGCTTCCCATTATGCTAGGTTGAACCACACCCTCCCCCCTTTCCTGTCCCTTGACATTTGGGAGAATTCCACAGTTTCCTGGTCCTTTTGGGGGGTGGTAGTTTATGGTGGCTGGGCAGGCCCAGGCCTCTAGGGTTTTAAAGTGCTCTTGGTGCTTAGCTATGGGCGATAGCTCAGTTTTGGGACACGACCAATGATAGATGAAATATGGAGGCCTGTCGAAGTGAGGAGGATGCCAGCCTGGCCAAAAGGGTCTGGAAAGGCTTCTGGGCAACCGCTTTCTGCCAGGAATGGCTGGATGTGATTTCTGTGATGATCTTCCTTTCTACAGGTTTCTTAAGAGCTTGGAGGACCTGTTTCAGTGTTAGTGTGAATTTGAGGGCAGGGCACCTCTGTGTCTCCAGGGCCCGTCAGGTGATGGGTGGATGAATGAAGGAGCTAGAGGAATGCCACTCGAGGAATTTCCTTCTCCTGTGTCTGGGTTGATAGGCTATCTTGGGACCCTAGAAGAGTTTGAATTCTTTGGAAGAATTGCTAGAAGGCGGGCTGCCTTCGACGATCTGGGCTTTGCTCAGCCATGCAGAAGGCCTGTTCCTGGCCTGTGGCCATCGTCCTCTTCCTCCTGCTTAGCTGGAGCCCCCTTCTCTGGTGCCTGCCTTCCTCTTCCATGACATCCCCATGCAAAAGCCGTCTCTCTGTACTTCCCCAAGAAGCCAGCTCTCAGTTCATGTAGTGCCTTCCACTTGCTCCAAGGTTATGCCTACGGGACCAGACTGTGTCCTTTCTGACAATATTCTGATCGCTGGTCTATTTATAACAATGACTCACCCACCACCTGAACTCCTGCAGGAAGAGTTCGGCTTAGGAGCCAACTCCCCTGGAATGCAAAACAGTTGACGCTTGTAAATGATCCCCATTTCATTTCCCTGAGACTGTGCATCCTTGGCCTCCTCTTGACCCTGTGGCCAGATCACTTAGCCATCTCCCACCCCCCTGCCGCCTGGTGCCACCATCCCCTCTTGTTTATCAAGAATCCTGCTGACCCCACGACCTACACAGCCGGGCAAGTTCCTTTTCATCATTAACCTTGAGACCAAGACTTCCTTGCTGTGCAGATGGGAAGGCTCTGCTGGACGATTTCCCTTTGTTTTTATGTTGTTTGCTTGTGAAGGAGCTTAAGCTGGGGTGGGGGCAGGGAGTGAATGAATCTGGAAGAGAGCCCTGAGCCCCCACCCTTGGCCCAATCCAGCTTCTCTCTTAGGACCCCAGCGTTAGTGGTGTGGTACCCACACAAGACCCCTTGTGCACTGCAGCTCCTGCCTGACTGCCCGGTAGGAGGGGTGGTGATGGCAGCGGGTCCCACCGCTTTTCCTGCAGCGTCTCCCCTCTCCCTGCAGGTGCTGGGGCAGACAGGTCTGCTAAGTCGCATGGTGGTCGGGCTTGAAGGACACTGGCATAGACAGGCATGTGCCATCTGGCTGGGGAGATGAGATGACCCCCTTCTCCAGTTTGTCAGCAGACACCTGTTGCCTTCTTCATAAAGAAAATACAGCAGAGACCCTCAGTGGGGTCTCTTTGGCTTTCCATCTGTTACCTACCTATAAGCTTCCCACATCCCCAGACCTCTTGGCTTCCACCTTAGCGGTGACGGGGTCACCTGATCCCACGGCACCTGCTCTGGAATCCCTTCGACCCCAGTCATGGTTCAGTAATTGTCACTCAGTCCAGAATGCAGCTTCCTCTGGTTCTGTGTCACCTCCCTCTCCACCTGTTCCAGCCTTTTCCATCCTGGACCCTATTCCCACCCCTGACCCCTGGCATCACCTCCAGCTGGCTCTTCTCTCCACCGAGATCTGCATTCTGCCCCGATGTTCCCTCTGGGTCACTGCCGCAGACTCCTGCCCCCACCACCTCATTCCACAGTGACCATCCTCTCCGACTTGATGAGTCTGGACACATCCTCCTAAGTCCCAGGATTGCTAGTCTCTTTGTGGCTTCTGACATCTTTGAGTTCCATCCTCCCTGGCTTTTGATATGCCCCCTCGTTCTCAGACCCTTCTGGCCTCATTCCCTTCTCATCATGCCTTGCTTCAAGCCCTTGTCACCTCCCCTTGATGTCACAGCCACAGCCACCAGCTGGATGCTTCCTGGTCTCCCCGTCAGTCCATTCGCTATCAGCCGGGTGATGTCTCCGACAATGCCACGCCCCTCTCCACATCCCCGCTTGGCGCAGCATGCAAGGCCCCCAGGACCAGTCCCTGCCTTCCCTTGACTTCATCTCCTGCCACATTTTTATACCCCTACCCCAAGCCCTATTTTCTGAGCTAGTCAGCTCTCCCAGATTAACTTTCCCACATCGCTGCCTTGCATGTGATGTTCCTATGGCAAAAAGAGCCTCTTCTCCCATTCTGCCTTTGGTTCAATCCCAGTCACCCTCTGGAGTTCTGCCAGCTTGTCCCCTGCAGCAGGTGCTGGCTTCTGGGACCAGCCCTTCCCCTCCTGGCTGGGTTAGAGCCTTCCTCAGGGCTCACCCCCTGCACTGACCCCTCTATGTGTCTGCCTCTGGCTCTGGCCCCTACTTCCACGCCGATGACCAACGTGACACTCCAATCTGGGTCAAATACCTTTATTTTATGCTTCTTGGGAGGGACCCCTGCCTTTAGGGCACTTAACTTAGTAGTTCTACATTTAACAAGGAAGGGTGTCATTTGAGGCATCACCTGGTAGTGTTTGATTAATTCCTATTTCCTCCACCAGACTGGAAGCTAGGCAAGAGCAGAGAGAGCCTTGTTTTTTTTTTTTTTTTTAAGATTTTATTTGTTTATTTGACAGAGAGAAAGAGAGAGCAAGCAGGCAGAGGAGGGAGCAGCAGTCAGAGGGAGGCAGAGGCAGAGACGACTTGAAACTCTATCCTGGGACCCTGGGATCATGACCTGAGCCAAAGGCAGATGCTTAACTGACGGAGCCACCCAGGTGTCCCTGTCGGTTTTCTTCTTCTTCTCCTTCTCCTCTTTCTCCTTCTCCTTCTTCTTCTTTCTTCTTTCTTCTTTCTCTCTCTCTCTCTCTTTTTTTTAAAGATTTTTATTTATTTATTTGACAGAGATTGCAAGTAGGCGATCTTATTTATTTATTTGAGAGGGAGAGAGAATGAGAGAGAGAGAGAGAGCATGAGAAGGGGGAGGGTGAGAGGGAGAAGCAGACTCCCTGCCAAGCAGGGAGCCAGATGTGGGACTCGATCCCAAGACTTCAGGATCATGACCTGAGCTGAACGCAGTCGCTTAATCAACTGAGCCACCCAGGTGCCCAGTCCTCTAATTTTTGATGCTGGTCTAAAAAAAACTTGCTTTTTTTCATTGTTTAAATATGAATTAGATGCAACTATTTATAAAATACATGTAATGTCTAAGGATGATTGAAACAGTGAACACCTGTGTACCCACCACCCAGTTTAGGCAAAAGAATATAACCAGTACTTTAAAGTCTCCTCAGAATCCCACCTCCACGTACCTGCCACCCTCCCTCAGCCATAACCATTACCCTGAATTGTGTGTGTGGTTTTCTTCCTTTCTTAATACATACCCAATATATTTGTTTTCCTAAACATTGAGTTGTTTAGTTTTGCTATTTTGAAAAACTCTATGTAAGTGGAGGGTGGCTCCGTTGGTTGGGCGTCTGCCTTCAGCTCAGGTCATGATCATGGGGTCCTGGGATGGAGCCCTGCGTCTGGCTCCCTGCTCAGCGGGGAGCCTGCTTCTCCCTCTGCCCATCACCCTACTTGTTCTCTCTCTCTTTCAAATAAACAAAATCTTAAAACAAAAACAAAAACAAAAACCAACTTTATATAAATGGAAAAATACAGTTAGTGTTTTTCTGTGATCCACCCCCCCCCTTGTTTCGGCTTACCGTTTTGTTCTGACATGATGTGTACCTGGATATTCATTCATTTTCTCTAATGAGTGTTATTCTGCTATATGGACTCACCATACTTTGTCCATCTTCCTATTGAGAGATGGGACCTGCATTTAGTTTGCCTTGACTCACCTGCCTGCCTCTCTGTCTCCTTTTTGTCCCATTACACACTGTGTTGAAGTGAGGAACCCTCCTGCCCCCACATAGGAGATGCAAACACCCGCCCAGCTGAGAACCACCAGGAGCACAGCAGCCAGGATAGCTGGGTCACGAGGTATGTGCATCTATGTTTTTCCTAGATGTTGCCCATCTAGGACAGGGTTATCCAAATGTTGGCTGTCCCACAATCTCACCAGTGTTTGGGAGACTCGAACTTTGAAAACTGTGCCTCCCATGCCCATGATGTGATATCTTGTCAATTCCTGACTGCTGATGGGGTCGAGCATATTTTCAAATGTATTCCCTTCAGTGAATTGCCTGTTCATATCCTTTGCCTATTATATTTGGTGGTTTTCCTCCAGAATTGATTTGCAGTGTTTTTGTTGTTGTTTTAATAGATTTTGAACATGAATCTCTTGGTAGGCAAATATCTTCTCCAAGGCTATAGTTTGTCTTTTTTGGAGGGGAATGGGGCTTGGGAATGTTTTGTTGTTGTTGTCTTTTAAATACAGTGAAAAAGAAATCTTGATTGCTGCAGTTTGTTAGATTTTTATTTTGTTTTATTTTTTATTTTTATTTTTTAGAATTTTAATTCCAGTAGAATTAACATGCAGTGGTGTTCTGTATACAATACTATGAGTCAACAATTCTATACATTACTTGGTGCTCATTGAGATAAGTGTACTTGGGGTGCCTGGGTGGGTCAGTCGATTAAACATCCCACTCTTTTAAGTGTAATCTTAATCCCCTTCACCTATTTCACCCATACCCCCACCATCTCCCCTTTGGTAAACATCAGTTTGTTTTCTAGGCTTAAGAGTCTTTTTTAAATCTCTTTTTTTCTTTGTTCATTTGTTTTGTTTCTTAAATTTCACATGTGAGTGATGTCATATGGTGTTTGTCTTTCTCTAATTTATTTCACTTAGCATTATACTCTCTAGCTCTACCCATGTTGTTGCAAAGATTTCATTCTTTTAAAAAAAATTTTAATTCCAGTGTTATATGACACTGGAATTATATAATACAGTGTTATATTAGTTTCAGGTGTACACTCTCAGGATTTAATAATTCTATATATTACTCAATACTCATCATAAATGACCCTTAATCCCCATCACCTATTTCACCCATCCCCCATCCATCTTTCCTCTGGTAACCACTGGGTTGTTTTCTATAGTTAAGAGTGTGTATATTGGTTTGTCTTTTTTTTCCCCCCTTTGTTCGTTTGTTTCTTAAATTTCCCATACAAGTGAAATCATATGGAATTTGTCTTTCTCTGACTTATTTTGCTTAGTGTTATACCCTCAGATCCATCCACCTTGTTGCAAACAGATTTCATTCATTTTAATGGATGAATAATATTCTATTGTATAGATATACCATATCTTCTTTATCCATTCATTAATTGATGGACACTGGACTCTTTCCATAATTTGGCTATTGTAAATAATGCTGCAATAAACACAAGGATGCATATATCCTTTTAAATTAGTGTTTTCATTTTCTTTGGGTATATACCCAGTAGTGCAATTATTGGATCACATGGTAATTCTATTTTTAACCTTTTGAGGAAACTCCATATTGTTTTCCACACCGACTGTACCAGTTTGACTCCCACAAGTAGTATACTTTTTACCACATCCTTGCCAGGACTTGTTTCTTGTGCTTTTGATTTTAGCCATTCTGATAGGTGTGAGGTGAGATCTCATTGTGGTTTTGATTTTCAGTTCCCTGATGATGAGTGATGTTGAGAATCTTTTCATGTGTCTGTTGGCTATCCATATGTCTTCTTTGGAGAAGTATCTATTCATGTCTCCTGACCATTTGAATTTAAATTAAATTAAATTAAATTAAATTAAATTATTTAGAGGAAGGGAGAGAGGGGAGGGGCAGAGGGAGAGTGAGAGAAAGAATCTTAAGTAGGCTCCATGCCCAGAGCAGAGCCCTATGTGTGTGTGGTGAGTGGAATGTCTTAGTATCATAACCCTTAGATCATGACCTGAACTAAAATCAAGAGTTGGATGCTTAACTTACTGGGCTACCCAGACTCATTTTAAAAGTGGATTATTTGTTTTTTGGGTGTTGAGTTTTACAAGTTCTTTACATATTTTGGATATTAAGCCTTTATCACATATGCCATTTGTAAATATTTTCTCCCGTTCTAAAGATTGCCTTTAATTTTGTTGATTGTTCCCTTCACTGTGCAGCTTTTTGTTTTGATATAGTCCCCATGATTTGTTTTTGCTTTTGTGTCCCTTGTCTCAGGAGACATATCTAGAAAAATGTTACATCTGATGTTAGAGAAGTTACTGTCTGTGCTTTCTCCTAGGATTTTTAGATTTCAGGTCTCACATTTAGACCTTTAATCCACTTTGACCAAATTTATTTTTATGTGTGGTATGAGAAAGTGGTCCAGTTTCATTTTTTTTGCATGTAGCTGTCCAGTTTTCTCAGCCACATTCGTTGAAGAGACTTTCTCCCACTGCATATTCTTGCCTCCTTTGTCAAACATTAATTGACCATATATAATCATGGGGTTATTTCTTGCTCTCTCTTTTGTCCCACTGATTTATGTGTCTATTTTTGTGCCAATACCACACTGTTTCGATTATTATAGCTTTGTAGTATATCTTGAAATCTGGGATTGTGATACTTCCAGCTTTGTTCTTCTTTTTCTTTTTTTTTGGAGCGAGGGAGTTGCTTTTTGTAGTAACTTGGATCGTGCTATATGTATTGTTCTTTGATATGCTTGTTGGAGATGTTCCCAGCCTAGCACACTCCTTTTATCAACTACATATTCTACAGAATTAGCATTGTCATTTGGGTTGCTTCATTCTGCTATTATAATTATGCCCACTTTTGTGCATGCATTTGAGTGCAGGGGCTGAATTGGGAGTAAGAGAGTCTCAGTTTGAGTCTCTGCGGTCTGAGATGAAGGTGTTTTGACTTGGTGTTGAGCAAGCAGTAGGCAGTGCACACTGACCCAGGCAGGAGGGTGGCTAGGCTGTGGATTTGGGACCAATGGGCCAATGGCACCATGTGTGATGGGAAAGTGGCTGGTTTTGCTCCTGGTTTAGTGGTCATGAATTCCTTTAACTTTTGTTTGTCTGGGAAACTCTATCTCTCCTTCTATTCTGGATGATAGTCTTGCTGGATAGAATATTTTTGGTGCATATTTTCTTCTTTTCAGACCTTTTTGAATATATCATGCCACTCCCTAGGCCCGCAAAGTTTCTGCTAAAAAATCAGCTGATCGTCTTAGGGGGTTTCCTTTGTATATAACTACTTCCTTTTCTTTTCTCTTGTTGCATTTATTTATTTATTTTAAGATTTTATTTATTTGTCAGAGAGAGGGAGAGCAAGCGAGCACAGGCAGACAGAATGGCAGGCAGAGGCAGAGGAAGAAGCAGGCTCCCTGCTGAGCAAGGAGCCCAATGTGGGACTCTATCTCAGGACACTAGGATCATGACCTGAGCCGAAGGCAGCTGCCCAACCAACTGAGCCACCCAGGCGTCCCTGCTTTTATTTATTTATTTTTATTTTTAAAAAAGATTTTATTTTACTTGAAAGAGAGAACAAATGAGAGCAGAGAAGGTCAGAGGGAGACACAGACTCCCCTTCGAGCTGGCTGCCTGATGTAGGACTTGATCCTGAGGCTCCAGGATCAAGACCTGAGCTGAAGGCAGTTGCTTAACCAACTGAGCCACCCAGTTGCCCCTCTTGCTGTTTTTAAAATTCTCTCTTTATCACTGCTTTTTGGCATTTCAATTACTATGTGTCTTGGTATGAACCTTCTTGAGGTGATTTTGTTGGGGATATGTGTCCTGAATATGGATTTTTGTTTCCTTCTCCAGGTTCAGGAAGTTTTCAGCTATTTTTTCCTCCAAATACACTTTCTGTGCTCCTTTCTCTCTCTTCTCCTTCTGGAATCCCTATAATGTGAATGTCACTGTGCTTGATGGAGTCACTGAGTTTCTAAAGTGTGTTATCCTTTTGTATAGATTTTTTCCCTTCTCACTGGCTCAGCTTGATTACTTTCTATTACTCTGAACTCCAGGTTGCTGATCCATTCTTCTCCTTCCTCTTGTCTACTATTTATTCCATCTAGTGTGTTTTTTTACTTCATTTATTGTGGTGTTCATCTCTGATAGGTTTTTATCTCTTTGTTAAGGGTCTCACTGATGTCCTTTCTCAAGTCCACTGAGTATCTTTATGATTGTTATTTTAAGTTCCCTATCAGGCATATTACCTATCTCCATTTCAGTTAGGTGTCTTGCTATGATTTTGTTTTGTTCTTTCTTTGGGACAAAGTCCTCTGTTTTGTCTAACTTGGTGTCTTTTTCTGTGTGTTAGGAAAGTCAGTGACAAGAGTAGTGGCCTTATGAAGAAGAGGTCCTGTAGAGCCCCTTGGTGCAATGTCTCCTTTTTACCAGTAAATCGCACTTGAGGGGTGTCTCCTATGTGTGTTGCATGTGTCCTACTATTGTGGCTGAGCTATGTTCACCTTTAGTCCAATCATCTGCAATGTCTCTCTTTTCTTGTCATGGGCAGGATCTGATCTCTGTATGGTTAGTGGGCCAGTCTGGGAACACCTAGGACTTGAGTTGAGTCAGACCAGGAGTTTGCCAGAGGTGAAGTAGCACCAACAGCAGGGCACTTTCCTATGTTGTCCCTGAGAAGCTTTTGTTGGTGGGCAGGTCCTGCAGTCAGAACTGCTATCTGCTCCTGGCCCACTGCTGGGGCTGCAGTCAGACTTATGTGTGCGGTTATCTTCCTCCCTCCCCAGGGAAAGGAGTCAATTTGGAGTGGTGCTGGCCCCTGTCTGGGCTCCTTGGACACTGCCCAGGCTTGTGGTATTTCTTTGGATGGGTTCTGGTCAAGAGGATATTGATGGGGGCGGGATCCACAATGTGCACAAGGGCCGGAGGGGCAGGGTTAGCAAGATTTGTATACTATTGGTGCCCTGTCAGAGGAGCCCTGCAACACTGGACTAAGGCGGGACAGTCTGGAGCGTTGGATCCACAAAAGCACAGCTAGAGGGGAGTGGGGGGTGAGGTAGCAATGCAAGTAAGTTAGGTAGCAAGTATTTTTGCCGTACTGGTTCCCACAGGTGGCTGGGTGTCTAGGTTGGGGGACAGGGGAGAGAAATGGCACCTTCCAGTTCCTTTGTTCCTGGAGGAGTCCCCTGCCAATCTCCATCCCTTTGGTACACGCTCTGAGATAAGTAGCTCCAGGCATTTTTCAAACTGCTGGTTGTCTTCCTCTGGCCCTCCTGGCTCTCCACCAATAAACCGACCCACTGATTTTTAAAATTCTAGGTTTTAAGTCCCAAGGGTTATAAGAACTTAAAAAATTCAGCCTCTCTGGTTTTCAGAGCCTAATGTTATGAGGATTCATCTTTCCCCGCTCTGGCTTCCTAGATAAGAGGGTGTGTTTCTCTCCTCTCTCAGCGCCCATGGCTCCCTCCCTCCCTGATCCCCCCAAAAATTCGTTTAGCACCACACCTCGACTCTGCCCTTTCTACCTTCTTCCATGTGGCCTCTTCTCTATGTTTAGCTATGGAGAGTCTAGACTCTCCATATGGCTAGAGTTTAGCCAGTGTTCGAGTCATGTTCTGGATTATTTATGCTGATGTGGGTGTTATGTAGGTGTAGCTGCAGGAGGAGATGAGCACAGGGTCCTCTACTCCATCATCTTTCCAACAGTCTGTTCTTTTTCAAGGTTGCTTTGGCTATTTTGGGTCTTTTGTGGTTCCATACAAATTTTAGGATTATTTGTTCTAGTTCTGTGAAAAGTGCTTTGGGTATTTTGATAGGGATTACATTAAGACTGTAGGTCTTTAGGTTGTTTTGTGGACATTTTAACAGTATTTGTTCTCCCAATCCATGAGCATGGAATATCTTTCCATCTATGTCATCTTCAATTTCTTTCTTTAAAAAAAAATTTAAAGATTTTATTTCTTCATTTGAGAGAGAACGAGAGCACAAGCGGGGGGAGGGACAGAGGGAGAGGGAGAAGCAGACTCCCCACCAAGCAGGGAGCCCGATGTGGGTCTTGATCCCAGGACCCTGAGATCTTGAACTGAGCCAAGTGACTGAGCCACCCAGGTACCCCCATCTTCAATTTCTTTCCTCATTGTTTTATAGTTTTCAAAGTATACGTCTTTCACCACCTTGGTTAAGTTTATCCTAGGTACTTTATTATTTTTGGTGTGATTATAAATGAACAGTTTGATAGATTATGACAAATGCATAAAGCCATGTAACCCTCTCCTCTGTCATGGTTCAAAGCATTTCTGCTCCCCAGTAAGATCCTCTGTGCTCCTTCTAAGGCAACCACTGTTTGCACTTCTTTTACCATATATTAATTTTGTCTGATTTAAAATAATATCAATTAAATCATACTGTGTGCCTGGCTTTTTTTTTGCTTAGCATAATGTTCTTAAGATTCATCCATCTTGTGTAAATTTCTTTTTTATTGCTGAGTAGATTCCCATCGTATGAATGTACTATAATAGGTTTACTCGATGTACTCTTGATGGACACTGAAGTGGCTTCAGTTTTTGGTTACTATGAATAAAATGGCCATCAACATTCTTGTACCTGTCTTTCTGTGCCCATATATTTTCATTTCTCTTGGGTAAACACCTCAGAGTGGAATTGGTGGAGCCAAAGGGAAGATTTGTGTTTGACTTTATGAGAAATACTGTGTTTCATCTTTTAATTCTGTTAAGGGTATTATCTATCATCAGATTTAATAATCTTTTTCCTTATGGTTTATGCTTGCTTTAAGAAGTCTTTTTTCTGAGGTCGTGCAGATTTTCTTCATTTCCCATCTGAAGGTTTTAAACTTTGCATTTCACATTTGGAGTTTTAAATCACCTGAAATAGATTTTTATCAATGGTGTGAGATAAGAATCTTTTGCCCCCTATTTCCCACTTGGATAACTAATACTGCCAACACTGCTATGGACTGGAGCATCCCCTCCTTGCCCTATGGTAATGCTCTTTCATATATGAGGTTTCCACAGGGCCCAGACTTGTTTCTGGGCTCCATTCTGTGCCATTGGTTTATTTTCCTATCCCTATGCCAATGCCATCCTGTACAAATCACTATAATTCAGAAAATGTCTGGCTATCAGGCAGGGTAAGTCATCCTACTTTGTTCTCCAGAATTCACTGGTTTATTTATTGTCCTTGTTCTTCCACATAAACTTTAGGATGAGTATGTTGGGTTGTAATATTTTATTTTTTAAGAGAGAGGAAGGGGGGAGGAGTGGAGGGAGAGGGAGGGAGAGAATCTGAAGCAGGTTCCATGTCCAGTGCGGAGCCTGATGGGGGGCTTGATCTCATGACCCTGAGATCATGACCTTGGCTGACTAAAATCAAGAGTCAGATGCTTAATGTACTGAGCCACCCAGGTGCCTCCTTGTAATTGTGTGTGTGTGTGTGTGTGTGTGTGTGTGTGTGTGTTTGGATTTTGTCTTGATCCATTTGTTGGATAGAATTGTGTTTTTACATTTCCCAAACATACTAGACTTTGAAAGCTATATTATGAACTGATTTTGAATTTAATTGAGTTGTGATAAGAGAATGTAGTCTGTTGATAGATTCATTTTCTTTGTAGTATCATACATGATGCTTTAATAATGTGTATTCTTTAGCTGTTGGTCGAACAATTATACTTATGTTATTAGATCAAACTTACTGTGTTGTTAAAATCTACTAAAGCCTAAGCTGATTTTTTTCCTCCTTGATATTTTAATTTCTAAGAGATGTGCTAAACTCTCCCACTATGATTATAGATTTTAAATTTCTTCTTATAGTTCTGTCAATTTTTGCTTTATGTAATCTGAGACTGCACATATGTTCAGAAGTCTTCTACCTTTCTGATGAAAATTTTCTTTAATTATTATATTGTAACTGTCTTTATTTCTAACAATGCTTTGGTCTTAAAGCATAGTTTGTCAGATATTGGTTGACTACACCAGCTTTCTTTTGATTAATATTTGCCTAGCTCATTGTTCATCATTTAAAAAACAATTCCAACTTTTCTGAGTCCTTGTGTGCTTTTTAAAAAATATTTTATTTATTTATTTGACAGAGAGAGATCACAAGTAGGCAGAGAGGCAGGCAGAGACAGAGAGAGGAGGAAGCAGGCTCCCCGCTGAGCAGAGTGGGACTGGATCCTAGGGCCCTGAGATTATGACCTGAGCCAAAGGCAGCGGGTTAAACCACTGAGCCACCCAGGTGCCTGAGTCCTTGTGTTTTAAGTGTCTTTTGTAGCCAGCATATTTCCAGCTTTTGTTCTTAATCTAATCAGAGAATCTCTATCTCCCCAGTGAATAATCTAGTAATTTAAAATGTACTATGATTACTGATATTTTTGTAATGATTTTCTTATCTTTGTTAACATGTATGATAGATGGGCTTATTTATATTGTTTTATTTTGTTCCTCCTAGGTTCTCAGCTTTCCCTTTCCGCCCGCTTTTTAAAAAAGATTTTTTTTATTTATTTATTCGTCAGAGAGAGAGAGAGAGAGCACACAAGCAGGCCGAATGGCAGGCAGAGGCAGAGAGGGAAGCAGGCTCCCTGCTGAACAAGGAGCCCAATGTGGAACTCGATCCCCAGACCCTGGGATCATGACCTGAGCCAAAGGCAGCAGATTAACTGACTGAGCCACCCAGGCAGCCCTCCTTTCCCTTTTTCCACTTCCTGTCTCATTTGGATCAATCTAGTTAGTTCTTTTTTCACTTTTTTTTCTTTACTAGTATAAAAGCTATTATGTTTCTGTTTTTTTTTTAAGAGGTTACACTTAAAACTTAATATACATACAACCTCACAAGGTAACAATCAATATCTGTGTTTTTCCCAAACCATTTAATCCTTTCTACTGTCATCTGTCCTAGTTTACTATACTGTTTTCTAGTTTTTTGGTGGTACCTTATTTTAATATCCTTACGTTATTCATGATAATAATTAATATTATTTGTCATAGATTATTTAGATTTACCTGCAACTTTACCAGTTCATTTGCTCACCAGTATTCATTGCCTCTCACTCCTCCTTTTAGCACAGGTATGTTACATAAACTCTCGTAGTCTCAGCTGGAACAAAAGTAGGTTTCCCACCGCCAACATCTAGCCTGGTATAGAATTCTAGATTGACCTTTATTTTTGCTGAGTAATTTGAAGATATTTTCACATTGTGTTCTGGTATCTGTTGTTGCTGTTGGAAAGTCTGTTGCCAATTAATTGTGCTCCCTTTTTAAGCAATTTGAATTTGGTTGCAGTGTCCCCAAGGATGAGGATATATTTTGGTTTGCCTTAGCACGTCCTGCTTAATAGCTGTTATGTTGCATAATTATTGATAGTGCCTCTCTCATTCTCAAAGGTATCCTTGTTAGAATGATAAATTATGTGGTCCCCCCAATTATAATGTGTACATGCATGGATTCAGTTTTACCTACCTTTCTGAGGGTTCGTTGTGCTTCTTGTATCTGAAGATTCATCAGTCCTAGAGAATGTCTAATCATTTTCTCTTTTTTAAAAGAAACCTACATTAAAAACCTTTAAATTGGGGCACCTGGGTGGCTCAGTCATTAGGCGTCTGCCTTCGGCTCAGGTCGCATGGGATTGAGCCCTGCCTCAGGCTTGTGCTCAGCTGGAAGCCTGCTTCACCCTCTCCCACTCCACCTTGTTGTGTTCCCTCTTTTGCTGTCTCTGTCAAATAAATAAAATCTTAAAAAAAATACTTTAAATTGAAATTGTATCTTGGGGCACCAGTGTGGCTCAGTCAGTTGAGCATTTGACTCTTGATTTAAGCTCAGGTCTTGATTTCAGGGTTGTGAGTTCAAGCCTTACATTGGGCTCCATGCTGGGTGTGGAATCTACTTAAAAATAAATAAGTAAATAAAAATAAAATTGTGTCATAAGAAACAAGTTAATAAGTATACCATTAAGTTATGTCCTTTTTCTCCAATTGTTTAACCTGTCAGTACCCTTTAAAGTTACCATGGCTGCTATTAGAACACATCAGATATTATGTGTAATGGACCATTTTTGTGGACTCAGTTCTGGTACTTGCTTCAGCCCTCTGTGTGTTTGCTTTTCTTGTGCACCAAAGAGTATGTAAGACACACATCTAAGAATGATGTAGCAAGCACTTGGGATGACAATCAGAACATTATCTAATACCTAATATGTTCTCTCTGTGCCTCTGCTCAAATACATTCTGCCCTGCTCCCCATGTAATCACTCTTCTGACTGTTGTGTTGATTATTCCATTGCTTGTCTGTATATTTTTCCCACACATATATGTATTTTAAAGATTTTTAAAAAAATTTATTTGACAGAGATCACAAGTAGACTGAGAGGCAGGTGGTGGAGGGGAGGGGGCGGGGGGAGAGCAGAGAGCCCGATGCAGGGCTTGATCCCAGGACCCTGAAATCATGACCTGAGCTGAAGGCAGAGGCCACTGAGCCAAGCAGGTGCCCACGTATACATATCTTAAAAAATCTATTATTTCATCTTGCCTGTATACAAATGGAATCCTACTGTATATAGTCTTTTGTGAGTTGTCTTTTTCCCCTTCCAATTCATGTGTTTGAAGTTAATTCACATGGCTGATCAGCCCTTGAGTTCACCCACTATAGTACAGCATAAACAGTGGACTCATTGTTTGACTATATCCCAATATGTAAATCTAATCTCATTATGGACACTTGTGATGTTTGCAGTGTTTGGTGATTATACACCCATCATTGGGACTTTGGGACTTCTGGGTCATAGGGTGTTCATAGGGCATGTTCAACTTTACTCTTACCCAACAATTAGTGGTGGTACCAGTTTACTTTCCTACTTTCCATATAGGAGTTGCTTTTGCCTCGCATAATTGCTGACACTTGGTATTGTCAGTGCTTTCATTTTTGCCAAACTGGTGAGTGCGGAATGGCATGGCATTCTGTGTGTGTGTGTGTGTTTATGTGTGTGTAAACTTTTAATTTTGGCATTCTGCTTTTAATTTGCATTTCGTTTATTCTCAATTATGTTGAACATGTTGTCATGTTTATTAGGCATTTGTCTTTTCAGTATAATTCCGGTTTTTGCCCTTCGTCTATTTTCTTTGGGATTTATTTTTTTCTTATTGATTTATAAGCATTCTTTACATGTTCTGGAAATGACTCCTTTGTAATATGTATTGCAATTGTCATCTCCAAGTTTGTGGCTTGTTTTTTCTCATTCTTCATGCTGTCTCTGGGAAACCAGAAGTTCCTAATTTATTTACTTCGGTTGTTATTGTTTTTGCTTTAAGGTAGGTGCTTTTATGTACCTTAAGAAGTCCCTCTCTATTCTGAGGACCTAAAATGATTATCCTATATTGTGTTCTACTTTTTGTTATAGTTTTATCTTTCACATTTCTGTTTAAGTCTAGTTTATTTTTGTTGTTGTTGTTGTTTTGGGATTTTTTAGAGAGGAAGCATGCCTGACCCAGGGCAGGGCCAGAGAAAGAGGGAGAATCTCAAGCAGACTCCCCCACTGAGTGCAGAGCCTGACGTGGGGCTTGAACTCACGACCCTGAGATCACAAAATGAGCTGAAATGAAGAGTTGAATGCTTAACTGACTGAGCCAACCAGGGGCCCCTAAATCTACTTTGAATCGATTCTTATGTAGCACATGAAGGAGGAATTAATTTTTCTCCATATGAATAACCACGTGTGGCCATCTTATTTGTTATGGTCCATCCGTTTTATTTTGTTTTGTTTACTAATCTGTAATGTCTGTTCTGTCATAAATCCAGTTCTGTATATGCTCGCGTTGGTTTCTGGGCGCTCTCCTCTGTCTATTTCATCAGTCTCTGTCTATTCCCGTACCAATACCAGACTGTTTTAATCACTGTAGCTTTACCTTGATACCTGGTAGGACAAATCCCCCCTTCTTATTCTCCAAGAATCATAGATTTCCATGGGTCCGGTACCCTTCCATGCAGATTTCAGAATCAGTTTGTCAGTTTCCATGAATTGTCCTATGATGAAATTAGTTCAGTGTCATATCAAATGTCCTAGTTTGTCCCTCTGGAAAACAGTGCTATATTCGGGGCTCAGTGTTAGCCTTTTGGTCAAAGGTTGGATACCCAGCAGGGTCTTTAGCCAGATTGGCCTTGGTGAGGAGGGGTCCCTCTTGCTGGAGCCTGTGCACAACCTCCATCTCTTCCACTGTGGCCATTTTGTTGATGAGCACCTTGAGCAAGGCCAGAGTGGCTGGAGGAACGGTTGACTAACATCCACAGAATGGGTTCTCTTCCCCCCTGGTTGTTGGAACACTCCTCTGCTGAGCAATATGGCATAAATGTGCTCATTTGGAAAGCTCTAGCCTCACATCTCTGTATCTTTGCCACAAACTGCCCAGTCTTATTATTCCAAAGTCCCTGCCCATCCAGCCAAACTCAGCCTCTCTCTATGGATCTGTGTAATAACTGCACCTCTGGGCTGGTCTGGGAAGGGCAGGTGGGAGAGGCTGGGAGAAGCCACTGACGGTGGGACAGTCTGAGAAACCACTGCGTCTTTCCACTATGAGTGTGAAGTGAGTTTGTGGAAAGGCTGGGAACTGCTCCTTCTGCACAACCTCCAAGTGGTAGCTTGTGGAAAAATTTTGAGGCCATATCTGACTGCCACCGCCTGCTGGGGGAATAAATTGCTATGATTTCACCTTCTCTTCCTTCTTCCGATCTTGCTTCTTTTCTCTCACTGGCCAACTCTAACCTGGAGCCATACTGGGAAAAGGAATCCTCTGACTTAAAAGAAGCAATGGTGTTTGCAAATCAACACCATTGGCCATCCCGCTCAATGGTGTACACTTATGTTGCTTCTAGTCATTACCATGTATAGGGAAGGGACCGCCAGTCATCCTGGTTTTGGAGTGATTTCTGGGAATTGACCACTGCCAACTGTTTCAGTTTGCCTGGGATTGTGGCATAATGTGATAATAGGTCTTATGATGTTTGGCTTTGGAAGTATACGGTTATTGAAGAAGAAATAAAGTTTGAAATGTACGATGCCAGAAGCTAGTCTGTTCAAAGGTAAAATGAGGCATGTTTGACGGCTAGTGTTAAAAAGCTTATTTCACCTATGTTTAAAGTAATCCATTTCTCTTTGTTTATCCTTTGAATGATTAGTCTCAAAATGACACTACAAGTTATAATAACATTATACTTCATAAAGGGTAAGTATCGCATAAAAAGTAATAAGGTAAATTATTAACAGAGTTAGGTCTTCCCATGCACCAATCTTCCTTCAGCTGCACTTATTTTTTTTAAGGAATTTATTTTTCTTTATTTATTTGGGAGAGAGAAGGAAAGAGAGAGGGGAGAAGGTCAGAGGGAGAAGCGTCAGACTCCTCGCTGAGTGGGGAGCGCAATGCGGGACTCGATCCTGAGACTCCAGGATCATGACCTGAGCTGAAGGCAGTTGCTTAACCAACTCAGCCACCCAGGTGCCCCATCATTCAGCTGTATTTAATCTACTCTTGAACTCACCCATTGGGTTTTTAATTTCAATGGCTTTCTAGATTTTTCTAATAGTTCAAGTTGCATATTTTCCAAATACACTTGTTTTAGAAACTCCTTTTCCTTTTTAAAATGCCATTTGTGGTGGTAATTTTTTTTAAGATGCCCTTATTTTGGTGCTTGCTTTGACAGCACCTATGCTAACACCGGGATGCAAAGATGAAATGCAAATTCATCAAATGTTCCCATGGAGAAAAAAAGGACATATTTACTTTGTAGTTGATATGCTGTTTGTTCTAATGGATGAACTCCTGAGGGATGGAAGAAATCCACTTGCTTTTTGTCAGATTCTTGCTTGCCCATCTTGTAACAGGGTGATGGGGTCATCTACAGCCGCGCCCTGTCTGTGGGAATCACATGAAGCTGTGGCTGACCGTGTATTCTCCAGAATCCTGGGAGTATCACTGTCCTAAGAATGTGACTCTCTTCCTGTGTTATTTTTCCATCTTGGGGGTTTTGGGGGGCACAGGTCATGTTCCCCCGCTTACAGCTAGAGCATTAACTCAAAAGCTTATCCCTGTGATATTTAGTCCCGTGTCAATGTCTGGCCCCTGCGGATTTCCTTGTTTACTTGAGAACTTCGTTCTGCTTATTTTAAAAAGGATGTCTATTATAGGTTGTCCAGAATTTCTAAGTGTTTATTAGTGGGAGGCTTTTCAGGTTGTCTAGTAAAGTCCTGTATCTAGACCCATAAGTCTCACTATGCATTTTTGTTCGTCATTGTGTCCATTTTTGCCTATCTTAATGCCTGGGCGGAAAGGTACTAAATAAGTGTTCCCTTCTTTTGTTCTTTCTTCGTTTCTCCTGGTCATTGAGAGCCTCCTGGCCTTCTCTCAGTGACCGGCACAGGGCCGAGCACACAGCAAGGCACTCAAGAAACGTTTGCAGAATGAATTAGAGGGCTGCATTTTTACAGATGAGGACTTGGAGACCAGAGCTGTGGGAGTGACTTACATGTCTCTGGAAATTCAGTGCTGGAGAAGGTGATTTCTAGCTGGTATCATTCATTCTCACATTCTCGTTTCCCACAAATGAACCCGTCCCTACAGTTACAAGAAGTCCCCTAGTCCTGTCTTCCGGATCTTATTTTATTGGTGGGTGTGCTCCGTGCCACTCATTCCCTTCTCCATTCAGGCCCTCAATATCCCAGCCCGAGAGCTCTGCGTTGGATGATCTCAGAGTGGTTCTGGGTGGTGGTGAGATTGTGGGAGAGGAAGAGGGGAAGATGGAGAGAGGGTGGCCAGCAAGAAAAGCAGAAATGCTTTGTGGGCTCCCAAGTCACCTCATCTGTGGATATAAGCCGTTGTTGATTTCTTTTCTCTCCCCCTTCCCTACCCTGGTTAAATATGAACTCTCGGTAAAAGGCCGGTGGCTTTACCTAAAAACGTCTTGCTTGATTTATTCTTCTTGAGACCAAAGAATAACCAACCTTGCCCTAACTTGAGTTCTCCCTGGCTGTCTGGGACCTGCACTCATTCCTGTGGAGAGAGCCCTGAGTGGGGAGCCAGGGGCCCTCCGTTCCTGTGTGACATTGGGCAACTTACTTGCCCTCTCTGAATTCAGCTTTAATGTCCGAAACTTGCATGGTTGATCTTTAAGAGCCTCTCGGGCTGTGATATAAGGTTATAAAATCAACAAAGCTACTAAAAACAGCATAGGGCTAGAACCCTCCCCTGTATATTAGTGGTATTCTCTGCTCAGGCCTGATAATGCAAACATGGGGGTTGGGGAGGTTTGACATTATGGCATGAGTTTTAGCATCAAGGACCCCATACCCTATTATTGTAGGTGACAACTGAGGTTCTGTGTAGTAAGGAATCACTGGAGGCATGCATTTATAGCAATGCCCCAAATAAGAGAAATGGCAAATATTTTACAGACTATTATGTGATCATTACCAATAACATTTTCATAGACTCTCTAATAACACAGCAGACGGCTGATGCCATGATAGTAAGTGAAACTGGGGCACCTGGGTGGCTCAGTTGGTTAAGCAAATGAAGGGAGAGAGAGAGCTGAGGTGAAGACAGAGGCTCAACCCACTGAGCCACCCAGGCATCCTTCCTTTCAGGTCATGATCCTGGAGTCCTGGGATCGAGTCCCACATCGGACTCCCTGCTCAGCAGACATCTGCTTCTCTCTCTGACCTCTCTCCTCTCATGCTCTCTCTCTCAAATAAATAAGTAAAATCTTAAAAAAAAAAAAAAAACCCAACACATTAGTAAGTGAAATTTCGGGACACACATGAGTAGATCTAGAGTAAAGAAAGCTAGGTAAATTAAGCAGAGCAGGGGTGCCTGGGTGGCTCAGTGGGTTAAGCCTCTGCCTTTGGCTCAGGTCATGATGTTAGGGTGCTGGGATCCTGGGATGGAGCCCCGCTTTGGGCTCTGCTCAGTGGGGAGTCTGCTTTCCCTTCTCCCTCTGCCTGCCTCTCTGCCTACTTGTGCTCTCTCTCTGTGTGTCAAATAAGTAAAAATCTTAAAAAAAAAAAATTAAGCAGAGCAAAGAAGGCTGGAGTGGCACAATGGGCAATTTTTCTCTCTGGGGGGAGAGTTTTACTCTGCTCACTGCATTTTTTAAAAAAATATTTCCTATAGTGAACACATATCACTCATATAATGGCAAATAAACTGTATTAAAAAAATATTTTAAAGAGTATTTCTTTCTGGGCTGCGGGAAGAGGGGAGACCTGGTTGACCCCTTGTCCACATCTGGGCCCCCCAGGGATGTGGATGGGCTGGCAGGTGGCCTGCGGAGGGTGTGTGTGGGGTGACATGGGAGCTCCCCGGCTGATGGTGGGGGAGCAGCTGTCACAGAGGCTGCATAGCTTAGAAAAATAAGGGCGGGGTCATGGTCGTACCCTGAACTGGTCTCAGGGAAAAGGAATTTGACACCTGAGTGGATTCAGAGGACAGAAGCAGCATTGCTGGGGGAGGCCGCATACTTGCAGGGACCCATCTCTTGGCTGAATAGAAGAAAAGATAGCCAGCCTGGCAAATCGTCCAAGCTTAGAGTCAACAGCCTGCGGGAAGCAGTGAGCCCTTCATCCTGGGGAGGCCTTAACAGGGACATTGCCCGGAGCTTCCCCGCAGTGCTGCAAGGCCAGAGGAGAGGAGCTCCAAGTTCTTCCATTTGTTGAAGGAGAAGGAAAAAGTGGGAGGTAGAGAAATCATTCCCATCATGGCCAGGAGAGGGACCTCATAGCTGGGTTCAAGAGCTGGGCCCACCCTTTATCAGCTGTCCTTCCTGAGTAAGTTATAAACCTCAGTTTTCTCACCTGCAAAATGGACATAAGAGCAGGGCATAATGATAAATAACAGAGATAGCATAAATGATAATTCAATAAAGGAAAGAGCATGAAAAGGGTTTCTTTGCAGAGCTTAATAAAGGAGACTGGCGACTGTGCGTTATTTTTCAAGGCACCGGAGAGCCCGGCCTCCTGCTTTATTTACTTTCTCTCCGGTCAACTGGGTCATGACCGGCATCAGCCTCTGTTGATCCAAAGTCCTATTCTGTACTTGGTTGGACTACTTTTATCCCCCATGATTCCTGACTGAGTCAGCCTTCTTCACGCTCCTGCCTCTGAATCCCCCCTCACAGGTACACATTCTCCAGGGAGCCTTCTCTCTCTCTCAGCTTGGTCTCCTTGGCCTTCCTCCCCACGCTGGTGCCCAGAATGTAATGGCGAACCCTGTCTCCAGCCAGGAGCCCGGTGCCCAGGAATCCCGGCCCCGCTGGCCAGCGCCGTTCCCAGTGCATCTGTTTCTAATCAGCGCGGTGTGGCGCATTCTTTCTGCCGAGTGTGCAGGCCCGGAGCCTGGGGACAGCGCTAATTGATTGCTAAATGGATCTTGTCATTTCCAAAAGAGGCCTCTAAACCTGCCCTTTGCTCTGTCTCTGCTCCCCAAGGGCTCTTTGAAGAGCTTCACAATTAACTCCTCTGCTGCCTTTGGAGCTAGGAGACCGGGGTCTTGAACCGGAACCGTGGGGATTCATTAGGAGCCTTAGAGAAGCCCCCTGCTCTTTGTAAAGTGACTTACAGCCTGAAAAGCACTTCCATGTACCCCTCCATCCCATTTAATTCTCTTGGCAGCTTTGTAGGGCACAGGGGACTGTGGTGGACGAATGAGGAAATCAACGTTCAGAGAGTTGCGGCAGGGACATGTGGAGTTGGCGGCAGGGACAGGAGGGTCTGGAACCGGACTCATGCTGGGTCCAGGTTGCTCCCTAAAGCAGCGAATGGCCAGGGTTTGCTGGGGACGGGGCGGGGGCTGCTGACCTGGGCTGTCTGGGTTGTCAGGTGTCCAGCTGCCCTGCGGGAGGTGGGTACCAGGATGGGGAAGAGGCCGTTCAAGTTCAGGGCTGAGGGGTCAGACAACCCGCAGCCTTCCTTCCCTGGCAGCAAGCCCCTCTCAATGCAGTGCCTGCACGTCAAGAGCCCGGGTGTCTCTGGCACTCAGCAGAGAAGGAGTCACCAACGGTGTCCTTGTCTGTCTCCCCAGGTTGAAGGCCGGGATGGTTGTCTTTCTGTCTCTGAGTCTCTGCCTGGAACAGGACTTGCTCCATAGTGCGCAGCAGGAGTGACTCATCCCGGACTTTCCCTCTGATCTCATTCTTCTGGGTGTCTTGGCAGAGTTGGTCAGCGAGAATGAGATTAAAACCTCTCAGTAGAGCCGTTTAACACTGGTACTTTGGCGCCTGACAAGAATGCCCAAGCTTCAGTGTTTGTATCTGGCCAATGGGGATGAGTCCATGTGTGTCTCCACCGGGCTGGTTGGAAGACCAGTTGGGATGAGGAAAGCTTGAGCACTATACTCCTGTTAAGGGTGTGTCTGTGGGGGGGCTTGTTTTCATCTCTAATGGATTCTAGACTCCGTTGTCTTCCAGAACCTTCTTTACTGGCCCACATGGCCAAAAGGCTTACAGCAGGACTGGGTTACAGATGCACCTCAGTCTGTAAAACTATGTGTTAGTACTCAAAGTAAGTCTTGGTTCAGAGTAAATGGCTCCTATGGGCAGAAACCAGAAGAAAGGGATGTATTCATCTCATGCAGCCTGGATCCTGGGTGCCCCCTTCACCTTGGCCACCTCTCCTCTGTCCTTCTCCCCTGCATTGATGAAGATTTTGGTTAAGAAATCAAAGAGAACTACATCCAGCTCCCGGATCTCTCATCCTTCCTAGCTGTGTGGCTTTGGGGAAATTATTCAACCTCTCTGATCCTACCATGTGCAAGATGGGTACAATAGCACATCTGATAGGATTACTGGAAGAATTACTCAAAAAAATGAACAAAACTAGGCTCTATAAACATTGGCATGTGGCAATTATCCATAAACATTAGCTGTTCCTGTTGGACTGGAAGGAGCACCCCATGCAGCTGCTCAAACCTCTGCCGTCTGATCCCCTAGAGACACACTGCTCTCACGATGGCCTCCTTGCTTTCAGACTGCAGAATCCAAAGCCGCCCCCCCCCCCATTCTGATCCTTTAGGGATGCTCCAGTGTGGGGCTGTCCATTCCAACAGCTCCAGGGGCCAACATTAGACACCATGACCTACTTACTCTTCCCTAACAGCTTTCCTCCCTTAATTTCTGGATTACAACCCCCCCCCCCCCACCCTTGGCTCTCCTCCTGTTTGCCTGCCATTTCTTCTCTGTCTTTCATCCAGTCCTAAAACTCCATGTATTTTTCTCAGTCTGGAATCACCAGAGTTTATAGGACGGTAAACACAGTCTCCGCCCAGAAGAGCTTTTTGGCTGACAGTACTCAGCTAACTGCGGGTGAGGACTGAGAGGGGCTTAGCACCCTGCTTCTCTGTGGCATTTGCAAAAGGTGCCAGGTGGACCAGGGCTCAAATCCCAGCCCTGCCACCTCAGAAGCTGGGGTGGGGGCAGCAGATCATCTCTGGGTCCTCTCAGTAGCAGGGAAGGAGCTGAGAAGTGGGACCAGGCAGGGCTGGCTATGCCGGGCCCCGGGGATGGTGTGGGGGTGGGCCTGCCCATCATGCTGTAGAGCCCCAGGCTCTGGGGCAGCCACAGAAAGAAAGGACTGGGGGGTTCAGAGTTGCAAAACTAGAGTCGGATCTGCTCTGCCACTTACTTGCTGTGTGACCCTGGGCAAGTCACTTTACCTCTCTGGGCCTCAGGTTTCAGTGAGGCCCAGTATCTAAGAATGCTTGGTAAGTAGGATGCTTGGCAAATCACTGTCATAATTAAAGCACTTTTGGGGACAGGTCACAGTTGAATGGTGACAGAGAGGTGATTTGCTGAAGTTTCGGCTGAGCTAGAGATCCTGCTCGAATGGGGGCACCATTCACTCCGTCTCTCAAGGCTGAAGGTGTACCTGCTCAGGCCAGGTACAGTACTGTCACAGTTGCCCTTGCAGTCATCCTGGTGATGGCATGACCGTGCCCATTTTATGAACGCGGAAATCAAGGCCTAGAGAGGCGAACTGATGAGCTTAGGGAGCACACAACCAGTAGTGGGACCAGAGCTGTGCTCCTCCCGCCACGGGACCCTGCTGCATGGTCCTCACATTCAGCAGCCCCCAGCTGACCCACGCTTTGGTCTCCTGACCCTTCCTGCCTCCCACAGCTATATGAACCGTCTTGGGCCATCTGCTCTCGCCCATCTGGCATGGTCAACGGTGGTAAACGAATTAACGTTTTGTGACAACCTGTTTTCCAGAACTTGGTTGTCCCTGGGAGAACTGAAAGACCTCTTGGAATGAGTGCGACTGGCCTATGGGATATCCTTGGGACTTTCCAGAGCCCCCAACGCCTTTCTATAAAAATCACAGGAGGCACGATTTATGGAGCACGCACCCCTGTGCTAAGTGACTTTGAATGAATTGTCTCATTTAATGCTGCCATTGGCCCTGTGGGGCAGATGCTTTTTTTTTTTTTTTTTTTCACCCTCAGGTTATATTAAAAAAAAAAAATGAGGTCAGGAGGGTGCGCAGCTAGAAAGTGGTGGGGCCAGGATTTGAACCCCGGGCAGTCTGGTTCCACAGCCTGAGCCCTTAAGCATGTATCACAGGGCGGGAGGATCAGAGGGTCTCAGAGGCGCCTTACAACTCCATGACTGGCTGGGCCTCCTCTCCCTTCCTCTCACTCCAGCTGGCTTCCTCCTCTGGTTCTGGAACCTTCCTTCCCTCTTTGCTTGGCAACCCTGCTGGAGACGCTGGCAGAGGCCAGGTGGCCACATCCATGCCGGGTCTGGGCCCGAGTCTCCCTCCAAGCCCCGTGCTCCTCCTTGGCAGTCCAAGGCAGAGCTGGCTGGGAGTTTATGTTAACATTTCAAAGATTTATTCTGCTCTCCGAAACTTCTCTTCCTTTGCCTTGCACTGTTTATTGAAATAGTTCATAGGATACTGTTAAAGACCAAAACAAAAGTCAATAGAAAAATATTTATGGGCGCTGTTGGGACCTCTGCCAGATAATGATGTCTGAAAATGATTCTCGTAGATTCACACTGTGCTTTAGAACGCGGGGCGGGGGGAGCGGGGACTCACTTCTTGGCTCAGTTCTGTGGTTTTACACCCTGCTTCCCAAGGATTCAATCTGATTATTCTCCCCGCTTCTGGAGAGCTGTTAATTTTGTGAGGCTGGGCCTCTCTTAGGCAAGGTGGCTTGGAGAGGGTTGGGGGTGGCCCCAAAAGTCCTTCTGTAATTTATTCCTACAGGCTCCTATTTAGCATAAAGTGCTTGTCATTTTTGGCATGTGGATTATTCTTGCCAGCGTCCAATGAAGATGTGAAATTTTCCCCTATGAAGCATTTCTGTCATAAGCTGGGAAAAGGGATTGAAAGTCCCAGCTGCTAGCTGCTCAAAGGAGCTGTCCCTCAGAGGCCCCCTGGGGGCCAGGAAGGCCTAGGTAGATGCGGAGCTCCAGCTAACGGGCCAGGGCCAGACCTAGATGTTCCAAGCGGGTCAGAGACAAGGTCAAGGCTAGAGTTGGGGGGTCCAAGGGCCCAGGACAGGCAAAGGCCAGAGGCAGGAGTGTTCAACACAATTATTTAAATAAAACTAAAAGTCTTTGAGTGTGTGTGTGTGTGTGTTGTTTTTTTTTAGAATTAAAGTTAAATATTTGTATTAAAATCTTTTTGCCATTCTGAAGTTCAATGTCTATCTAGTTGACAACATAAAAAATTGGCATCATGGCTTAGGTGTACATCTGGACCTAGATGTATTCAAATTTCCAATGGATACAAATCGTTTATTGCAGAGTTTCTCAGTCATTCTTGTACAACTCTTGGAAACACCATAGTTATTCATGAATAGCTCTCACACGGGTCATAGGGCCATAGGAAGAAAAGAAAAGTACCCAGCGCTCCTGGAAAAGGGTATGTGGAACTTATCCATTGCCCTCCAAGAAGAAGAATTCCACAAGTTCTTTGATTTGTCTTTTACTCAAGTCGTTCTGTTCCTTACAGCCTCTCTGCACAGTGCACATCCTTGGTAGTGGTATAATTCACAGATCTTCATGGTACATGGTGGGGGAACATGGGACAATAGCAGGGTTGAAGCATTTCCTGGGGCCTGGAAGGTGTCCGTTTGAGGGCAGATGTTTGGGGTTGAGGCTGTACTGCACCAGGGCCGAGGGCCAGATCCTGAGTGACAGAGGCACTCAGGTGTTTCTTCATACATTTATTTATGTGTGTGTGTTTGTCATATGCAAGCCCATGTTCTCCCCGCCCCCCCCGCCCCACCCCATAAGTTTGATTCTAGTGGCGGAGGAGCTTTCTGGTAATGGTCTGCTGGACAGCAGGACTGGGGATATTTAGCTTGGTGGAAAAAATATCTTTTTTCTTTTCTTTTTTTTTTTTTTTTAAAGATTTTATTTATTTATTTGACAGAGAGAAATTACAAGTACACTGAGAGGCAGGCAGAGAGAGAGAGAAGGAAGCAGGCCCCCTGCTGAGCAGAGAGCCCGATGCGGGATTCGATCCCAGGACCTTGAGATCATGACCTGAGCCGAAGGCAGCGGCTTAACCCACTGAGCCACCCAGGCACCCCAAAAAATATCTTTTTTCTTTGCCTTGTACTTACCCTTTTATCTCTCCTTTCCTTTCATTTTCTTTCTTTCCCCATACCCCTTATTCTCCCTGAAGAAGTGTCATGAACACATTTACCCCATGCTGTTGTGGGAAATTAGAACTGGACCAGGGGTGGTCATTACATGGAGAGGACTCTTGACTCAATGCAAGTCAGAGGGTCTGCCTTCCTGGAGGAGGTGGGCTGCTTGCCCCTGGAGGTGTCCAGTCAGGTGTTCATGGTACTAGAGGATTTCTGCATTGGCTAGGGAGTTGAGCTGGAGAAAGATTCTTTCATTCTGATCCTACCAGAGAATACTCATTCCAATCTCATTCTGATGTTCTCTGGAGGGAATATCATCCCTCCCAGTCTTAATCTGGAAATTGAGTTATGGGTAGGGGTGAGGTGGAGGGGGCGGGTTGAGATTAAACACTTCCAGGGACAAAACCAAAATAGTCCTATAACTTCAGTGTGATCGGTCTTGGGATGATTGAGATTTCCAGCAAGGTCCTGGGTAGAATTTGTCCCAGCCTCCCATTTCTGCTCCATTTCTCGAGAAGCCATTTGCTTTCCCAATCAGACGTACTCCCATCATTAATGACCTGAAGCTCATTAATAGGAGGCAGTCTAAGGCTGTGGGAAGAGATCCAGCCTCAGAGTCAAAGAGATGGAGGCAAACTGCACTTCTACCACTTACTAGCTGTGTGAACTTGAGCAAGGCAGTTAAATTATTTGAGACTCAATTTCCTCATCTGCCAGTGGGAATAGTAACAGCCCTGTCTGCTGGAGGGGTGAAGGGAGGCATGGATCGGAACACGGTTTGTCCATCAGAGGGTATCCATCAAAGGCCATCTACCCAGCATAAGAGCCAGTGCTTCTCCCATGTTAGAGGAATCTTAGATGGGAAGTGAGCCTCCTCTCAGGAGAGAACCAAAGGGAAAGATGGCACAGAGGGGGTGTCAGTGACCTAGACCCAATTCTGGGCTCTTCCCTGGGTCCTTGAACCCTGAGAGAGTGACACAGAAACGCTTTGTCCTGCCAGTGAGATTTCTAATGTAGGACTGCTGAAGAGGGGTCTGGATTCCAGTGTTGATGGGGTCAGGAATGGCATCTTCACGTGCTTAGTCACGCTAGCACCAGTGACGGAGGGATGCAGCACATGGCTGGGTTCCTTTTTAGTATTTGTTTCCTCCTCCTTATGTCTTAAAAGAACCATGATTTTATTTAGCTATCCAACCCTTCTCCAGGTGGTCCAGGTGCCTTAGGGAAAGATGACCCCACCCCAGCTTTAGCAGTGGACCTGATTTAAGGAATCTCATCTCTCTTGCCTGGGATTGGTTCAGAACTCCAGATATAAGCCAGTCAGCTCCAGGAATTCACTGGTTAGAGCTAGGCACATGACTTACCTTGGACCAATCAGACTAAATGGAAAGATTTCCATTCCATGGTCATTGGGCTCCAACACATAGAATATTGCCAGCACTCTAAGAAGCCCCCATGTATACCTTCCCCATTGACAGTCTCCTTCCCTTATCCCAGAAGTAACTACTCTCCTGACTTTCAAGATAGTATTTCTCTTGCTTTTCATTTGATTTTAAAACCTATGTATTGGGCTGTAAACAATGTTGATATATTTTGCATATTTTCACATATAAATTTTTGAAGAAATTAAGTTACACTACATGTATCCTTTTGTATTCATTGCACAACATCATATTGTAAGTTTCATCCATGCTGTGGTTCATTCTTTTTCATTGCTGTATAGTACTCCCTCTATGAATACACTACCATTCCTTTATCCAATCTATTGTTTGGAGATTTGAGCTGTTTGTAACATTGTAGTTTAACATGAAACCTTCTGTGGACAAAGAATCACTCATAACTCTTGGTACAGATACACACAAGTTTGTCTAGATACGTTTTTATTCAGCTCAATCTGAAAATGCCAAATTGTTCATCAACTGGTTGTACCAACTTATAAACAATGTCTGAGAGTTCCTGGGGCTCCCAGTTTCACTAAACACTTGGTAGTCTTCCAATTTGATTGTCTTGATAATATGTATGCAATAATCTCTTCGTGGTTTCAATTTGCATGTTCCTGATTATTAATGAAATTGAGCACCTTTTCCTGTGTTATTAGCCATTTGGATTTCTTCTTTTGTGAAATGCCTAGAAAAGTTTTTGCTGATTTCTATGGGGCTGTTATTTACATGGCTTTTTTATGGTAATCTCTTTTTTGTTTATTTTTATTATGTTAAAATGCACATTGCATAAAATTTACCTTCTTAACCATTTTGAAGTTCAGTGGTATTAAACACAACCACACTGATGTGCCATCAGCATCACCACGCTTCCCTGTAACTCTTTTCAGTCTTGAAAATCTGAATCTCTATGCCTGTTCAACAATAACTCCCAGTATCAGCTCTCCCCAGCCCCTGGCAGCCACTGTTGTGGCTCAGTTGGTTAAGCGTCTGCCTTTGGCTCAGGTCATGATCCCAGCATCCTGGGATCGAGTCCCGCCTTGCTCAGCAGGGAACCTGTTTCTCCCTCTCCCTCTGCCTGCCTGTGCTCTCTCTCTTTCTCTGACAAGTAAATAAATAAAATCTTAAAAAAATATAAAAATAAAGTTAAGATTATTAATGTTTTCCTTTAGAATTTGTCCTTTTTGTGACTGTGTTTGCTTAAAAATTTTTTTCTTGGGGGTGCCTGGGTGGCTCAGTGGGTTAAAGCCTCTGCCTTCCTCTCAGGTCACGATCTCAGGGTCGTGGGATAGAGCCCCGCGTCTGGCTCTCTGCTTGGTGGGGAGCCTGCTTCCTCCTCTCTCTCTGCCTGCCTCTGCCTACTTGTGATCTCTGTCTGTCAAATAAATAAATAAAAATCTTAAAAAAAATTTTTTTTCTGTACACTGACATCTTAAAGATAATTGTCCTGTATTGTCTTCTACAATCATTGTCTCCAAGCTTTAGGTTTCTACTCTATCTGGAATTGACTTTTTTGTATGGTGTGAAATAGGGGTCCAGTTTTCACCCTCCTGCCCACACAGAAAATGCCCAGCTGTTCCAGACATTTATTGCAAGGTCTGCCCTTTTGCTCCTACTCAGCGGCCCATCTCAAGTGTCCATATAAGCATGATCCTATTTCTGGGCTCTCTCTTCTGTTCCATTAATTTCTATCCCTGAACCAATACCATGCTGTCTTAGTTACTATAGATTTATGATAATCCTTATATTTTGTCAACTAAATTCTTCCATGTTGTGGGAAAAATGTTAGGAGTGTCTAGATTATTCTTGGCCCGTTGCATTTCTGCACACAGTTTAGAATTAGCTCATCAAATTCCACAAATGAAAAAAAAAGCAGCCGAGATTTTTTTTTTTTTTAATTGGGATTGCATTGAATCTCTAACTCAAACTGGGGAGACTGTTGAGTTTTCCAGCCCACCAACATGGTATATTTTTGCTTTTATAAGTCTTTTAAAATACAGCTTTATTGAAGTAGGACTGATTGACAATGCAATAAATTGCATGTAGTTAAAGTGTATAATTAGGTCAGTTTTGATACCTGTGTATATCCTTGAACCCAGTGCTACAAAGGTGATGATGAACAAATCCATCAGTCCCAAAGATCTCTTCCTTCTCCGTGGAACTCCTTCCTCCCCAGCTCTTCCCACCCTCCCCCCCACAGTGCTAAGCTGCTCTTCCCTTGTTTATTTTCCATCTCTGTATCTTCTTTGGGGAAGTGTCTGTTCAGATCATTTTAGTGGGTTGTTTTCTTATTATTGAGTTTTGGGAAATCTTTATATCCTGGATGTGCAACTCCTTTATCAGATTTTTGCTTTGCAAATTTCTTCCCCTCCCCAGGCCATGGTTTGTCTTTTCATTCTTTTTTTAAAATTTATTTATTTTTTAATTTATGTATTTGGCAGAGACACAGTGAGAGAGGGAACACAAGCAGGTGGAGTAGGAGAGGGAAAAGCAGGCTCCCCACTGAGCGGAGAGCCCGACATGGGGGCTCGATCCCAGGACTCTGGGATCACGGCCCAAGCTAAAGGCAGAGGCTTAACAACTGAGCCACCCAGGCACCCCTCTTTTCATTCTCTTGAGAGTATCTTTTGAAGAGCAAAAGTTTTAATGTGGGTGAAGTCCCATTTATGGATTTGTTCTTTTATGGATTGTGCTTTTTGTTGTCATAGCTAAGAGATCTTTGCCTGACCCAAGGTCGCAAAGGCTTTCTCCTAGGTTTTAGTCTTGTAGTTTAGGATTTCCATGCAGGATTTGATCCATTTTGCATTAACTTTTTTCATGGTGCAAGGTATGGGTCAAACAAACATGAAATTCTGCTTTTTTTTTTTTAAAGGTTTTATTTATTCATTTGACAGAGATCACAAGTAGGCAGAGAGGCAAGCAGATAGAGAGAGGAGGAAGCAGGCCCCCTGCTGAGCAGAGAGCCCGATGTGGGGCTTGATTCCAGGACCCTGGGATCATGACCTGAGCCAAAGGCAGAGGCCCAACCCACTGAGCCACCCAAGCGCCCCTGATATTCTGCTTTTAATGAAGAATAACATTTTAATGAAGAATAAAAATTCTGCTTTTAATGAAGTCTTTTTAAAAATGTCTCTCAATGCAGATTTATAATGCCACAGAGACTGCATACTTTTTGTTGTTTTCAGTAATTCACTATTTCTTTGATGCTCTTGTAAATCCCTTTTTGGTTTTTTTTTTTTTTTTTTTTTTTTTTTTTTTTTAGAGAGAGAGAGAGAGAGCAGGTGCATGCAAGTGGGGTCAGGGAGGGGCAGAGGGAGAGGGTGAGAGGAGAATCTTAAGCAGGCTCCATACCCAGTGTGGAGCTGGTTACAGGGTTGGATATCAGCACCCTGAGATCAAGACCTGAGCCAAAATCGAGAGTCAGATGTTTAACCATCTGAGCCACCCAGGCCTTCCCCATAAATAGTATGTTTTAAGGAACATTCATCTATACTGTCAGTGGCTGGTGGATAGACATGTGAATGACTTTATGTGTATTGATCTTGTGTTTAGCAATATTATCCAACTTTCCTATTTGATAATTTACCTGTAGATCCTTTTAACTTTCCGTGTGCACTACTTATATTATCTTCAAATAATGACAATTTGGAGTCTTCCTTTCTAATCCTTTTATTCCTTTTTCTTCTCTTTTTTTGCACAAAATTTATAATAGTTCTATTTTCTAGGTGCATTTAACCCTTCACCATTATGAAGTGGCCCTCCTTTGTCTTTTGTAGTGTCTTTTGACTTAATGTCTGTTTTGTCTGATGTTAATAAAATGACTATAATAATTAATACACCTAAACTTTCTTTTGGTTACAGTTTGTATGTTTATCTTTCTCATTCTCGACATTCATCCTCGCATGTATTATATGCCTTTTGTAAATAACACATAGTTGGGTTCGTATTTTAAATTAATGTTGATTTTCTTTCAATTAGAGTAATTGCATACTTAGTATAATATATACATTTGGGTTTAAATTTACCACCTTACTCTTGCCTTCTAGTTGTCCTGTCTGTTCCATATTGCTTTTTCTCTCCTTTCTTGCCTTTTGGGGAATAATTGTATCTGTAAGAAACTTAATTCCATTTAAAAATTTTTAAAAATTATTTTCTACTGTGCGTATCATTCTTACTCTGATTTTTAATGTTTTTTTTTAAGATTTTACTTATTTGACAGACAGAGATCACAAGTAGGCAGAGCTATGCAGAGAGAGAGAGGAAAGCAGGTTCCCTGCTGAGCAGAGAGCCCAATGTGGGGCTCCATCCCAGGACCTTGGGATCGTGACCTGAAGGGAGAGGCTTTAACCCACGGAGCCACCCAGGCGCCGCTCTGATTTCTTAAAAAAGATTTTATTTTTTTATTTGTCAGACAGAGTGCACAAACAGGGGGAACAGCAGGCAGAGGGAGAAGCAGGCTCCCTACTGAGCAAGGAGCCCTGTGTGAGACTCGATTCCAGGGATCATGACCTGAGCTAAAGGCAGGCGTTTAACCGACTGAGCCACCCAGGCATCCTACTTAATTCCATTTAAAAAAAATATCTTTTTCCATTATTATAGTCATTACCCCAGAAGGTGCAACATGCATTCTTTAAAAAAAAAACAAAAGTTTTATTTCTTTATTTGAGAAAGAGAAAGAGAGCATGGGCAGTAGGGGTGGGAGCAGAGGGAGAGAAAGAAGCGGGTTCCCTGCTCGATGTGGGACACGATTCCAGGACCCTGAGCCAAAGGCCCTGATGCATTCTTAACCTATCAAAATCAAGTTAATCAAAAGTATTCCCTTCCTCCCAAATAATACAAGATTCTTAAGTCAGTTTGACTCCATTAACCCCCCTCCCAGTGTAGATGCAATTATTGCCATGTATTTTAATTCTATATTATTTGTGTGTGCATCCACTCTGATGTAACAGTAGGAGTCTAGCCAGGAAAACAAATCAATATGTAGAAAATTTAATTGTGGGGGAGGTTTGGGCCTGGCTGGCTCAGTTAGTGGAACATGCAACTCTTGATCTCAGAGTTGTGAGTTCAAGCCTCATGTTGGGGATAGAGATTATTTAAAAATAAAATCTTAAAGAGGTGCCGGGTGGCTCAATAGGTTAAGTGTCTGACACTTGATTTTGGCTCAGGTTGGGATCTCAGGGTCATGAGATTAAACACTGCATCAGACTCTGTGTCAAGTATAGAGCCTGCTTAAGATTCTCTCTCTCTCTCTAATACAAAAATAAACGTAAAATATTTTTAATTGGGAACTTTGGTCACCAGCTTGTTGGAAGGCCTGAAGGAGAGCAAAAACTGGGGAGAGAGGAGAGTTATCCAGGGTCAGAAACGGCAGGAAATTGCCACCTTCACTACACGAGCCGGGTTGCTCATTTCTGTCCCCTTGGTGTTCTTCTCTACTCCTGCCACCACCCCTAGAGCCAGAAGAACTGCTTCTTCATCTTTCATCTCACGTGGATGCTTCTCATTGTCAGAAGCGAAACTAGAATCCCTCTGGCATGGGAATCAGAAAAGTGTCACTGCTAGGTTCCTAGCTCTGCAATACTGGGCAAGATGAAAATCAATGAGTGGTAACATCCCAAGACATTTTTTAAAAAGATTTTATTTATTTATTGGAGAGAGAGAGAGAGCACACGCACGCACAAGCCAGGTTGAAGGGCTGAGGGGGACCAGGCTCCCCACCGAGCAGAGAGCCTGATACAGGACTCCATCCCATGATCCTGAGATCACGACCTGAGCCGAAGGCAGACGCTCAACCCACTGAGCCACCGAGGCGCCCATCCCAAGATGTTTTCATGACTGTTTTGTACAAACCGTGTTCATTTCGAATTATCCCATACTTACTCCTTTATTTGCTCTGCATCCTTTACTCAAAAACTTCCTATCAAGATCGTTTTCTTTCTGTTGATACAGATCACAGAATTTCCATTAATGGAAGTCTGCTGGGAGTAGTTTTATTTGCTAAGAATGCTCTCTTTTACTCTCTCTTGGGAAGGATAGAAACATTCTAGATGGGCCATTACTTTCTCTTGGCGCATCGAAGATGCTGTGCCACTGTTTCCCAGCTTCCGCGATGGTCGTTGACAAACCAGCTCTCACAGAATACGTCTTCTCTTTGGCTGCTTTTAAAATCTTCCTTTGGTCTTTGGTATTTGGAAGTTTCACTTGTCTGGGTGTTGATTCCCTCTTCTGTGCTTGGAATTAGCTGGGATGACCGGATCTGAGTACTGATGATTTTCAACAGTTTAGGAAATGTCCCAGTTGCTATTTCTTAGGATATTACCTCTGCCCCTGCCTCAGTTTCCCAAGGCTTCCATAACCAATCACCACAGATCTGGGGGCTTAAAACAACAGAAACAGAAATTTATTCTTTCTCAGTTTTGGAGGCTAGATGTCTCAAATCAAGGTGTTAGCAGGGCCTTGCTTCCTCTTGGGACTTGTGGGTGGCTCATTTTCTTTGTGTGTGCGCGCGCGTTTGTGTTTCCTCCAAGTAGCTCATTTACCTGAGAATCTTACCTGTGGTAATTCTCTGAGACCCAGGTTGAGAGGATTCGCTCTACAGAAAGAGGAGGTGCTCCCAAACCAGAATGCTTGAAACCAAGTCTCTGCTTCAGGTTGCTTTTGTGTTTGTGTTAATCTCACAGGTGCATGAATTCCGACCGCAATCCCATGTGTGGGCCCGCCTGTGCTTATGAGTCTTCAGGGGAACTCCCCCCCCCGCCCCCGTTGCCTCTCCCCTGTGCCAAGGTGTCAGATGGCAGAATATTTTTCTTATTCATTCTTTCTGCTGGGTCCCAGCTTGATGTGGGGAGACCTGTGAGATCTCCCACCTGGGTGGTCCTGAGGCTTTATCCCCCAGTCCCCGGCAGTGGCCACAGTCCAGCAGAGACCCTCGGCTAGCATTGATGCTTTCTTTTCTATTGGGATTCCTGGGGATTTTCTTGTTGGGGTCTATTGGTTCCTTACTGTCATGTGTTCATGATGATCCCAAAACTTAGAGGGTCATTACTAGACACCGGAAGTCTTGGGGAGAGAATTTTCTATTTCTGTCTTGAGTGCCCCTGCCGCACCCGGTTTCCTCATCACATGGGGTGTCTGGCCTTGGGGGTCTCCACCGTACCTGGCCTCCCATGGACATTGGAATCAGCCTCGGTTGCTTGTTTCCCAGTCTCAGCACTGGAACACCTTGTGGTTCTGCCCCCCACCCCCTCCCCTGCTGTGGGTTTCTACTCTTTTTTTTTTTTTTTTAAAGATTTTATTTATTTATTTGACAGAGAGAAATCACAAGTAGATGGAGAGGCAGGCAGAGAGAGAGAGAGAGAGGGAAGCAGGCTCCCTGCCGAGCAGAGAGCCCGATGCGGGACTCGATCCCAGGACCCTGAGATCATGACCTGAGCCGAAGGCAGTGGCTTAACCCACTGAACCACCCAGGCGCCTGGGTTTCTACTCTTTAACAGGTAAAATGACTCCAAGTGATGATCTCCCTGAGAACTTCTGTCTCTTGCTGAGCTCAAAATGCAAGGCTGCTGAGTAGAGTAGCCACTTTGATCCTCCGTCCTTTTCTTCCAAGGCTCCTTTCCTCCACGCTGCTCCAGGAGTATAGTGCTAATGGGTGCAGGCCAAGCTTGCTCCAGCAGAGAATGGATAAGGCACCCTTGGAGGCCTATCACGGAGGAACTGACAGTATGAGGGCACTCAAAGAGGCTCTGTTTGCCTCCATTGAGGCCATTCTCCCCAGGTGGGGGAGAAGAGCTAAGCGGCCCCCTGAGTGCTGGAATCAGATGGGGCCATTGTGAGTATGTTAGCTGAAGGGAGCTTGCTCTTCTCTTACGGACAATGGACTTGCCTCTCGGCCAGTGAATAGGAGAGGCCTCAGTGCTTGGGGCCTGTGTTCAGCCCTAGGACTCCAGACAGAATGGAGTCAGATCTTCAACACCCATCCTCAGGCTCCTCCCCCAGGGTCACATGGAAAGTCAACCCCATCTCTTTTCTGTCCTGGAATATGTATCTTTTTTTAATTTTTTTTTTTTAAAGACTTCATTTATTTTTTTGTCAGAGAAAGAGAGTGCTCACACAAGCAGGGGGAGGGGTAAAGGGAGAAGCAGTCACCCTGCTGAGCAGGGAGCCTCATGCAGAACTCGATCCCAGGACCCAGAGATCATGACCTGAGCTGAACGTAGACGCTTTACCGACTGCACCACCCAGGCGTCCCTCTGTCTGGGAAGACATCTTAGCCGGCAGGAGACCACACCTGCTTTCTTTTCTAGACAAAAAGTCATTTATTTTAATTACTTAATACATTTAATTACTTAATACATGAATTTTGTGTGTACTATGAGACTATTCAGATTTAATCTCTTAGCAACATTCAAATATGCGATAGAATATTATGAGCTCTAGTTGCCATGCTGTATATTACATCCTCACAACTTATTTATTTTGTAGCTGGAAGTTTTTACCTTTTGACCCCCTTTACCCATTTTGTCTGTCCCCCATTCCCTGCCTCCTGCAACCACCAACCTGTTCTCTGTATGTATCTAGGAATGAGTTTGTTTCTAGATTCTCCATACACATGAGCTCATATGGTATTGTCTTTCTCTGTCTTCTTTTTCCACTTGGCATAAGGCCCCCAAGTTCCAACCATTGTTGCAATTGCCAAGATTTCCTTCTTTTTTATGGCCAAATCCTCTTCCATTGTGTACAGACACCACATTTTCTTGCGCCGTCCATCCGTGGCTGAGCAGGTAGGCTGTTTTGGCTCCTGTAAGTAATGCAGCAGTGGCCATGAGGGTGCGAATGGCGCTTTGGTCAGCGTTTTTGTTTCCTTCTGATAAATACCCAGAGTGGAATTGCTGGATTAGGGTGGTAGCTCCATTTTTTTTTGTTTGTTTTTGAGGGTTATTCTGTCCTCATTCTTTTTAATACTGCAAACAATTCTATGGAATACGTGTGGCTGTGCTAGTCCACTTAATGCTCCTTTACCGATGGGCAGGTACGCAGTTCCCAGGGGCACCCGATCACCAGGAACCCGGCAGCGAGCATCACTGGACCCACGTCTTTGCATTTGTAGGATTGCCCACTCCCCACCCGCCTTCCTCCCCTTCCTTTACTGCCCGCGAAGCTGGTTGAATTGGCAACTGTATCAGGTGACAAATGCTTTGATGCTTCCTTTGTAAAGTTCTGGTCAATTCCGGGCTTCAAAATCTCCCACTCTGCAAAAGTCAGTAAGTAAAGTTTTGGAGCCCTCTGTCAGGAACAAGGTCCAGAGCTTTGCTCCTGACACCTTCTTTGGCTGGATTCCTGAGGCTGTCCAGCCTTTCTTGAGGTCAGGTGGAGGTATGCCAGTGGCAGAGCCGGGCTCTGGGATGGAGGCCAGCACAGCCCGCCACGTGACTAGGACTCCTTCCTGACGGTGGTTGACGTGCTCGTCCTTTTTACAGAGCAGATGCTTTTCTGCTCAGCCTAATAAATGTCCTTTTCTCACATACAAGTACCTTGGAATTGTCCCTGGCATTTTCAGCAGCCAAGGGGAGTTGGCTTAGGGTGTCTGGGTTGAGGGACATGAGAGGGTAAGTCAGACATGGGAACAGGAATATTATCCCTCACCAGCAAAGTGCGGACTGAGAAAGAGATCCATATTCTTTCGGAATGAACTTTCTACCAGTCAAGTAAGTTGGACTGCCAGGAAGTTTCCCGAAAGATGGGAGTGCCTTCCGGGTGCTGTCAGCTGGGGTGGGTTGCCCCCACACATTCTCTGCAGGGGACCCCCCCCCCCCCGCTCCAATGACTGATGTCACAGGGTCTGCTTCAGTGGAGAAGGCATTGAACTTAGAGTCTGGAGATGTGGGTGTCTGACTTCCTCAACCTCTCAAAGCCTCAGTTTCCATATCTATAAAAATGGGTAGAGTAATACCATTACCAATACTATTTCCAAAGGCTTACTGGGACGGTCAAATGAGATCACTTGTGTTAAAAAAAAATTTTTTTTTTAACCTAGCTGAGTGTCTGTGTGTCATATAATGGAACCAGGATCTAATTCGTCTGTAACACAGCCAACATGAGGTAATGCTGGCAGGATGGGAGTGCCAGGGACTGGTGAGAAATACTGAAGAAGGAGCAGCTGGGAGGGAGGGACGGGTCCTGGGATCTGAGCTTGGGTGAAAGCCCTGGGTTTGTCCTGCTCCCTTTGTTCTAATTCAGAGCTCACCAGGCAGCTCTGGTTGCTATTTGCTTTCCTACTGACCTTGGTCTGGGCCAGGGGACGGGAGCTGCCTACCTGGCATAAGGCACATTCCCAGGTTGGTGGTTCATTGTTCATCTTAACTCTGCATAGGGGGTCTCATTAACCTCTTCCCAGTGAGAAAACAGAGGCTCAGAGATGCCACGGGCTCCCTCAGGGTTGCTCAGCTAGGAAGCAGGGAACTCAGGATCTGTCTGATCCCCGCATGCAGCGCACCACACTTCCAGCAGCAAGCATATCCACATGAGGATCCTCGACCCTGGAAGGGCATGCCTCTCTTGTAGGCTTCCGAGTGCACCATGGAATCTTTAACTTTGGAGATTTGTTCCTCCCTTCCCTTCTTCTAACCTGAGCCCACCCTCCACCCTCCTGGGGACTTAAGGAAAACCAGGTTCCTGAATCACCCACACCTGAGAGTGGTGTGACTCAGCACCCCCCGATGGAAAGGGCCCCTGGGTTCCGTATGTCACCCACTGACATTGCTTCACGCGGATCGTCTTTCTTAACACTGTGCACCCTGCCAGCTGCTGGGACTAGGAGGCCTGCCGACTTGGCTGGAACTAGAGGGTGAACAGCAGCCAAGCCCACTGCTGGGGTCTGTGTGGGTGCCCTACAAGTAGGGGAGCCAACTTACCCCATTTTCCCTGGAAAGCCCTCTGTTCCAGGGAAATCCAGGTGGTTGGTCTCCTACCTCTGTGACTTAAACCATAGTCTCTCCATTCGTGGAGATGGTGGACAGGCCAAGGGGTGGCCCTGGGTGCCCTGTGGGCCCATTCTCTGACCTGGACACTTGGCAGGAATGGGCTCCTGTTGCTCAGCTTGCCCCAAGGAGCCATTAATGGGCCCAGGACATGCAGCCATCAGCGTGGCAGGGTCTGTGGGGCTAAGGGAGTTACTATTTTAAGGAAAAGCTTCCGTTGGGCTCTCCTGCCAGTTTTCTCCTTTGCCACCAAGAAGTCACCTCTGGCCTTACTCTTATGAGCCGTGTGCTTCATGGAGAATGTGTGCCCTGGACTTGAGGAAACAGCATGATCTTGGCCTTGCCTTTTCAGCCTCTGACACTTGGGAGGTCGATGCATGGGGCAGTGGGGGTCACACTAAGAAATGGCAGTAGAAGAAGTCACTCTCACTGGCCACTGATTGTGGCCCAGAGCCCGGACCTGGAAGGGACCCTGATGAGAAGTTTGGTCTCAAGATGAACAACCTTGGACCCGCCATCAGGGTCTGATTTAGGAAGCTGTGATGCTGTCTCCAGACAGGGGTTCAGGCATGCAGAATCATGGTCCCTGAAGATATCTGTGTCCTTTTCCTCAGATCCTGGGAATATGTTACCTGACATGGTAAAATGGATTTTGCAGGTGTTGATAAAGGTAAGGGTTTTGACTTGGGGAGATTATCCCAGGTTATGTGGATGGGCTCTGCACAACCACAGGGGTCCTTAGAAGGACACAGGAGGTCAGAAAGAGGAGAAGGCAATGAGATGATAAAAGCAAAGCTTGGAGTGACACAGCCATGAGCCAAGGTATGCCAGAAGCCTCTAGAAGCTGGGAGAGTTAGGGAACAGACTCTCCCTCTAGGGCCTCCAGAAGGAAGCAGCCCAGCCAACGCCTTGAGTTCCTTAAAACCCATTTCATATTCTGACCTCCAGAACTGCAAGAGGATACATTGGTGTTGTCTTAAGCCACTAAGTTTGTGGCCATTTGTTATCATAGCAACAGGACTTGTGCTGTGTGGTTCCAGTAGCTCCAGCTCTGAGAAGGCTGGGCCTCCCTCGGCTCAGTGCACCGGCCTGTGGAGAACAGTGTCTGTGCAGAGCACTCCTCATAGGACACGCCGGGCCTCGTTCCCATCCTGTTGAAGAGGACGGGGTTGGTAGCCTGAGAGGGAGCTTGGCTAACTTCTGTTCTCTCACCTTGAGGCTCAGAGTTGGCCCACAGACCTGCAGCACCAACCCACCTGCAGGGCTGATTGAACTGAAAACTGGCCAGCTCCAGTCCCAACATAGATGAGTCAGAATCCACATTTTCACAAGATCTCCAAGTGAGGTGCATGCACATGAACTATCTGTTTTGTAGGAAGTATTAGGCACCTTGGTGTACATAGAAAGGGGGTAATCAACCCTGCTTGGTGAATGGAGGAGAGAGGGTCTGGTGCTAAGAAACAGTACTTCATGGAGGAGATATCTAAAATGGGCTTTGAGGGGTGTGTAGGAGTTTTCTAGGAGGACAGTATTTGCAAAGACATTGAGACCAAACATAGTGATATATTGAGGAGACTGTAAGTAATGGGGTAGGGCTGGAGAAGGTCCAGAACAAGGTCACCATGTCAGAAGGATGGTCTGGTTTTGATCCTGCAGAGGTGAGGTGCCCAGACTGGGATATTCTCTCCCAGGGGCACCTCTTCCTTCTCTGGGCCACTGGGGCAGATCTGCTGTATGAGCTTGGCCACTTTTCTAAGCCTGTCATCATGCTTCCTTTTCCTGGTTCCTACCGTCTGTCAGGAGCACTGGTTTCTCCACCTGGGATAAACCCCAGTGGTCTGTTCCTCTTATGAGCAGAGCATCACCCAGATGTTAAAGTCTATCTTCATTGCCACTCTTCCCTCTCACTATCATGGAGTTGCTATGCCCACTTAACAGAGGGGAAAACTGAAGCTCAAAAGGGAAAGTGAGGAAACAGGCTCCCTCAGAAAATCTGGGGTGAAGCCCAGACTGGAGCCAGCTGCTTATTGTTGGCTGGTAATGACCTTGTATACTTGGTGTGTTAACACTGGCCTTCTGTGTCTCTGCCAAAGCAATGAATCAGGAAGCATTCCTGGGCATTTGAGAGGTGGCACAGGTGGGAGCTTTCACCTCCCTGCATCTCACAGACTGCATGTGACTTTTTGGCCAGTGAGTAGGGGGACCTGTTCCCACCCAGAAGGGCTCAGCACACACACACACCCTTCAGGGGTCATGCTACTTGGAAGATAAAACAGTAGCTGGGTCAGGTGTGCCGGAAGCCTGGAGAGTCTGGGTAAGGGCTGCCAAGGAGCAGCCAACTGGGTCCTCGGGAGCCTCCTAGCCAACACTGCGGACCTTTGCCCATGAAGGCTGACCTCAGCCATGGTCTCTGGCCCTCTTTCCCGACAACTCAACAACCCCATTCTTCTGCCCTGTGATCATTTTTGGTTTCCCCACACCCATTCCCTGCATTTTTTTTCAAACGCCATGACCCTGAAGGGACCTTGTGCTCTGCCTACAACCATGGAGCCAGGGAAGGCCATCTACTCCTGAGCCCGTCAAATAGCAAGACGTTTCCCTCAGGGATGGGTACATGGATCCCATGATGGTTAATGGGGAACCTACAAGGCTCAGGTTTGAATCCCAGTCCCACCTCTAAACTGTGGTATCCAGGATTGACTAGAACTTTCATTTTCATCTCTTTTTCAAATGGAACCAACCTCACCACCCACTCCCCTGGAGGAAGCCGAGTTCTCCTGAAGAACTACCCTGACCTGTAGCCAACAGCTCTCTGCTACACTGGCAGAACTTTGAATGCTCTGGTGTTTAATGACCCAATACCCAGTGTTGTTACTTATACAAAAGCCACATAACTACGGTCAGGCCTGTCCCTCTCCGAGCTTCAGCTTGCTCCTCTGTAAATGGGGATAGTCATCCTGAAAATGGCGGAGTTTTTGTCAGACCATGACATGATATGGCTGATGGACAGCTATCCTCCCTCATGTGACTTGGCTTTCAGGCAACCCATCCTGGCCAGTTAGAGCCCTCCCCTGGAAACTACTTAGCTGGGTCCAGCCAGGAGGAGTCCTTTATCATGTGGGCAAAGCTGTAAAGGTAAGAGTCTGGAAGGCCATTTTCTTCACCCACATGAGGAGATGGGTCTGTGATTAAGAATCAGGTCCCACAAACTGAGAGGCAGAGAGAGCTCCCCCAGGGCACTGGCGTCCTGGTTCCAGTCATATGTGAGTTGAGCTCTCTCCTGCTTTATTACCCTTTGTACTCATATAGGTATTTTTTCTGGAAACCTTCCAGAATGATCTCACCCTTTTGCCTCATTTAGTTCAAGTTGTGGTTTTGTTTCTGACTAATCAGGGTTGTATCATCAGCCCAATTTTCAAGTGAGGAAACTGAGGCTCAGGGAAACTTGGAGATACTGAAGCTTGCCCCGAGTCAATCAGGGTGTAAGTGCAGAGCTGGAGTTTGGACTTAGGTCCACCATAGCCCCAAGTCCATGTCCTTCCCTCTGTTCCACACAGTCTCCTGTAAGCCACGGCAGGCCCCCTGGGAGAAGCACCTCTGTTTCTTTCCATAATGGCAGGAGACTGTGAGGAAAACAGAAATCATGCAGAAGTTCAACAGAGGAAATTTATTTATTTATTTATGTATTTAGAGAGAGTGCAAGTGAGTTAGTGGTGGGGCAGAGGGAGAGGGAGAGAATGTCAAGCAGGCTCTCTTGGGCTGAGTGTGGAGCCTGACGTGGGGCTTGATCCCATGACCTTGAGATCATGACCTGAGCTGAAATCAAGAGTGGGACGCTGAACCAACTGAGCCACCCAGGCGCCCCAGCAGAGGAAATTTAATAATAAGGAATTGGTTACACAGAACAGAAAAAGAAGCAAGGGAGCCCTGAGGAAAAACCCAGAGAAAATAACTAGAGAAAGCAGCTATCACCTCTAAGACAGAGGGACAAAAAGGGCAGAAGATGAAGTGGCAGAATCTCGGGGTTCAGAGGGGCCCTTGGCGCTCAGACACCGAGGAAGGGTGCCTCCCTTTCCCGTAGGCGCTGCCAAGCAGGCATGGTAGGACTGGTTCTGGGTGTTTGGCCCACAGGCCAGGTTTTATGGCTCCATGGAGGTCCACTGAGTGAATGGAAGGAGGGAATAGACTTCCCACGGTCTGGGAGGCAGAGTCTGGGGGTGGCAGGGGTACACCCTAGCTGTGCCCCAGTTGGCTACATACGAAATTCTAACCTGCTTTGTCCCAGGTCATCTTCAGAGGCCTCAGTAAGCCTGGACAGCTGGTAATGTGATGTTCATGGAAAATTAGCCACTTCCTGGCCAGGGTGCAGGGTCGGGATTCGCTGCAGCAATGGACACCTTCCTAACTTCTCTGGAGGCCATTTTCACAGGTGCATGAACTGACTTCAAATCTTGATGAGAGTGTGGGGCTCTTTGATGAGAGTTTGGGCCCTTCCCCAAGGCCCCAGCCCTGTCACCCCAGCCCTCCCCTCCTACATCAGGCCCTGCCATTCGCTGGGTCAGACTCTAAGGCCTGGGAATGTTCTGGGAGCAGCAGTGTTGAGCCCCTGAGGCTACCTGAGGCCATCACACTCTCTCCCATCTCACTTCCCCCTCCTCCCACTCCAGTGGGTCTGATGTAGGAGAAGCAGGTTGGGATTTGGACATTAGTCATCCATTGCTCTGACTGCAAGACGCTGGCCAGCTACTTGCGCTTCTCCTAAAATATAAAACCCTTGCAACTTTATGGGTCCATTAGCCACGACCTCCCCATTCTTTATGTGACGTATAATTGTTGTATAAATCACACCTACCTACACTACAAACCCTACAATTTACAACTATAATTGTTGCTTTAAAACCATCACATGCTCTTTAGAAAAGGGGGAAATGGTCTTTTATATTTACCCATGATTTTGCCATTTCTCATGTTCCTTGTTCCTTCCTGATAATCTGGGTTTCTATTTGGTATAATGTCCCCTCCATCTGAAGAACCACCATTAGCATTTCTCTTTGTCAGGTCTGCTGGTGATGAATTTTCTTGGTTATTTTTTCCCTGAACATGCCTTGGTTTCACTTTCAATTTTGAAAGATACTTTTTGTGGATATAAAATTTTGAGTTGATGGGTTTTTTTTCCCTCCAGTACTTTAAAGATGCTGTCCCTTGGGTCACAGTGGCTCAGTTGGTTAAGCATCTGCCTTCAGCTCTGGTCGTGATCTCAGGGTCCTGGGATCAAGGCCCAAGGGCTCCCTACTCAGTAGAGAGTCTGCTTCTCCCATTCCCTCTCCCCCTCCTCTTGCTTGTGCACACGCTCCCTTTCTCTCTAATAAAAAAAGAGATAAAGATGTCTCACTGTCTTCTGGCCTCCATTCTTTCTGATGAGAAGTCAGTGATATTTATATCTTTCTTCTTCTGTATAAAATTATTTTTTCTCTGGTTGTTTTCAAAATTTTGTATTTGGTTTCTTATAGTGTGATTATATGTTCAGGTGTGTACTGTGTACTTATTCTGCTTGGGATTCCCAAAGATGTTTGGAAATAAAAGTTTATGTCTTTCACAGATGGAAATTTCAACTATTAGTTCCTCAAATCTTTTTTTTTTTTTTTCCCTCTCCATTCTCTCTCTCCTTTCCTTCTTGGATGAAAATTACAGAAATGTTAGACCTTTTGATGTTATCCCTGCAAGTCCCGAGGCTCTATTCTCTTTTCCTTGGTCCATTCTGTTCTTCGCATTGAAAACTTTCTATTGCTGTTTTTTCAGGTTCAATGATTTCTTTCTGTCCTCTCTAATCTGCAGGTAAAAGCAGACTCCCAGTTTTTGCTTACTTCTGGTTACTTTCCAATGTTTTGTTTTGAATCTTTGTCCAGGGTTTATAGTTGTTATCTGTGGCCTAGTGGGAGCTTCTCTGCTGTTACTGGAAACAGAACTATGAGAATTACTCCTGAGTGCCACTTTCTTCATCTAGAAACTTCTAGTGATGAAACTGACCTCATGGGTTATATCTGTAAAATATCTAGCATTGGATTCAGCACACAGAAGGTCCATTTCTCATCCCACCTCTATACCTGGTCCACTGAGCCTGGCTTCTATTCCCATCATTCCCCTCCCACTAGAGAAATCAAAGGCACAGCCTTTGGGGGATGATAATTGCTCCCACCAGTCTCTTCAAATCCAGGCAACAAAGGAGTTCTAAATCCTGTCTTGGGATCCTTTTCCGGGCTGAGTTGGGACTCCTTTACCATCAAGCCCTGGAAATACACTCTGGGTGGCTCCTGGGAGCTCTGGTCCAGGTATCAGGGCCTTCTTTGCTCTCTGTGTCTCCTGAGGGCTGAAGGAGGGAAGGGAAAGTCATGCCCGTATGCAGGTGGGGGAGCCATGGCAAGGAGGGAGAAGAGGAGGCACTGGTGGATAAAGGGAGGAGAAAGGTAGCCTTGCTTATTGAGGGTTACCCTCTGCTGAAGATCATGACATCTACTGGAATGTCTCCCCTAAGGCCAGGTCCAGGGCAAAGTCTCCTATGGCATAGGCAAATGGGCCAGAGATCCTGAACTGTGTGCCGATGGCCATGGGAGGGTCTTGGATGAGGAAAGTTACCTCTGGGGCTCATTTCCTTATGGAAAAGGAAGAACCTTTTACTGTTAGAATCAAATGAAAGATGGTCATAAAAGTGATTTGCAGACAGTAAGCTCCCAGAGTTTTAGATGTCTTTGCTTTCATTTTCCCTGGGTGACTGTCACTGTGTCAGTAATAAACAGCATTTTCGGTTTTCCTGCACACTTTCAGGACCTCTGGTCTTTCTTTCTGGGGGTCTCGGTGGCATCCCTCAGGGTGCTGATCAGTATCAGTGTCAGCCTCGTGAGGCCTCCAGGGCAAGGGTGGGGGCGCCTAGGACCACCTGCTGAGCCACCTGCTAGGGCAGAAGCCCACAGAGCACTGTAGAGAAGTGAGAAGTTTTGGGGAACATTTTGAGATACAGGTCTGAGTGGAATGGCTTTTTGTACCAATGCCATTTCAATGTTTCAGTGAAAATAGCTCTTTTTGCGGTGCCTGGGTGGCTCAGTCAGTTAAGCCTCTGCCTTTAGCTCAGGTCATGATCTCAGGGTCCTGGGATTGAGCCCCTACATTGGGCTTACTGCTCAACAGGGAGCCTGCTTTGCCCTCTTTCTCTGCCTGCCACTCTGCCTCCTTATGCTCTGTCAAATAAATAAGTAAAATCCTTGAAAAAGAAAATAGCTCTTTCAGTGTTTATTTGCAGCCCTGTCTCTGCCTGGGATTCAAACAGGACTCAGACTCACCCCTCCCCTCTGACCCCTGAGGTTTGGTTGCTGAGCAGACTTAGCTGGACCCGCCTTTTTTTCCCTCGGTTTTGATGAATTCTCTCCTTGGGTGGAGTCCTGAGTAGATGCATCCCACTGATCTATCAGATACCGGGAAGGTCTGCCCCTGCAGCAGGAACACAGCCCAGGCTGAAGCTAGGACCACTCCTCCCCCATCCCTCCACCCCACCCCTAGAAAGGTCAGGACTGACAACCTTTCAGCCGACAGCCCTTGAGCCCAAGACTCACTCATGAGCCTTGTCTGTATGAAAACCTTGAACGTGAAAAGAAGCCCCCAAAACCTAGAGCTCTAGGTGAGCCATCATTACTAACACTACCATGAATTTCTTTGTGTTCACAAAATTTCTGAAATGCAAGACTAGTGGGTCAAAAACTATGAATTGTTTTAGGCTCTCTGTAGGCATCACAGCTGGTTTCTCCCAATCCTGTACAGTTTGCATTCCAACCTGCAAGAGCAAGGGTGGCCAGTCCCATGCCCTGTGACTGTCACCTGACAGTGACTGGTAGTACGCATTATAGCTTTGGCTTTGTGTTCCTTGAATGGATGAAAATGGTATCTCATTCTCATTCATCTGGTTATCTTAGCAAGACCTCAGTTCCCCCTGATTGGATTATACCCACCTCTCACTTTTTGGTCTGTGACTACCACTTGAAATGACCCTAGTGACAACCTGGAAGGCGCTCCAGGGGAAGGAAGCCCATATCTGGTCAGGTGGGCAGGTGGAGGGGGTGGAGCACAGTTGCTTCATCCTGCCATGGTGGTACAGAAGAGGAGGACCAATGGACCATCAAAGAAGGCGAAAGGTATTGCTCAGCTCTCGTAGTTTTTTTCTTTTCTTTTTTTTTTTTTTTAAAGATTTTTATTTATTTATTTGACAGAGAGAGATCACGAGTAGACAGAGAGGCAGGCAGAGAGAGAGAGGAAGGGAAGCAGGCTCCCTGCTGAGCAGAGAGCCCAATGCGGGACTCAATCCCAGGACCCCGAGATCATGACCTGAGCCGAAGGCAGCGGCTTAACCCACTGAGCCACCCATGCGCCCCTTATTTTATTTTTTCTAATGTTTCTTTTTCCCTTCGCTGGTTTCCAGCTTGAATTTTCTGGCTGCATTTGGGTACAAGTCAGTCAATAGAAGAACTATCTAACTTGGTGAGGCTTAGATGAAACTTTGGAAGGAACTTCCAGGCGATCTGTAAAGGTCCTAAATTTCTAAAACATAATACAGGAATACTCTTATGAATAGTCGGTTACTTAAGTGATTTTAAGGGAAAAGACGCCATCAGACATTCAGTCCCAGCATGTCACCTAGTTCATTTTGGATTTCTTAAATTGACACATGTGTTTTCCATTGTAAACAGCACAGATTTCAGTGTTTTTAAAACTTAGCATCATTACCATATAAGGACGTGATGACAGCAATAATAGAATAGCATCTAAAATTCATACTCACATACATCTCAGGTCAACCCTGGGTGGAGGGTGGTTCAGACCTCATTACCCTGAATATATGGATGGGGAAGCTGGGAACAGAGCTCTAGGGACTTGCCCAAGGACCCCCAGCAATGAAGAGCTAGAGTTGGGGTTTAGGCCCTTTCTTTCTGAGCTCAGTGGGTTTTTTTGGAAGCTACTAAACAGATACTTCCACCTTGTCTGGTTAGGCTTTGATCTGGTCATTTGTACGCAGATGGAGAGTGAAAGCACGGTTCCCTCTGGAGGCAGAAGAGGGACCGGGAGAGATAATAACAGGGAAGAAGTCAAGCCTGGGTCCCTGCAGGAGTCTTGAGTCTTCAGTCCCAAGGATCTCTCTGCTTCATTGGCTCACTCAAAGCAGCCAGAGGGTCCTATTCTCTCCATACCTCCCCTCTGCTTCTCTCTGGTTCTTCTTCCTACAGTACAATCTTTAGCATCACAACTGAGGTTCATTATTCAAGCAACATTTGAGTGCTAAATGTCAGGTCGTCTTTAAGACACTGGGAATATGAAAAAAGATAAGGCAGAAGCCTCAAGTCTAGGATCTCAGAGTGGAGCAGGCAAACTAAGTCAGGGTTCTTTGCATTGTGAATGACTGCAAGGCCGATTCACACTGGATTGAAACCAGGGGAATTGATGAGTGTCATCCTACCCTCAAGTACAGTGTGATCTAGGGCTCAAATTCTCCATCTTCACTCTCGTACTCTGTAAAGGATCCATTTTCAGGCAGTAAATGGAAGAGGGAGGGAAAAGCATTTCAGACTGGAGAACTGGAAGGAGGCCATCGTGGAAACAGTGTAGTGAGAGGCAAGAGGGGTGGAAAGAGGGTCGGGGCCGACCACGTGGGGCCTGTACCCTCTCTGGTGGGAGAGTGACATCAGATTTGCATGTTTAAAAGATCAATTGCTATAGAGGGAGTATAGAGTGGAAAGGTTCCAGCGGATGTGGGGAGGCCATTGCAGGGCTCCAGACAATGATGATGGCCTCATGACACAGGGCTACCTGGGGAGAGGGAGAGAAGCAAGGCTTGAAAGATATTAAGGAAGCGAAAACAAGATGCAGTGATTGGATGTTGTGAAGGAGGTGAAAGAGGTGACGGCAGTGACGCCACCATTTCTGGTTTGCTTGATTGGATGGGTGGTGGCGACTTTCACTGAGCTCCTGTTAGTGGGAAGAGAACCAGCCTGCTGGAGGGAAGAGTTTGGTTCTTCCTGCACTGGTTTTACCATATCCGTGAAGCATCCCAATTGTAGGTGTTGACTTTTTCCCTTTCCTCCCTCCTACCCTGCCTCCTTCCTCTTTTCTCTCACCTCCCCTTTCCTCAAAATGGCCCAACACAGCCACTCCAGCTCTCCCCAGCCCCAGTACCCAACAATGAAGGACTGACTCTTTAAACTCAAATTTTCAAGAGATTGAATATGACTGGTCATTGACCAGCCAATAGATTGGCCCTCCTTGGGTCAGGTGACTAGCTCCCATCCAAACAGATGCCTGGGAAGGAGCAGTGAATCACTTGGTACAAACATGGCAGCCTTGGGCTACCCTTTCAGTGGAAGTTAAGGAATAGCGCAGACAGAGAGGCGCACCCAAATGTACTGACCACATGTTTAAAATGCGGAGTGAACTAGGTGGTCTGGTGGGTACCTTTACCTCTCAAGGATTTGTGTGCCCCCTTCCATTGAACAAAAAAGGACTGAGGGTCAGAAGGCTGTCCACTGTATGGAGCTCCATCTGGGTTTCAGACATTGAGAAATGCCTCCCTCCCCAACTCCCCATGAACCTGGCACCGCACTGGTTTGCCGGTTTTCTGGCTGTACATAACAAGTTGAGTAACCCCCCTTGTCAGCTCTTAATGGGATTCACTGGCTTCTACCCTTAGGAGGAGACAAAGGGAAAGAAAGCCCACTCCTGGGCACCAGAGCTAACCTGTGGCTTTCCCCAGTGACTGAGCTTAGGGGTAACACCAACACAGGTCTGTGCTCAACCCAACTGACTTTTATCTTTTCCGTTTCCCTCCCCACCCATCATCTCTCCTGACTTGGAGAGCCTTGGAGTCCCGGTGTCGGGCTCCTCAGTGCTTCCCACCTTACCCGGTGAGGGGTGTTTCCAGGGCTCATGCTTATGGCTGTAGAGTCTCAGATGGAGCTCAGCCTGGCTGCCAGATCCCTGTGTCACAGCATCTGCCTTCTGGGACTGAGCCCGTGGGCATGCCAGTTGTCATGCCTGGACAGCTGTCCTGCCCCCATTCCTACCCAGATCCCTGTTCCTGCAGCACTCCTTTCCCGACTTCTGAGTAAGGACAGTTGCCCAGTGTCACACGCTAACGTTTGCTGTGTTTCTGCCTTGTCCTCCTCTGATACCATGATTTAGAACAAATACAGATTTTTGTCTTTTTTTCTGGCACAAACACTCCTAAAACACTTGGAATTTCCTAAGTGATGACAGCGGTGAAGGTGTCTTTTGTTATGTTAATGAGACGAGTTTTGGACCTAATCTAAGGATGGGGGCTGGTTGCCAGGAGAACCAATTCTGTGATTAGAGGGTTGGAAGTTTCAGTCCCTTTTTCCTGACCTCCAGGGAAGGGAAAAGGGGCTGGAGGTTGAATCAATCTCCAGTGGCCAGTGATCTCATCCGTCATGCCCATGTAATGAAACCTCCATGAAAACCCCAAAGGACAGGTTTCAGAGAGCTTCTGGGTTGGTGAGTACATAGAAATTCAGGGAAGAGTGGTATGCTCAGAGGGGACTTGGAAGCCCCAAGACCTTCCCCAGACCTTGCCCTGGGCATCTCTTCAACTGGGCTGTTCCTGAGCTATATCCTTGCATAATAAACTGGTAATCTGGTTAAGCAGATGTTTTTCTGAGTTCTGTGAGCCACTCTAGCAAATTAATCGAACTCAAGGAGGGGGTTGTTGGAACCAACAGTCTATAGTCAGGGTGGGGGTTGGGTCGGCAGTCTTGTAGGACTGAGCCCTTCACCTGTGGAATCTGGCTCTGTCTCCAGTTGACAGTGTCAGAATTGAGTTGAATTGTAGGGTATGGTAGCTGGTGGAGACTTGCTTGACGCCGGGGGTGGGGGGTGACACTCCGCACCCCGAACCCCACATATACACACACTGGAATCAGTACTAGAAATGTCGCGCCTTCCTCTATAGTTCATCTTCCTGCCGATCAGCTGGATTCGTAGGGTCCTTATCTGTAAGATGGTCGTAATGATGATAATCCTTCCTACACAGAGACAGTGGATTTAAAAGCACTAAGCCAACATCCTCCAAGTGTGGTCCCCAGACCAGCAGTGTCTGTATCACCTGGGTTAGAAATGCCCATTCCTGGCCCCACCTGCGTCAGAAACTCTAGGTGCCACCACCCACACCACCCTCCCTGGTCCCCAGCAATCTGTGTTTTAACCAGCCTTCTAGGTGATTCTGATGCACATTCCAGCTTGGGAAGCAGTGCCCTAAACCACCTTCCCTGGGGTGGGAGATGTGAATGGAGTCCAGTGTTCAGGGGCAGCCTCCCCTTCTCCACCCCATATAGGAATGAGGTCTCAGAGAGCCCCGAGTGTCTCACCCAAAGTGGTACAGTATGGAGCTGGCCCCAGCGCCAGGCTTGCTGGCTTCTAAGCTCACAGTTCTTAGCCCTACCCCAGGGCTTCTGGAATTTTCACATACGCAGATTCTGATTCAGTGGGTTCTGAGGTGGGGCCCCAGGTGGCTGCTGCTCGAAGACCATACTCTTCTGAGTTGTGAAGTTCTATCCCACACTGGTGACCACACGTCCCTCCTCCCAGATTGATTTTTGAGAAACTGTCGGCCTAGGAGAGGCCGCTCTTGCAGAGAAGGGAAGATCCCTTCCCTGTGGTCAAGTCCCAGAGAACAAAACTCATGAAGGGAAAGCTGTGGAACTGGTGAGGTTCGATGGGCCGCAGAATCCCCAAATCAGACCTCTAGCCAGTGCTACTAGACAACCTGTTGATTCTGGGCCTTTTCCTGGGTTGGTATCCGCTGACACCCCTCCCTAGCTCTGCTTCCAGCGGCTGCCCCCTCTCCCCATCTCCCTCCACCCCCAGCCACTGCTGCAGTCTCTGAGGCTGTCTCTGGGGCTCAGCACCTCAGGAAGCTCTCACCATGGCAACCGACAGTCCCTGCACCAAACACATTTGTTACTGAGCTGGAAAGAAAACAGCCAAACTCTTCCTGACCTGACCTTTCCTGGGGGAACTCGGATGACCGGGGAAGTCTCCCCACCCCACACCCCAAGCAGAGAGCCCCGTGACTCTCCTAGAATCTTAGCGAGAGCAGGAATTTTGAGGCTTAACTTGAGCTTGCTCGTGTTCCAGATAATGGACCAGAGAGGGCACTGGGCTCCCCCAAAGGCAAACAGCCAGTTTCTGGAGGGAGGGCCTGGCCTCTGGGCCACCAGCACAGGGTGAAGGGTGCTTCCTTCACCCTCTTCCTATGTCATAGCACTAACCCCAATCCAGTGGGACTGTGTCTGGGGATGGGGACTTATAAGGTTGAATAAAGTCACAAGGTTGAGGCCCTTAGCGGGTAGGACTGGGCTTTATAAGAAGAGCAAGTGAGAGATCCCTCTTTATTTCTGTCCCCATCCTATGAGGCTGCAGTGAGATGGCCACTGTCTACAGGCCAGAAGAGAGCCCTCACCAGAACCCGACCATGCCGGCCCCCTGGGCTTGGACTCCTAGCCTCCAGATGGTAAGGAAACACATGTCTACTGCTTTAGCCACCCAGCCTATGGTCTGTTGCCATGGCCACCCGAGCTGACGGAGCCCACCTTTGAGTCCCTCACATTCCCATTCAGTGTCCCTAGGGGAACTTGATGGCCTCACGTGGTGCTTCAAGAACTCTTAGAAAATAATACCTTCTCCCCGGGCTGCGGGGAAGTGTAATTGGCTTTCTCCACCCTCCAGAATGCGTGTCCGGTTGGTTGACTCCTTGTGTGAGGTTGGCCTGGGAGATGAAAGCAGGTTGTGCTGGGCGTGGATGACTTGTGGCTCAGGGAGTCTGAGGAGACAATGGAGAGAGGATGAGAGCCTCAGTCCTGCCTCTCCGCCAGCATGCGGGGCCGACCCTCCCAACTGCCCAATTTCCACTGCTGCCTTCCACAGGCCAAGTGCTCCAGCCTCGCTGAAAGCCTCACAGTGTCCCAAATGTGTCATACTCTTCATTCCCCCATACTGTCACATGTGCTGTCCACACTGCCTGGAACACTCCTTCCTCCTTTGCTCCCTGGGGGGCAAAAACCCAGCCCAATGATTGCCTCCTCCTCCAGGAAGCCTCCTTTACCGACACTCTGTGACTCTAATTCACTCATTCCCTTGTAAAGAAGCAGACACACGGCACCTCATACCTGCGGATGTGTATACACACACACACACACACGCACACACACGGTTCTTGATTGCAAACAACAGAAACCAACTGTGGCTAATTTAAACAGAAAAGGACTTTATTAAAAGGATATTGGTTTGCCTCCAGATGACCCAGAATTGGGAAGCCTGGCTCCAGGCTCTGCTGCCATCAACAGTGCAGTGTGGCACCCTCAGAGCCAGGGCAGGACACTACGGACACAGTAGCTTGCAATGACTTTGCACAGCCAGCCCCTCCAGTGGCCGTCTCCACCGACAGGGATGCTTGGGCTCCTTGCTCCACCTTCTCCCTTCCTTGTGGCGCAGCTAGTTCCTGTTCACACTCCGGGCCAGTGGATTCAGTCGGCAGATTCTGGGTCACCTGGTGCACCCTGGCTCTGGAGTGGGGGGGCCCTACACCCCCAAAAACCCTAAGCAGTGTTTTGGGGGGTGTAGGGGGGTCTTCCCTAAATTACAGAAGGGGGATTCAGATGCTGGGTGGCCAAAATCCTAACAAATCCCTCCTAGATGTAGAATATGTATTGGGGGGGGGGTAAAAATTTTCCTAATTCATGGTCTCTATGTGCTATGAAGTTACGGTACACACTGGGTTAATGAATACAGACTATTTCTCCTATGGGAAATTCAAGCTTGAGTTCTTGTAAGCCTCCGCTGGTGACATTTGTGTGGAAGACACCTTATTGAATATGTATTGTTGATGCGCTGATGTTGAACTCACAGCCAGTAGCGCCATAACTGGTGTCAGGCTGAAGCTTACCTGACGCACATAGTTTCTCTGCAAGGCACATCCAGCACTCTTAGACTTAGGAGCGCGAGCATTTGAGCACCGCACTGAGGGACCACTTTAAATAGTGAAATTGCCCCGGAACAGGTCACTAAATAGAGTATGCAAAGGACACCTGTTTACAGTGCAGGAGTTGAGAGAAGAAGGCATCCCCTTGTTCAACTTTGGCTGAGAGTTTGGTGTTGGGGATGGTTGAACTTTTGCCTCTCTTGCCATATCCATGAGTAACTGATAGCATTGATTTGGGGATCCTAAACATGCTAGCTTATGGGTAAGTTTGAAAATACAGAATCTGTGAATGATGAGGACTGACTAATATATATCTATAAGTATAATCTTTTGAATAAATTTTAATAAATCTTTTTATAAAAATACATTTGTAATTTTAATATATAATTTATATATATCTATATATAATCATATATAATGTATATATAATTGTATTATATATCATATTATATGTAACATATATGCATAAATTATATAACTTATACATAAACATAAAATATATAAACATAAAAATTTTATATATAATTAATTTATAACATTTTAATAAATAAATTTAATAGAATTTTTCTCTATGTATTTCCAAAATGCCTGTACGTCTTGTGGTGGTAAGGCTTCTCACCCACTGAGGGTCCCTGTTTCAGGGGACAGTGGATGTCTGCTGGAACGACAGTCACAGTGCAGCATCATCCAGTTCAAGTTTTTACTTGACCCTATAGCAAGACAGTAAGCTTTAAAAGAAGACATTGTAGAGAGCACGTTTTTCTCAGTTCCTCTGGCAGAGAGACTCTGGGGCTCACTGCTCCGGGGCAGAGGGCAAATACAATGCAGAGGAAGTAACAAGACCGAATATCACCCCTTCTGGTCCCAAGGGATTTTGTTAAGAATGCAGGGTCCTTTCTTTGGGATAAGAATGAGCCAGGAGGTTTGGGGACCCTGAGAACATCAAGGCAGTGGCTGTGGGTCCAGCACATAAGTCTGTAGAACGGAGTATCTTTCACTGTTAAGTCTGAGCTGGTCTGGCTCACTAGAGAGTTTCTAAGAAATGTACATCAGTTATAGACCAAAAGCAACATTTTCTTCATAAATCTGAGTGTAGTGCATCAATCCCACAAACATTTAAATATTTGAGCACCTGCAACGTGCCACATACCGTGCTGGATACTGGAAACACATCCATCATGCAGTAAAATGGTGGAGGGGAGATGGGAATCTTGTTCTTAAAGGAACCTTATACCCTGGCACAGGAGGCTGTGGCTAAGTAAAGGAGGAGGGAGAGAAAACCTTACTCTTGGATCCTTTACTCTGGGGACAGCTGTGTCTTGGTATTGTGGGTCTACAACAAGAAGCAAACCTAGCTGCCTTGTAGCTAGCTACAGTTCTAGCTCAGATGAGACAGAGCCCAGATACATACTTGGAAGTGTAGCAAGCCTGCAGACAACAAGCTTGGGATTGTGGGATGTCAAGGGACGAAGTACCTGCCAGCCATGGGAGATCAGGCAGGGTGTGGGTCAGACAGACTTCCTGGGAGAAGAGATCTTGGGAAGGCCTTTGGGGTAGAGGGAGTGCTCAGGACAGCACAGTAGGGTGAAGCCACAGCAGTTAATGCTATCCCGATTTGGGGGCACCTGGGTGGCTCCATCGGTTAAGTGTCCAGCTCTTCGTTTTGGCTCAGGTCGTGATCTCAGGGTTCTGAGATCGCACCTTGTAGGCATCGGTGCTCAGTGCAGAGTCTGCTTGTCTCTCACCCTCTGCTCCACGGCCCTGGCCTGCGTGTGCACATGCATGCACATGTGTGCGCTCTGGCTCCTGAATAAATGGAATCCAAAAAAAAAAAAAAAGTCGTCCTGCAGAGGTCAGGAGGCACAGATACTTCTGGTTTTAAATCCCCTCTGGAGGGAGTGGCTTTTATCTGGGGAGTCCCCACCCACGGCCTCTGGGCAAGAAAGAGCTCAAAGATTGGCAGGACCTTTGGGCCACCACATCTGCGGGGCTGGCCTATGTTTTCCGAGGTGTGTGACCCAATCAGCTTAGGGATTTGTTCCTAATTAAGTGAATTGGAAAAGAAAAATCCTCTTGCCTGGTTGTAGCGGTGTAGACCCTCCCCTGCCAATGACCTTGGCTCCTAAGAGGCCTGAGGTCTCCAGCCTGGCTGGCCAGGGTCCTGCACTGTGGTGGCCCAAAGCCATCGGTTTGCTTGCACAGCACTGGGTCCTGCCCGCGAGGCTTGCTGGGCGAAGGGGACGAGGTGAGGGGAAGATGAAGTGTCCAAGGCAGGTTTTTGCTGGGCTGGGGTGGGGGGCTCTCCTCTCCTCAGGTGCAGAAAGCACACACAAAAGGGAGAAAAATACCCAAAATGACAAAGTGGGTAGAGGAAAAAAAAAAAAAAAGCCACCCGAATTTGGGCACAGCTGAGGAAAAAAAGCCTCATGTCGGAGGAAATTTGATTATTGAATACATGTGCAATTGCAGACTCCCCGAGAGTCCCTGGAAGCCTGCACCGGGAGTGGATGGGAAGGCGTTGCTCACCGCCTGGACCATCCTGTTAGGGTTCCGGGCCAGTGGGGCGCGGTGCACACAGAGGGGCGGGCGCGCTGGCTGTGGGGAGTTGGCAAAAGTATTTCCAGCCATTAGCTCATCGGATGGTCACAACAGCTCCTGGGAGGTAGGAAGGTCAGCAATGGTTATTCTGTTTATTTGGTAATTAAACGGAGGCTGAAAGAGGTGAAATGACCCACCTGGAGTCCTGTGGCTGGAAAGTCCTGCTGCCAGCACTTGGGAGGCAGGGTTTCCTGAGGCACCTGCCGGCTGTGGGTAGGAAGAGAGGGGAGTGAGCACTGAGATGCGCCCCCCCCCCCAGGTCTCTGGGTGTGCAGTGTGATTTCAGCAGGACGGAGGGGAGTGCTATTTATAGTGGAGGAAACCAGCTCATGGGGGTGAGGCATCAGGGCCCAGGGGCCCATGCGGAGGGCATTCCTAGAAGCTGGCTAGCCCCTAAGGGGGCGGACGTGCCCATCAGCTCTCACTGGGCAGAGCCAAGGAGCCTGGGGCACATGGGCCAGAGGGGCAGGGGAGGGCACTGCTTGGGCCTGGAGTCAGGCCTGTCGGACTGCAGGTGTCCTGTCGTTATGCCCCAGAGTTTCTGTGGTGTCGCCCTGGGCCGTAGCAACCCCTTCCTCCCACCTCGACCACACTCGGGCCTCTGCTGGCCTGCTGAGCTGAGTTCCTGAACTCATGGGGCAGGGGCCGTCTGTCTGGGCCTGTCTCCTCAGCCCTCAGCTTGGCGGCGGCCTGGACAAAACCTGTGGGTGCCATATTGTGAGCGCACCCTCATCACAGAGCCACCCCAGAGGGGATTTTTTCTTTTTTTTAATTACAAAGAAAAGTCCATGCAAATAGCAAAGTCACACTGAGCCCCTGGCTTTGGTCTTTGCCTTCAAGGAGTTTAGTGTCTCCCCAGTGAAGTGCTCGCTTAGGGAACGCTTTTTGAAATGGCTGGGGCATCTGGGTTGTCCCGGTGACTGGGGGGGCAGTGGGGGTGCTCTAAGAGGCTTTGGCCAGGGATGTTCAGATCCCACAGCACCCAGGATGGTCCTTCGCAACAAGGGCACAGCCTACCTTCACTGCCAACAGTGTTCTGGCTGAGAACCCCTGGTGGGAGATGGATACTAGCCCCCAGAGCTTGGCCAGAAAGGTTTGGCATTTCCCACCATTTTGCCGATCTGGACTCTGAGGCTCAGGGAGGTTAAGTCACTAGAAGCGAATCTGGTCAAACCAGACTGCGGAGTCTACATCCTTTCCTTGGCCTTCCAGACCGCCTCTCTCAAGACCGCCTCTCCCGAGCCTCCGGGGAAAAATGAGCTGATGACTGATTTCTTCAGGAGGTAAACACAGCCAGTGGCCTCGGAAAAACTTGGGAAGACTCTCGGATGACTGGGAGGGGCAGGCCCTGCTGGGTATAGCTGTGGGCAAGAGTAGAGGGAGGGAGGAAGATGGGAAATAGGTCTCTTTGGACATTTTCTGTCTCTTAATGCGGCAGCTCCCAGAGTCCTGACTGAGGCTAGCTGGCTGGGAGCCCCGGCGGCCCACCCACCCTGTGATTAGCCCATCTCTGAGAGAATGATAGGAAGGAACAGAATTCCTTCCTAGCCAACCCCTCCTTGAGTGGGCCTTGGCCATCACAGCCTGCTAGTGCTAGTCCTGGTTCCCAGGATGTCAGGTGATCCGGAGGCTATGCAAGGAAGAGGGGAGGAGAAGGAGAAAGGATATCCTCCCCCAACCCTACCCTCACTGTCTCTTGCCTTCCCACCCCCCCAGGCTGTCCTGCCCCAGGGGAGGATGCTCTTTGGAATCCTTCAGAAGTCAGCTCCTCCCTGGGGGTCCAGGCTAAGTGTAAACAGTCTGTGAAAGTTCTCAGGTTTAAGACCTTGAACCTCATCATCTGTCCCTGCTTTTCAGGAATGGATCATCTAGGGTAGGAAACACATTTTTAAAACAAATAATAATAATGGAAAGCAAAAAACGCGGTAATGAGGCAAAACAGAATTTGGAAAGATGTCTGGGATATTGGGCACGATCTCTGTCCTACTTCAGGTTCTGATAATTATTGTTCTAATGATTGAGCTACTGAGAGGTGACCCTTGAGGGGGAAAAAATCTTAGTTTTTCTATACATTTTAAACAAACATTGGGTCAACATTTTAGAATCGGTTCTTTCACTTGCTCACACACCACGGTCTTCATGACAGTCCATTTTGATTCACACCAGCATTGTGAATGGCTGGAGGGGCTCCCCTGGGTGGACGTGTAAGAATTTATTTTATAGACCATATTGTTAGGTACTTCTGTTTCTGTTTTGTGATTACGGCTCAGAAAAACTTGTATTTTTACATGATATCATACTGGGGCACCTGGGTGGCTCAGTGGGCTAAAGCCTCTGCCTTCGGCTCAGGTCATGATCCCAGGGTCCTGGGATCAAGACCCACATCGGGCTCTCTCAGCGGGGAGCCTGCTTCCCTTCCTCTCTGCCTCTCTGCCTCCTTGTGATCCTTGTCTGTCAAATAAATAAATAAAATCTTTTAAAAAATGATATTATACTGATATGATATCAATATGATAGAAACCTCTCAGTATGATTCTTTGCATTTACTTTCTCTGATATCAAGCTTAAAAAGCCATCCCCTATCCAGGGATGTATTAAGTTCACAAGTATTTACAAAGTACCAGTGACGTGCCAGGTTCTATTCTATTCCATTCTATTCGTTGATCTATTAATGAACAAAACAGATAAAATTCCCAGTTCTTTTGGAGCTTATAGTTGTGGAAGGGGTGGGGATTGGTAATAAACAATAAACCTAAGGTCTCCTGGGTGGTTCAGTTGTTAAGCGTCTGCCTTTGGCTCAAATCATGATCCTGGGGTCCTGGGATCGAGCCCCACATTGGGCTCTGTACTGGGCAGGAAGCCTACTTCTCCCTCTCCCACTCCCCCTGCCTGTGTTCCATCTTTCTTTTGCTGTCTCTTGCTCTCTTCAAATAAAGTCTTTAAAAACAAACAAACAATAAACCTAGTTGAATGATGTGTTAGGAAGTGGTGAATGATAATAAAAAAAAATAAGTAGAGTGGGGTAAGGACAATGGGCAGTGCTGGGAGAGAGAGATGGCAGGGGGCAGGGCGTTTGGGGGGTGCAGGGAATCATGTCCTTTAGGCTCTTTAAACCAGGGTGTAAGCCAAAAGGCACACACTGAATGGACCTATAACCACTGGGTACATTGTCTCTTATTTAGTCCAATAGTCTGGCCTTCTTCCAGGAAAGGAATGGGTCACGGTTTCAGTTTCTTTGGTTGTGTTTTAGAGGAAGTGGTTGGCCAACATTGAGGCCACCCTGTGAGAATAGATCTGTCTTTAAATGTAGGGATCCTGGCGGGGATGGGTAAGATAGCGGAAGAGGGAGGTCCGGGCTGCGGGTTATGGGATGAATCAGTCACGGGGGCAAAAGGCACAGCACAGGGAATAGAGTCAACCGTGGTGTAATAGCGTTGTACAGTGACAGAGGGGAGCCACACCCGGGAGCGTAGCCCAATGTGTAGAGTTGCGGCACCACTATGTTGTCCACCTGAAATAAACGTAACGTGGGTCAACTATCCTTCAATTTAAAAAAAAAAATTTTTTTTTAAATGTGGGAGTCACACTCAGCTCGACCGGGTGCTGGCTCCATGCCAGTCACTCAGGGTCTGAGAGCAGCCAAGGGGGGCAAACAGGTGTTCCAATCTTCCCACCCCCGGCCCCTCGCCCCCAGTGTGGTTCACGGAGTGAAAGAAGGAGCCAGAAGACCTCGCACTACTTAAAATGGTCTCCATACCATTTTCTTCTTCTAGACCTTTATTCATCTTTCACGTTTAACTCCATCTATTAGAAATTCATTTTGGAATACGATGCCATGGCAAGGCCCTAGCTTTAACTTTTCTCCGCTAAAATGTTAACGAAATCAAATGTTTTTATTTGCTCCCTGTTGATTGGAAGCATCACGTTATCTGCGTTCTGAATTGAGTACTTAAGGGCACATCACCGAACACCAGCTCCAAAGGGTGACACTAGCTAGACCTGTCATCACGGGAGGTGACACGAATTTCCGAATGCCTCCTCTTTGCGGATGTCTAGCCTCACGTTACTTCCTATGATTTTACTATTGGATAGTCTCACCTTTTTCTATTTGCCTAGGAAGATACCCTGACTGGCTTGCAAAGTCTTTGCTGGAATTGTAAGGCTATTGGACTGTATTTATAGTAACAAAAAACAATGTGTACTATTTCCTGCCTGCTTTCTCCACACTGAGCTCTGTTCTGTGCCCTTTGTATTGAACTTCATTTAAATCCCAACACAAGTCTCCCAAATAGTATTTTACAGTTTGGGAAACTGAGACCAGAAAGGCCCCGTAGCTCCCTCGAGGTCCCACACGGTGACCCTGAGTCTGAATTTGAACCCCAGCAGTCCGAGCTGTTAATCCACAACAGGTGGCTTTGCTAGAGGAGTGACCAGGGGGATGGGGAGACAGAATGGCCTTATCTAGAAAGTGCTCGGATCCACACATTCACTGTACTTGGAAGTGCTTCATACCTCTAGGATCCTTACTAGACCTTGACTGAAAAAGCCAGCAATAAAGTTGATGGGCCTGTCCAGCCGGAAGGGCTCTGTGAAAGCAGGAGCTTCCTGGCCTGCCAGCCAGAGGACAGCCAGGGGTGAACTAGCCGGCGCTAATTTACACACGAAGTGCGTCATCAGTCGCTCCAGGGGAAATACCGGGGCCACTTGGCTGTGAACATTTGTTGGTGTTTGTTGGCGACCGTCCTTGACGCGATGCACTTTGGGTCCTGATCTGTCAGCCGTCTTGCTTCTGCACCAGATTTATTCTGAACACCCTTGCCTGTGCATGGCAGAGCTGCAGATCCCACCGGGAGACCACTCCCGGCCCCGCGTGGCCTCACCACCTCACGCTGCTTTTTATTTCTTCCTCCCGGGTCTGTATACTTTCCGTTTCCTTTTCTTGTCTGATCGCGTGAGCAAGGCCTTCCTGCACAGCGTTGCCAAGGAGAGGCGAGAGGGGACATCCTCGCCTTGAACCCGATCTTAGAGGGAAAGCTTAAGAGTTTCTCACCATTCAGTGTGATGTTACCTGCAGGCTTTGGTAGGTCTTCTTTATCGGGTTGAGAAAGTTCCCTCCATTTCTAGGGTATAGACTGTTGTGTTTTGTTTTTTTTTTTTAAGATTTTTATTTATTTATTTTGAGAGAGAGAGACAGAGACAGAGTGAGAGAGAATATGAGAGGGGAGGTCAGAGGGTGAAGCAGACTCCGCATGGAGCTGGGAGCCCAATGTGGGACTCGATCCCAGGACTCTGGGACCATGACTTGAGCTGAAGGCAGTTGCTTAATCAACTGAGCCACGCAGGTGCCCCTGGACAGTTTTTCTCTTGATGGCTGTTGGATAGTGTCACAACTTTTTTTTTTTTTTTTTAAGATTTTACATATTTATTTGAGAGAGAGCAGGAGGAAGGGCAGAAGGCGAGAGAAGAATCCCAAGCAGATTCCTCGCTGAGCACAGAGCCCCACACGGGGCTCAATCTCACGACTCAGATCATGACCTGAGCTGAAAGTCGAGTTGGATGCTTAACCAACTGAGCCACCCAGGCGCCCCTGTCACAACTTTTAAAGATATGTCATGGCGTATTTTGTTGTCAATAAAGGCTCATTGATCATGTAATTGTAAAAAGCAGTAATATTGCATTCGTATGTGATATTGGCAAATATTTCAACACCCTCTGCTTTTGAATTTTTAGGTAGTTTTTGTTTCTTTTAGAGGTACAGAGACTAAATAAGTAAAGACAGAGATGCATCATTTCAGAACCTGACATCAGAGAGGGCCGGGAAAGAGGAGAACCAGAAGCAAAGAGAAGCGGGGGCCCTGGAGACAAGGAAGGAGGGGGGGGGAGGGTGAGTGGGATCAGCAAATACTGCCTTCACCTGGCATCTGCTTCCCTCACCCTGTATCCCAGCTACGGAGCTAGTCTGGTCTGTGCCTCTGACTTGCTCCTGCTCCTAGAACCACAGTCAGAGGGGAGGGGACGCTATAGGCTTTCATGTACCAAAGGGCTGGATTCCTGCCCTGCTGCGGGTACCCTTTCTTGTCCTCCTTGCTTGGATCAGCATGCATTGCCACACGAGAGGACCAGAGACCATCTGGGGAGGTCAGGAGTGCTAATCACCAGGCATTTCAGGCTCTTCATCTTCGCGGTGCACAGGAGGATTGTGCTTCCTGCTTTGAGATTTGTACCGTCACTCCAGGGTGATCACTTTCAGAACCAAAACGTGGCTCACCATGCTCTTTCCTCCTGCTGGGGCAATCAGTGATGCTCCAGGCCCGACTACCCTCCTCAGCCTGGGTCCCAGAAGAGGAAAGGGCAGGGCAGAGGGTCCTGCTGATGTGCCGTGGACTTGTGGCACGGATGAGATATGAGCCTTGTCGCTGAGGCTGCTGAGATTTGGGGTTTTCTTGTTACTGTAGCACAACCTTGCCTGTCCTCACTGATACTGTGTCTTCCCGGCCACATTTTAGGACCCCAGATGAGGGTAACTTCCCATTTGCAACAGGTTCCCCATTCTTCTGGAGAATTCTGATCCGTGTCAGATTTATAAAAATCCCAGTCTACACCCCACATAAACCATGTCTGCCATGTTCAATCTGATGTCATAAATGTATGAGATGAAACCATCTCATGGGAATTGTTCTGGCCGATTAACTGGGTCAGCTTCACCCTGCCTTCAGAAAGGTCTACAGACCACTTGTTTATATCCTGCTCTGGGTGTTGGGCAGGAATGGGTATTGAGTAGACAGACCCTCCGTGGATGAAACCAGGATTGTATTTCTTTGTCGTCTGTCCTTTGCCTCTCCAGTCCTCTGATTACACACTAGCTGTGTTAACCTAGTCCCTGATCACAACTGCAAGGTTTTGGTTTCTTCCCTCATTTTGGGCTTTGATTCCATCTTTGTGATGTCTGTTCTTTCTTTTCCAATTGGAAGGTTATTCTCCTGGATGAAGACAGAAGCAAAATAAAAACCGAGTGGTTCTGCTTTCTTTCCATCATCTGTTTACATGACATCAAAGTCCCTGAGCCCTGACCTCACCTTGGCTTTCTTCTTTTTCATTTGTCCGAGTAGACCTTAAAAATCCCCTCGTGTGTTCTTTAGCACATTTCCCCAGTGTCAGTTCATTCTGGATTAATTTATCTTTACTTGTTCCTGAATGTTTCTTAGAACTTAATTAAATTAAAATAATGCTAAAATAACAGATATCCAAGATTAAAATGGCTCATAATTGGGGCACCTGGGTGGCTCAGTGGGTTAAGCCGCTGCCTTTGGCTCAGGTCATGATCTCAGGGTCCTGGGATCGAGTCCCGCATCGGGCTCTCTGCTCAGCGGGGAGCCTGCTTCCCTCTCTCTCTCTCTGCCTGCCTCTCTGTCTACTGTGATCTCTCTCTGTCAAATAAAATCTTTAAAAAAAAAAAATAAAATAAAATGGCTCATAATGATGTAACCTAATCAAACCAAGGATTTTCCCCATGTTTTCTAACTCTTGATGCATATTTTGTTTTAATATACTGCTGACAATATTATCTACAACAAACATTTAAAATTTTCCAAAATGTAACACAGATACATAAAGTGGGAAAAACAAACATCTGTATATCAGTGGCAGTATAGCTCAGGTCAAGAAAAGAAATAGATCATTCTAGTACCCCACAAGCCTGCTTCATACCTCCTCCTGGATTACTACATTTCCCTCTCCGTGTAGTCAATCCAATCTGGAGATTAGCCTCTTCCTTGCTCCTCTTTATGGCTTTTCCCACTACCCGTGTGACCTTCGGCTCTAGTTCAAGTGTGCCTGTGTTTTGAAACTTACATAAATGTAAGTATGTGCTTCTTTGTGCTGGCTTATTCAATATTGCATTCGTGGGGTTCATCCATGGTGCAGTATGTGGATGTCATTCATTCATTATCTAACCATACCAAATGTATTTCTCTGTTTCATGTGTGATGGTCGTTTGGATTGCCTTTATATTTTTGGCTTTTGTGAAGGATGTCACTTATGAGCATTTTAATTGCGTTTCTTGGTGCACACGTGCACACATTTCTATTGGGTATATACCTAGGGATGAACTTGGATTGGATGCTATGTGGGTATGCTGCTTTAGTAGATAATGCCAAACAGTTTTCCAAAGAGATCGCGTCAATTTGCGCTCCAATCAGCAGTGTGTGAGAGTGGCCATTTCTCTAAATCCTTTCCGACACTTATTGTTATCACTGCTTAATTTTAGCCATTCTTGTGGGCCTTTAGCAGTATCGTGTTATGTTTAATTTTGTGTTTCCCTGATGAATAATCAAGTTGAGCACCTTTTCATTTGTTTATTAACCATTGGAGATCTGTTCTGTAAAGTGCTTTTTCAAATCGTTGGCCCAGTTTTCTTTTTGGTTGTTTGCCTCTCTCTTAAGGATTTGAAAGAATTTAAAAAACAGATGATCCATGTGAGTTTTTTGTGGTTATTTGTGTTGCAAATATCTTCTTTTACCTTGTGGCTTGTCCTTTCATTTCTCTGAATGTCTTTTGATGATCAAATTTCTTCATTTTAATGGAGTCAGATTTAGCAATTGTTTCTTTCGTGATTGTTCTTGAAGAACTTCACCTGTTATCTAGAAGGATTTCTTCCTTCTGTCTTTCTTATGTGTCTCATGCTTTTCACTTCTTGTGGAATTATACAATATGTATTCTTGCTTCAATTATACAATATGTATTCTTGCTGTATTATACAATATGTATTCTTGCTTCAATTATACAATTATACAATATGTATTCTTGCTGTATTATACAATATGTATTCTTGCTTTAGAGTGTATAATTATGTTGTCCAACCCCATTTATTGAAGACTGTCATTTCCCTACTTCTTTGCAGAGCTGCTTTTGTCATAAATCTCATGTATATATACATCTGGGCTTGCTTCTGGGCTTTTTTTTCTGTTCCGTTGATGAATTGGTCCTTACACCACACTGTTAAACTCTGGATGTTTCATAATAACTCTTTTTTTTTTAAGATTTTATTTATTTTTTTGACAGACAGAGATCACAAGTAGGCAGAGAGGCAGGCAGAGAGAGCAGGGGAAGCAGGCTCCCTGCTGAGCAGAGAGCCCGATGCGGGGCTCGATCCCAGGACCCTGGGACCATGACCCAAGCTGAAGTTAGAGGCACTAGAGATTATGTTGAATTTATAGAATAATTTGGGTACAGTAGACGTCTTTACAGTATTGAGTCTTCCGATTCATGAACATGGTATAGTCCTCTATTTTGATCTTTGCTATTTCTTATACTGTTTAGAGGTTTACTTTGTAACATATTTTACTGGATTTATTCTTAGGTTTATTTTTATGCTTTTGAAAATGGTATTTTATTTCATTGTATTTGTTTTTTTATATATAGAAACACAAATCTAGTGTATTGACCTTGTTCCTAATGCATTACTAAATTTATTCATTAATTCTCAAAATGTATCTGTAATTCTTTGAGTTTCTATGCATCAGATATTACATGCAAATCATGACTGTTGTATTTTTTACTTTTTAATCCTTTCTCATCTTACTGCACCTTATTGCAGAGCAGTGATAACATTGGTGATAGGAAACATCCTTGTTTTGTTCTTGATTTCAAAGGGGAATGTTTCATCATTTCACCATTAAGTATGAAGATTACAATAGGTTTTTTCAAGATGTTCTTCTCATGGTTAGGAAGTTCCTAAAGTTCTTAGTTTGCTACAAATCATGAATGGATGTTATGATTTTTATCAAAATATTTTTCTGTATTGAGATTATTTTTATCCTTTATTCTGTCAGTGTAATAAATTGTATTGATTGATTTTCAAATATTGATCCAACTTTGCATTTGTAGAATAAACCCAACCTGATCTATTCATAAAAAAGCTGGGAAATATTTTGTTTAGGATTTTTACATTTATGTCCATGCTTGAGACTGACCTTTAATTTTTTTTCCTCTCTAAGTGTTCTGGCTCAATTTTGTTGTCAAAGTCTTGCTGGCTTCACAAAATAAGCTGGAGATTAATATCTCTTATTGCCTAGAAGAGTTTGCAAAACTGGAACTATTTCTTCCTTATGTGTTTGGCAGAATTTGCCAGTAAAGCTATCTAGAACTGTAGTTTTCTTTGTGGGAGTATTTTAAATTATAGACTGACTATGTCTTTTGAATATTCAGTTTTTCTATTTTCTTGTGTCCTTTTCTGTAAGTCACATTTTACAAGAAATTTGTCTTTTTCATCTGGTGTTTAAAACGTATTGGAGTGAAGCTCTCCACAATATTTTCTTCTTATCTTTTCAATCTCTATGGAATCTATGGTAAGATTCTTGTTTTCACTGCTGACATTCATTATGTGTGCCTTTCTCTCTCTCCCATGGGTCTTGCTTGGGGTTTACCGGTTGCTTTCATTCTTCCAGATACAACCATTCATCTTGTTCAATACTCTTTAGTGTGTGTTCGTTTCCTAAAATTCACTTAATTTCTGCCCTACTTCTATTTTCTTTGAGTTTAATTTGTGATTCTTTGGTTAACATTTTGAGGTGGTAACATTTTGAGATGAAAGCTTTGGGCTTTTCAGTCTTTCTTCTTTTCTCATATATGTGGTTAGAGTTTTGTAAGCATGTCTGTAGGTATAGCCCACAGCTGTCGATATATAGAACTTTGCAGTGTTCAGTTCAAAATATTTCAAAATTTCTGTTGCAATTTCTTTTCTAATTCATGGGTCATTTAGAAGTATATTTTTAAATTTCTAAACATATTAGGATTTTTTGGGTTATCTCTTTATGCTGACTTCAGTATAATTGTATTATGATCATAGAATAAATATCCTGTATATAATTTCTGCTTTTCAAAGGTTTTAAAATTTTCTTTCTGGCCCAGCATATGTATAATTTTGTAAATGTTTAAGGTATGCTTACAAAGAGTCTGTTTTCTGAAGCCATTGGGTACAGTGTTTTATATATTTCCTTTAAGTCAATTTTACTGATCATATTATTCAGATCTTTATCTGATTAAAAAAAATCAGCATCTGAGAGTTGTGTTCTAAAATCCTCCTCCTCGTAGAATTTTCTATTTCTTTTGCAGTTTTGTTTTTCATATACTTAAAGCTATACTATTAGGTGAATACAAATTTGAAATTGTTCTATCTTCTTAATGAATTGAATGTTTTATAGTTACAAAATTCCTTACTTACCTCTGTCAGTTCGTTTTGCCTTAAAGCTTACATCAGAAGATACTAGAATAGCACCACCAGCTTCCTTCTGGTTATCTTTCATGGAATAATTTCCCCCTGTATTTTACTTTAAAAATACTTTAAGATACTTTCCTGCATCTTGGTTTATTAGATGTGCTTCCTGTAAACAACAGACAGTTGTGTTTTTTAATCTAATCTAACAGTAATTGGAGCATTTACTATATTTGTATTTTTTATAATGTCTGATGTATTTGCTCCTAAGCTCTATATTACTGTTTTCTATCTGTTCCTCCTGTTCCATGTTTCTTACTCCTCCTTCACTGACCACCTTTGGGTTGAGTAAGAATTTTCTTGCTACCTATCCCCCATTAGCTCAGAAGTTATATACCCTTTTACAATATAGACTATGCTAAAGATAAATAATATGCACCCTTGATTTATCAAGATCAATGATTAATGAGCACTTGATCTTGCTTCCCAGACAATTTAAGGACTTTAGAACACTTTTGCTCTATTTATCCTGGTCTGTTTTATATGCTGATGTTGTCATTTGTTTTCATTTTCTCTACAAATATATATCCCCCCCCGAATAACGAATATTAGTGGTCTCATAAGGATCCTTCATCTTCCTCCATGCTCATATAAACATGTACTCACATATACAGGGATTTCATCTTCAGTTTTTATAAAACTGAGATTGTATTTGAAACATTTTTGCTGAAACTTGGCTTTATTTACATAAATATGATCACTGTTTTTTTAAAGTTGGTCATTAGATGCAGGTCTAATTCAGCTTTTATATAGCTACATAGTATTCCATGTTAGGGATCTACCATACCTTATCCAATAAGCAAAAAAATTATTTTTAGTCTTTGTCATTATAAGCATTGTTATAACAAATAACTTTATATGCTTGTCTTTATATGTTGGTGGTTACTGTTTTGATTACTATAGCTTTGCTATAGCTTTGTAGTAAGTCTTGAAATCTAAGATTTTGGTACCTCCAGCTTTATCTTTCTTTCTCAAGAGTGCTTTGGCTAGTTGGGGTTTTTTAAAGATTTTTTGTTTTGATTTTGTGAAAAATACTATTGGTATTTTGATAAGGACAACATTGAATCTGTACATTCCTTTGGGTAGTATGAATATTTTAATATCAATAATTCTCCCAATCCATGAGCATGTTGTATCTTTCCATTTGTTTGTGTCATCTTCAGGTTTTTTCATCAGTGTCTTGCAGTTTTCAGAGTATAGGTTTGTCACCTCTTTGGTTAAATTTATTTGTAGGTATTTTACTCTTTTTGCTACAGTTATAAATGGGATTATTTTCTTAATTTCCCTTTCTGCTATTTTGTTAGTAGTGTATAGAAATGCAACAGATTTCTGTGCATTGATTTTGAATTCAGCAAATTTACCAAATTCATTTATTTGTTCTGATAGTTCTGGCTCCCCCCAACCTTTTTTTCTTTCTTTTTTTTTTTTTTTTTAAGATTTTATTTATTTATTTGATAGACAGATCACAAGTAGGCAGAGAGGCAGGCAGAGAGAGAGAGAGGAGGAAGCAGGCTCCCTGCTGAGCAGACAGCCTGATGCGGGGCTCGATCCCAGGACCCTGGGATCATGACCTGAGCCGAAGGCAGAGGCTTAACCCACTGGCCACCCAGGCGCCCCAACCCAACCTTTCTTTTAATAAGATTTACCAGAAGTCATATACGACATTTCCCTTTACTTCTGATGTCAGGATGTAGTTACATGACTCTATCTAACTGCAAGGGGGGCTAGAAAACAGTCTTTTATTCCAGGCAGCAGTATGCTCAGGTAAAAATAGGGGTTTGATTGACTAAGGAGGAAGGGGTGAAAGCATGATGCTATGGACACCTGCTAGGCTCTGCTGCGGTAGGAGCTGAACGCTTCTCTATTTTAACTTTCGAAGCTTACTTTTTTAATCTGCTTAAAAAGTTGGGTTCAGGGCGCCTGGGTGGCTCAGTGGTTGGGCCGCTGCCTTCGGCTCGGGTCATGATCTCGGGGTCCTGGGATCGAGTCCCGCATCGGGCTTTCTGCTCAGCAGGGAGCCTGCTTCCTCCTCTCTCTCTGCCTGCCTCTCTGCCTACTCGTGATCTCTCTCTGTCAAATAAAAAAATAAAAAATCTTAAAAAAAAAATAAAATAAAAGGAAGCACAAGAATCAAAGCCATGGGGCCAAAGCAAGTGTCCCTTGCTTATAGAGCAAGTGGCAGCAAGAATATAGAGCTGCCAGTAGACCTTTCAACTCCTTTGTGGGCCTGGGTCCAAGGAACAGGCAGGGTCCCAACTTCTGGCTTCCACATCCTTGAGAATATATGGTGAGAAAAGGATTGGAGGTTGATCCTCCATGAGGTGAATCCTCACAGAAGACTAAGAGGGAAAGACCAGGAGGAAAAGGCCAAGCCAAGACTTAGAAGAGGAATGGCAGAATTGTATATTACATAGAGTGGGCTAGGCTTCAGGATGCAGGGATGCAAAACATTCAGTTAGTCACTTAATCAAGAAAAGGCTTATTGCTTCTAACATAAAAGGCTGAGATAAGCCCATGTAGTTGGTGGTTCTGTCCCAGGCTGGGGTATCTGTTGGTTAGTGGGAGGTCAAAGGAGCAAGCATCTTAAAAATATATTGTAGGGGTGGCTGGATGGCTCAGTCAGTTAAGCATCTGCCTTTAGCTCATGTCATGATCCCAGGATCCTGGGATCAAGCCCCACATAGGGCTCCCTGCTCAACAGGGAGTCTGCTTCTCCCTCTACCCTTCCCCCCTGCTCATGATCTCTCTCTCTATCTCTTACTCACTTTCTCTCTCTCAACTAAATGAAGTCTTTTAAAAATAGCTTGTATTATGGAAGATTCCAAACGTACACAAAATAGAGGGAATGGTATTCTGAACCACGTTTAGAGAAATCTAGACTCTTTGCCCCCCACCATAGGTAATCATTCAAAAAACTCATTGGTTATCCTCCCAACTAAAAAAAAAACTGTGTGTGTGTGTGTGTGTGTGTGTGTTGCATTCCTGCCGGGGATATATGAGCATACTGGGAACAAACATTACACAAGATTTACTACAAAACTATAGTATGGTACTGGCACAAAAAATAGATCAGTGGAATAGAACTGAGAATCCAGAAATAAACCCACGCTTGTATGTCAATTAATCTGCAAGAAAGGAAGCAAAAATACATAGTTTCTTCTACAAATGGTGTTAGGAAAACTGGACAGCTATATGCAAAAGAATGAAACGGAACCACTTTCTAACACCAGATACACACACTCTCCCTCCTTCCTTAGACACACACTTCTCCCTTTTTTCACTTCACATTGCATCCGGGAGACCAGCCCCAAACCAGTACATCGAAGTAGTCCTCACGCCTTCTAGCTGCTGTGTAGAACTCCATTGTATGGATGGACCATACATAATTTATTCAACCAGTCCCCAGATGATGGACAGTTGCATTGTTTCCAGTCTTTTGCTACTGTAAATCATCCCACAGCAAGTAACTTCGGGCATTTATCTTCTGAATTTTTGCTGGTGTGGTTTTGGGCTAGATTCCTAAAAATGGAATTGCTGGGGCAAAGTGTAGTTGTGTATGTAATTTTACTAGGTATTACCGAATTCCCCTCCGCAGGAGTTACCATTTTTCCATTCCTGCCAGTGATATGTGAGCACATAAGAAACAATTGTTAGTCTCCCAATTTTCTCTTTTACAGATGAAAGAACAGAAGTACAGGTGCATCGAGTAACTGGCTCAGGTCACACAGCTAGTCAATAGCAGAGCTGGAACTTGGACCCAGCCAAGAAATGTTTCTCTGTTCTATACGATGTATGGCAAGGGCTTAGGAGGACCTCACTGTCTCCCCTTTCGGGTTTGGGTTTAGGGAAGCTTAACCTGTCTGTAACCATCATCCTGGCCTCCAGTGATGCCTCAGTCTCCAGTAGTTACATTCCAGTTCCAGAAAAATCTGTTTCCCACCCTTGAGACTATAGTCTCCATGACCTCTGAGGATGGGTCATCGTATCAGGTGACCCCTGTAAGAAGCAGCCTTTCCTCCCTGTTCCACGTGCGTCATGATTTAGCACCCACCAGACTGGATGCTTCCTTCTTCCCTGATTACAGCATCTCTTTTCATGCTAAGATGTGGTAGATGTGTGAAAAGGAGAAACAAATGTGCCTGGTGATCACTGGCTTCTCTGGAATCAGGGTATTGGAGGGAGCACTTAAAATTTTTAGTTTTAAGGTAAAATGACTCAGCTTCACAATGCTTTGAGAGAGCATAGCTTCTCCAACCAAAGAGAAGGCACCAGGGAGGGACAGAAAGTGTCACCTGACATGATCCGGCACACTCTTCCCACCAGTAACCTTCATACAGTCCTTTGATGTGGGTATTATGACCTCCTCCTCCCAGGTGCAGGAATGGAGGCTCAGAGGGTAAAATGAGTTGTCCAAACTCACACGGATGGCAAATGGCAGAGGCTGCTTAAATCTAGCTTCTGTGGCACAAAGGCTTGTGTGGTTTTTATCTTTGGGGGTTTTTTAGTGCATTTACTTTCTCTCCAAAAAAGAGATCCAGACTTTACACAGGAAAACTCCCATGATTGCCGCATTCAGGGATCACCCCCTGCTTTGGAAAAGTTTCAGTAGCCTCCCTCTGGTCCACCTGCCTTGCTGGTTCACACACACTCTCCCCCATGTATTCCCCACATGACATCTAGCCCTGTGGCCATTATTAGTTGGGTTGTGTTCAGCTGTGAGTAACAGAGACTTCAACCCAATTTGGCTTAGATGATTGGGTGCATTTCTTGTCTCATAAAACTGAGATGGGCTCCCGTGACTTGATGTCAGAGGTTTACCTTTTCTTTTTCCCTTGTCCTTCTGCTCTGCTTCCCATTGTATCAACCTAATTGTAATCCTGGCTCCCCTTCATGGTTGCAAGATGGCTGCCAATGACTTCCAGATTCTTCATGTCCAAGAGGAAGAAAAGGTTCTTCCAGAGTGTTCTAGAAAGAGCTAGAGAACTAACACTTGTCTGCAGCCTCAGATGGACTCAGATGCCCATTCCTGAACCAGTTACATGACCAGAGGATGGGGTATATCATTGGCTTAGACTTGAGCTCTACATCCCACTCCTAGTGCAGGGGTGGAGTTATCCCCCCAAGCACATGGGAGATATGGACACAGAAACATAAATTAGGGTAGCTGGCATGTAAAATGGGTATGGGTATTAAACAAGCAACCCCCATGTCTACCACAACTCCCAAATTCATGCCTCCATTTTGACCTCTGTGTTCAAAAGTCCAACCCTACTCAGTACCTCCACTTGAATGTTTGATATGCACCTCAATAGTAACATGGCCAAAATAGATCTCTTGATTCACTCCCTTGTCCACCTGTCCCCCCCCCCCCGCCACAGTCTTCTCCATCTCAATAAATGGCATCAACCTTTCACCCAGTTGCATATGCTAAAAATTAATTTTCTCTTACCACTCTCCCCATTACACACTGAGCTCTAACCACACTGGCCTTCTTTTGGTTTCTAGACCTTTCCTACCTCAGGACCTTTGCACTTGCTATTCCCATTGCCCAATATGTCATTCAGGCCTTTATTCAAAATATTACTTTTCCTGATCACTAGATCCAAATTAGGCACCCAGTCTGTCCCATACTTGTCACTGTCTATCACATCACCCAGATTTGGTTTCTTCTTAGCACTCGTCACTATACGACATGATCTTCTTCGATTTTTTTTTCTTCTTTATTGTCTGTCCCCCCCCCTAGAATGAAAGATCCATGCCAACAAAGACCTTGTCTGTCATATTCACTTCTGTGTTCAGTAGATCTATACAAATATCTGTGTGATATCTATGTGAACACCTTAGTGATGCTGTCCCCTTGAGTTGTGTGACGCAGCAGCCCCAACTGTATCCCAGAACCGAGAACATGTCAGCTACATGGTAAATTCTCAATAAATATAGGTCCATAAATGGGTGGATGCACAAATGGATGAGTGGAAGGATGGGTGGAGGGACGCCTGGGTGGCTCAGTTGGTTGGACAACTGCCTTCGGCTCAGGTCATGATCCCGGGGTCCTGGGATCGAGTCCCGCATCGGGCTCCCAGCTCCACGGGGAGTCTGCTTCTCCCTCTGACCTTCTCCTCGCTCATGTTCTCTCCCACTGTCTCTCTCTCAAATAAGTAAATAAAATCTTAAAAAAAAAAAAAAGAAGGATGGGTGAAGAGATGGCTGGATGGGTAGATGGCTGGGTAGGTGGATAGGGACTTTAAACATCACCCTTTGTAGAAAGATGATATGGTCAGTAGGCTGTGGTTGGGGCAGAGATTTCTTTGGAATCCAGAACCCTCCTTATTGTCTTCCCTCTACTATTACACTTCTCAGTCAGGTTGAAAAAAAAAAAAAAGCATTCGGGCTTTGAAACCCCTGATGAGTTCGGCGATCCATTACGGTAACCCCATGTGATTCCCAGTTCAAGAGTGTGTTCTGACCCAGGCACCCCTCCTCAGCCTGTCCTGGCAGAGGCAGGCTCTTCCTTGCAGCTCAGGACCCTGCCTTCCAAATGTTGAAGAAAGAACATCCTCGAATTAAATAATTATTACTATAATAACTACCATCTGTATGGCACTCTGCAGGTTGCAAGGTCGTTTTTTGCATAGATTATCTCAGTTCCTCAATATAACACATCTGGTGCTGTTATCATTATGTCACTGAAGCTTAGAGGGGAACTAGTCCAGGGATAGCAAGCCCTGACGCGCTGTCTGCACCCACGGTAGACATCATTAATAAATTAAGGCACTCTTTCCTGTTTAGCCCAGCTCCAACCCCAGGATCTTCCATCTTGGGACACAGCCACTCCCCATCAGTCTGGCTGACACACAGGACAAAACATTTTCCGCCTGGGCTCACCCAGGTCCCTCCTTTTGCATATGTGGCAGCTGGGGACTAGGGATGCCACCCAATGAGTTAGTGGCAAAGCCAGTGCCAGAACCCTGGACTCTTGGCTCCCATGTAGTCAGAGGCCTTCCCATTGGCCACTGTACATGGTTCTCAAGACGATCAGGATTCTGATTTAACTGGGTGTCGTGCTTTTAAAGGTCCCCAGGAGAATGTAATTTGCCACCAAGGTTGAAAGCTATGAACATTTTCTCCCTCTGTGATAGCGTGTTTATTATTTTTCCCACTGTTAAAAATTACCTGGGGCCACTTGTTAAATGTAGGATGTACATTGTAAATATATAGGTTCTCTCCCCTGGAGAATCTGACTCAAGAGAGCTGTCCTAGGGCCCGGGAGTCTGCATTTTCACAAACCTCCCAGGGAATTCTGATCATTTAGGAAGTTAGGCCAAACAGCTCTGGACTGATTCAGCTAGGACTCTCTTTGGAAAGCCTAAGAATGAGGCCAGGTAGCAATTGAGGGTCAGGAGGCCAAGGGTGATCTGGGCTCTTTAAATAGTTGCAAAGGCTTCTGTCCATTTCCCATGCATTTGCTTTCTTTTGAAGTTTCCAGTCTAGATTATTATGTAATCCATCTCAAGAATTTATAAGAATAATATCGCCCTCATGCCTGGTTTATGTAGAAAAAGGGACAGCAAAGGGACAGATGAAGTAGAATGCGGAGGTAAGGATGAAATGAAAATTATTTGTCTATTTTAGACAAGCAATTTTCTCTAATGTTCTGTTCTCTTATGTCGTTGTCCTTCTGAGAGCTCAAGGGCTTTTTAAGGTAGAGCGAATCTGGGGAGCTGTCCTTGAGCGAGACAAGCTGGGAATGTGGGTAGACACTCTCAGGAGCAGGGGCTAGGAGGACCCAACCGTCCAGTATCAACATGCGGGCCAGGAGACCCCACTTGCATGATGCCTGAGCCTGAGTTGGGTAGGACAGAAGCAAAGTGGTGAGGTTTCACTCTGTGTCAGACACCGAGCGGGGTTCCTTTCTCCCCCCATGAAAATGCTGCCAAGTACAGTTAATATCTCCATTTTACAGATGAGTAAATTGAGGTTCAGGGAAATGACACTGTCTTTGGCCTAACTAGGATCTTCTTAGTCTAGGAGGGAAAAGCAGCATTTAATCCCATGCTCATTACTACTAGGAAGACCCAGGTTCACTGGAACATCAGGGTGAGAATATGCTTGGCATTTTAAAAATGGAAACTAGGGTTAATTTTTTTCAGTCATACATATTCATGGTGAGACATAGCCTGCAGAATTACAAAGAGCAGATTTACCACCTCAATTTATCTGTCCTTGAGCTAATACTAAACTGGGTGGCAAATCCAGAGCAGGAAATCTGGAATTAAGGGCAGGCCACAAATATGCACCAAAAACCTTAAAAATGCACACACCCTCTGACCCAGCAATTTCACCTCTAGGAATTTAGCCTCCCAAAATAGCTGAAAAAGTGGGCCAAGAAGTATTTACAAGACAACATTGTTTACAGCTTTGAGAAATGGGAAACATAACTGCCCAACAATAGACTTAATATAATATAGCACATTCAGGCAAATACCATATGCCCATGAAAAATGGTGCTGCAGACATGTGTCCATCGACTCAGAAAGCAGCTCACCACACATTTGCACATTTGTCGGGTGAGAAAACAGCCTGTGTTAGAGTGGCACATTTGATACAATCATGACTGTGTTAAAACAAACAAATAATATTCCAGGAGTGTTAAGTGAGATATATATCAGTGTATACATCAGATACACACCAAAATGTCAGCAGTGGATTATGGGATTCTTTTTAAAAAGTTTTTAAAGATTTTATTTATTTATTTGACAGTGAGAAAGCACAAGCAGGGGGAGTGGCAGAGGGAGAGGGAGAAGCAGGCTTAATATAGGAGCAGGAAACCAGACACGGGGCTCGATCCCAGGACCCTGGAATCATGACCTGAGCCAAAGGCAGACACCCAACCATCTGAGCCACCCAGGTGCCCTGGGTTACTGGATTGTTGTCTCTATATAATGGGATTAGAGACCATTTTTATTTGCTTATTTTTTCTGCATTTATCCAAACACATTGAAAATACCTTGCTTAATTTTCTTCCCCGGTTTATTAAGCTAGAACTGACATATAGCACTGTAGAAGTTGAAAGTGTACAGCAGCATGAGTTGACTTACCTGTACTGGGAAGTGAACACTCTCGTGGGTTTAGGTCTAGTTAACATCCCTCATCTCATATGATACAAAAAGAAAAAAGAAAAAATGGTGGTTTCTTTTCCTGTGTGGTGAGAACTCTCAGGATTCACTGTCTTAGCTTTGAAACACACCATGCGGCAGTGTGGCCTGGAGTTGCCGTGCTGTGCATTACACCCCAGTCCTTAGTCATCTCAGAACTGAAGTTGGTGCCTTTTGATCACCGTCTTCCAGCTCTCCCCACCCTCCACTCCCCATCTCTGGCAACCAAAATCTGGTCTCTTTTTCTATGAGTTTGGTTTTTTTTTTTTCATTTGTGGGATGTTGTTTTACTTATTTATGTTTTAAGACTCCGTATATAAGTGAGCTCATACAGTATTTGTCTTTCTCTGTCTGACTGACTTCATTTAGCAAAGAGTACCCTCAAGGTCCATCCACCCATGTTGTTGCAAATGGCAGGATTTCCTTCTTTTTTATGGGCAAATAATATTCCATTGTGTATATATCTCTGTCCATTCACCATCCATTCATTCGTTGCTGGACACTTAGGTTATTCCGGCCTGCTTTTGTCTTGTTTTGTTTTTTGCTTAACTGTTTTCTTCAGAGAACATCTGTCACTTGCATAACTAAATGAAAGTTGTAAAAGTCTCAATTAATGCCACCAGTGAGAAAGAGGTAGGGAAGGGACCTGGAGGCAGAAAGGGGCTGGGGGACATCCAGACCCCAAGCGGGGAGGTAGGGGGGAGGTCTCATAAGCAGACAGATAACACCCAGCTTACAAGCTGCGTAGGCAGGTTATGTCATGCCCTTGAACCTAATACCTGGTCGATTCATGGCATATGGAGTTCGGCACGGCCATGCCCCACCCCCGCCATCACCTACCATGTATCTATATGGGTCACCTGCTTTGTGCGGGGGGAAGAAACACCTAACCCTTGAACCACATACACATCTGGAGGCATTCGTACAGAGAATGTCTGGCCATCCTGGAGATGAGGGGTTGGGTGGAGAATAGGGGTTCTTGAGAAGAATTCATGAATAAGCGAGGGACTTCTGGTGTAAGGAGCCCCACTCAGAGACCACCTGAAGTATCATAGGTGAGGCTGGTCCCACCTGTCATGTGGCAGCTGCTCCAGCGTGGGGTGGGTCTGTGCTCGGTGGAGAGAGCAGGTGTGCACGTGTGATCCTTGAGAGCCGGGAGAGGAGCAAATGAGCGCCGCTCCGCGAAGATTGCAGATGTTCGCTGCTGGGGTGAACAGGCAGAGACCTCCAGACTTTGGGGCACCAGCGGGGAGCCCATGGAGAGACTGTTGGCTGACTTGGAGCCACCAAGGATGAGGCAGTGGCTCAGCAGAAGGGGCAGAGGAGGACAGGTAGGGTGCTCTAGGAGGAATAGGAGTGGCCGTCCGTCCACGGGAGTTTGGTTCTGCATGTCAGTCTCCTATTGCTGCTGTAACAAGCTTCTGTAAACTTAGCTTACAACGGTACGTCTTTCTCTCTCACACTCTGGAGGTCAGAAGTCCTCTAAAACCAAGTTTCTGGCTGGGCTGCGTTTCTTCGGCTGGCTGGCTCTGGAGGAGGATCCATCCACTTGCCTTTTCCAGCTTCCGGCCCCTGCCTTGGATCACTCGGACCTTGGCCTTGTCTCCTCTGCTTCTGTCCCTACATTGTCGTCTCTGATTCTGACACTTCTGTCCCCTCTGATGGGGGCCCTTGTGACTGCATTGGGCCCACTAGATAATGCAAGATCATCTCCCCATCTCAGGACCCCTAATCTGATCACGCCTTCAAAGCCTCTTTTGCTGTGTATTGTAATGTATTCCCAGGAAATTCTAGGGGTTAAGGTGTGGCCATCTTTTGGGGGCCCTACCACATAACCCCAAAGGACAGGCAGGATGCCCCCAGAAAGCACTGCTGGGAGAAGGGGGGGCTTGGACTTAGTAGGTTTGGGCATTAATATTAAGTAGCTATTCATACTCACAAATGAGTAAAGTTTAGGGACCTTTAGGGTTCAATACAGATAGGGACCCTGGAGCCCAGGGGAGCTAGGGATCTGTTCAAAGTCACAGGGCTAGTGCTCTAGCTTTTCTCCATGCTGTCAGTTTCACTCACCTGACATTAGGAAAAGGAAATACTGCTGTTGTTTAAGGCAGAGAATAAAATTTACCAGATTTGGGTGGGGGAGTAGGTGGGTGTGGTTTGCTTTGCAAGGGAAAGTCCAGAGCCCCCTGAGTGTAGGTGGCCTGCGGGGACTTGCTGGGCCGCAGCCCTCCTTGGGAAGTTGTCCCTCACTGAGGCTTTTTATGAAGGGAGGATGGAGAGGGGCCAGGTGCTCCCCGTGCTGGCCCACAGCCCATTCCCCTGAGGCTGCGTGGCCAGTGTTGGTCAGCCTTTGGCTCTTTCCGCAAGGAGGAAGATCTGATTGGATTGTGGGGTGGGTTCCAGGGACAAAGGGAAAGCACTTGGGACCCACCCAGCAAGAAAACATTTCTCTCTCTGACCTTCTGGAAAGCCCACACCAGTGTGTGGTCAGATGGTGAGAGCTTAGGGAAGGCCAGACTATAAGCTTCGCTGCTTTTCTTTCTTCCTCTTCTGAAGTCAGCCGGTTCTCAGTGGATTTGTCAGAAAGGAGCACTGACATCAGCACACCTAAATTTCAGTCTTGCCCCTGCTTCTTGCCCACTATATGACTCTAGATACATCCTCTGACATCTCTGGGCCTCAGTTTACCTATCTGTAGAATCAAGAGTTCAGACTGAATGATCTGCAAGGCGTCTTCTAGGATGTGTCCAGCTTGTGCTGGAATGCTTTATGACAACCTCCCCGCTGGTTTCCCCACTTCCTTCCTTAGAGGGTCCCAAGCCCACCTGGTTGCTAAAGTCAAATCCCCTCCCTGTCCCCCGAACACACTTGTTTCTGCTCTCTGCCCCGCCCCAGTTGCCAGCCAGGTGCCTGGCCTTCAGCGGGCTCTGAGCTCCATGAACATGGAGAGAATGACTCAAAGGAAAAGGCCCAGGCAAAGGGGCCAGTATCACACTCACCGTGCACAGGGAAGGGAAGCCCCTCCGCCCGGCGCCCCCCACCCTGCTAGAGGCCTGCAGAATCCCAGGAAACAGGTTGTTAAGGAGCCAGCCGCCAGCGACCAAGTTAGATAATGAGTGCTTGGGTTTTTTCACCCCTGTTTACCTTGTGTTAAGTACACGAAAATGATGTCATTTCTGCACCCATCCAGCTGGCACAGGTGACAAGGTCTCCTGGGCCTTCTCCTCTCCCCACCCTGGTCACCCCAACCTTCATCAGTGAGGGTGGGGCTCAGGGAGGCCGGTCAAAGCCACATCATAGCTCTGTCCCAGTCTCCCCCTCCCATCCCTCCCATGTTTCCACTCTATCCCAAGTTCATCTCTCACCACGAAGGCTGCAGTGGTGTCTAATTGGTCCTCTTGCCACTGGCTTGTCCCCTCCAGCCCCTTTACCCACCGCGGCCAGAGGGAGTTTTCTAGACCGCACCTGCCTGACAACCTTGATGGGTTCCAGTGTTGTGTTCAGAAGGACTCTTCACCTGACCTCAGGGCCTGGAGATCAGTCTCCTACTACCCACCGCCACACCCCGGGACTCCCCGCCTCAGGCCTTCAGCCACCCGGAGCTTCTTCCGTATTCTTTTTTTTTTTTTTCCCTTAAGATCCTATTTATTTGAGAGAGAGTGCACACCTGCAAGCAGGGGGAGGGACAGAGTGGGGAGGAAGAGGGAGAGGGAGAGAATCGCAAACAGGCTCCACGACCAGAGTAGATAGAGCCTATCGTGGAGCTCCATCTCACGACCCTAAGATGATGGCCTGAGCTGAACCCGACGGAGCTACCCAGGCGTTCCATTCTTCTATCCACATTCTTTTTTTTTTTTTTTTTTTTTAGATTTTATTTATTGATTTGACAGAGATCACAAGTAGGCAGAGAGGCAGGCAGAGAGAGAGGGTGAAGCAGGCTCCCCCACCGAGCAGGGAGCCCGATGTGGGGCTCGATCCCAGGACCCTGAGATCATGACCTGAGCTGAAGGCAGAGGCTTAACCCACTGAGCCACCCAGGCACCCCTCCATCCACATTCTTGAAGGCGCACCTCCCCTCCCCAAGATCTTCACCCCTTGGGCCCCTTTTCCCTTTACATGAACTCCTAAGTCCCTCAGGGAGTCTCAGAACCAAGCCTCCCTCCTCCACTCCCAGCCTTATTCCCTCGCCCTATTCCCTCCCGTATGCCCTCATTGTGTCCCAGGAAGAGATGGCTTTTGGAGATGGTCAGAGGTTGCAAAATTTGCAAGACCCAGAGAAGACCCTGAGGTTTGCTGATGCTCTTAGGAGGTAATGGGTGTGGAGTGGAAGGAAGGGTGAGGAGCCTCCAGTGGCAGGGCCTCATGTTCAGGAAATTGGATCTCACAAGGAGCACAGGAGGACAAAGGACCTGGAGCTTGGAGCCTGGCTCCCCATCCCACAGCCCCTCTGGAAGCAGGGGTCCTTCCAGTTTTTGCGTGTCTGCCAGGTGCACAAACACCACGCAGCCGGGGTGCTGCCGCAGAGGCAGAGGGTAGGGGAACTCTGAAGGTCCTTGAGGCGGGGCAGGCCGAAAAGCAGCTGCTCCTGTTCCAGGCGCTGAGCTGGGGGCTGCGGTCACAGGGGGAGCAAGACGCTTTCCTCACCCTGCCCAGTGCAGGTGACAGGCGAACACGTGACATGTGAATATTCCAATGTGATCAGAGACGCAAAGCTCAGCCAGGGACAAAGTAAGCCAAGTGGATGGTAAAAAGATGGTGACCGGTAACAGCCAATGTGAGCTCATTCAGTCCTCACAGCACCCCGTGATGGGGGGTATAGCTCCCCTTTGCACACTGGTACCCATGGGGCACTTTTCTGCGCATGCGTCAAACTGGACAACTACGTAAACAAGTTGAGCCTCGGGGCACCTGGGTGGCTCAGTCACTAACCGTCTGCCTTAGGCTTGGGTCATGATTCCGGGGTCCTGGGATCGAGCCCCACATCAGTCTCCCTGCTCGGTGGGAATCCTGCTTCTCCCTCTCCCACTGCCTTTGCTTGTGTTCCCTCTTCATTGTTTCTCTGTCAAATCAATAAAATCTTAAAACAAACAAACAGGCTGAGCCTCAGTTTTGACTTCTGTTAAATGGGCTTATTGAGGGTCCTTGACAGACAAAGCAAGTTGGGACCCGAATACAGGATGCATAGGGTGCATTCTCTGGGGCTGAACTTCAGGACTCCTGGCCTCTGGGTACTACCTCCGCCTGACCCCTTTCACAAGGCCCACCCTTCCAGGGCCACCACAGGCCACGCCACCCAAGTATCCATCACCTCAGGTGTGCTTCCTTCGTGGTTCCTGCAGGCTCTGGGCTCACTGTCCTGGCCTGCCCCGGGCCTCAACTATTCTGGAGTGGAATGGCTAGTCCAGTTCACTCCTAGTCTGGAGCCCCCTGAGGCAGATGGAGGGGGTGGTGAGGCCTGGTTTCCTCCTAATCCTGGACTCGCTACTCCCACTCCCCCCACATCCCTGTGGCAGAGGCTGCCTCTTCCCTGCCAGGCTGGGCCAGCAGTTACGCTGCCTATAAATAGCAGAGAGATTCCTCGTGGCCCAGTGAATGGTGCTGACATCCTGCCTCCGCCTGACTGAGCCCTGAGTCACAGGCCCCCGCCGGAGGCCCGCCCAGGCAACCAGGCCTGCTCTCCGACATGGCTCAGAGGAAGTGTCAGAGCGCAGTGGAGTCTCTTGGGAGGCTGGAAGAGCCTGAAAGACATGCAGCTGGCATTTCCTCCCTGCAAGGCCCGCCAGGGTGCCTGAGTGTGTGTGCACATGGGTGTGTGCCAGGCCGAGGGGCCGGCTCCGGGAAGCACAGTGGCCTCGGCAACCCCCTTCCCAAAGTATCACAGGAGGGGAGGACTCTCGGCAAACCTCCTATGTGAGCCTCATCAGTTCCCCTCACACTCCTCTTCTGGCTTTTGCTTTTTTCGGAGCCCAAACCCGAGACGGGCACACCCACAGCGGCTCAGAAAACCAGGCTGGGGGAAGGGGCAAGAACCGAGACCACTTCAGGGGGCCAAGTGGAAGGATGGGCAGGAATCCGCCTTTGCACTCCGCCTCAATCAGAAGGAGGTTCTCCCTGGCCACACTGGGTCCGCTGGCCCCCTGTGGCTAGGGGAGGGCAGAGGGAGCTTGGTAGGCTCTGTCCAGCGGGGAGAGGCCATCCCCCCAAATCCTGCTAGGAAGGAGAGTGCTTTTGATGGCCCAGGCCCAGGAAATGTCCACTGTCAGTTTTCTGCTCGAGTGCCACCTGCTCTGAGAGGTCTGCCAGCTCCCTTCATCCAGAGGGTCCCCCACTCCATTTGTCCCCTGCAAGAGCCTGGACACAATCTAATTTATGGAATGTGTTTGGTTTTCTTTTCTTAGGGGTCCGCGCACACAATCACACACATTTGTTCACCTACTTTTACACACTCACACTCGTGCTCAGACACAAAGGCCTCTTCAGTGATCCAAGGAGCTTGAGCAGCCCCCTCCCTCTCTGTTACCTCCCAGTCTCTCCCAACCCTCCCTCCCTGGGGCCACTGGGGCAGGAGAGATCCCAGCTGCAGACCTACTTCTTTGCACTTCTGACGCATGGGTTCTTCCTAGGAAGACGAAGACATTCTCCTGACTTGTGCGTAGGTGTTGGGGATCTCTCAGTCTAGAGGGACTATGGTGGAAAAAACTGTTCCTGCCCCATAGGAAGCTCCTGGCTGATTTCCTGTGGTCCACAGTCAATGTCCCACCTCTGCTGCCTGGTTTCTCAGCAGAGGAAAAAGCTTGGGGCCCCAGGAACCTTCTGTACTTCTCTAGACACTACAGGCTCTTTCATATCTCTAGGCCACACCCAGGCCAACCCTTCCACCTAGTAGCCTCCGGGCCCCCTGGCCCAGTCCCCATACCTTCTTGCTCACCTAGCAAACTCCTACTTATACTTCAAGACCCATCCAAAGATCAGCTCCCCACAAGACTGTCAGCTGCATGAATGATGTCTACCCCTCCTTTCCTTAGTTTGTCCTGAATTCTCCAGAAACACAGATGCACAGAGCCATGGGCTTGGCAAGGTCCTAAGAGACCCACAGTGGTTTGTGATTGGGGGATGGTTGGAAATGCGTGGGGTGTTTTTTGGTTGGCGTAGTGACAGGGACTGCTGGTGGTGTTGAATGGGCAGGGGGCTAGGAAGGCTAGGAAGGATCCTCCATCCTGAACATCAATAACAGCCCATTGAGAAACACTGTGCTGCCTTCTGTTGGATGGGGAACCCAAGACCTAGGGAGGGAAAGCATCTTGTCAAGGTCACATAGGCACTATGTGCACCAAGGGGGTTGGCACCCACTCCCTTGGGGGAGCACTCCTGGGTGGTGGGCCTGAGAATGGCCTTCTGACCCTCTGGGTCCTCAGCACCCAGCCCTGGCCACGCCTTGGGCACCAGGGGTGTTATGGGAAATGTGTCTGGGAATGCCCCCAAGTTCCCACCAGCTGCCGCACCTTCTCCTGCCCTGTGCTGGCAGCCAGATGACTTGACGTGGCTAGAGATGTGCCTGGAATGCAGAGCCAGCGTCCCCCAGGGAGGTGAGAGCTGGGCTTGTGGGCTGGGGCCAGAGATCTATAATTACAGTGTCCAGCTCTGTTAGCTCATCCCAACACAGGGAAAGCCACGCTTCAGATCAGCATCTGGGCCTAGCGACCACAACACCCCAGGGCCCAGCCTGGCCACAGGGGGCCGGGGGTGGGCACAAGAACTGTGTTCCCTAAATCAGCCCCCCAACCCTAGTCAGGGAAGGGGTGGCTCTTCTCCACACCCCCATCTCCCACTCTCAGCTGGGGTCCCCATGGACCCTTCCTACGGGCTGAAGGAACTTTTGAAAAACTGAAAAGAAACTTGTAGAAACTGTAATTGGTTATACGTGAAGCCAGAGATGACAACATAACCAATCCTCCTGTCCCTATCACTCAGCTACAGGAATCATCGACCCACCAGCCCATCCTGCCTCATCGAGAGCAAATCCCCCCCAGGCCACACCCCTCCTCTGGGATGATTTTGAAGCAGGATGCCAAATGTGACATCATTTCATCCATAAATATGTCAGCGTGTATCTCAAAAAGGGCTCTTCCTTACAAACTACACCGTAATCGTGACACCATTGTTAGACCAAAAAGTCTTCATGTTATCAAAGACCCAGTCCCTGTTCAAATTTCCAACTGTTGCATAATCGCTTTTTTTAATAATTGCTTTTTTAAAAATATAGTTTAAATTTTGATCCAAATAAGGTCTACATCTTGCAATGGGTGGGTTAATCAGTTTTGAGTTTCTTTGGGTCTAGAGTTTGGTTTGGTTTTTAGGTATTCATGGGAAGAAACCAGGTATTTGTCTTGGGGCAGTTTGCTTATTGCTGTCCAGTGGTGTGATACAGTGTAGTCTTCTGTCCTCTATCCTGGAACTTGGTAGTTAGAAGCAGAGGCCTGATCAGATTCAAGTTTGATTTTTTTTTTTTTGACAAGACTACCTCAGATGGTGTTGAGCTCTTCCAGCAAGAGACACATGGTATCGTAGTCTCTTTTTTTCTGTAATGTTAGCAGCCATTCAAGCATTGAATTTGTTAGGGACTGCAAAATGGTATTATATTTCATTCCTTCTGCATTTATGAGCTAGGCTCTGTCTATAGAAGAAATGTACTATTTTCTATTATCTGGCATGTAGTGATTCTATTTAAAAGAAACTTTTAAAGTTTATCCACTCCCTCAGTGGACCCTGGGGTAAATGGTCCAGAGAGGGCAAGCCCCTCACTAAAGGACACACAGCAAATTGGGAGCAGGCCTGGAACTCAAACCTGGGTGCTGCCTCATATGCCACCACTACTCTGGAGGCAGATGGTGGAACAGAGAAAGTGGGGGGTCCGGAATCAGGTCAGGATTTGAATCTAGGACCTGCCATTTATAAGCATGGGACCCTGCACTGACCACTCAGCCTTGGTGCTCTCTGTACTATGTGGACACTCCCACTTCCCAGGTTTGCCAACCTTTCAGCTCTCTGTAAGAAGAGGCTTGGAGAAGCCCATCCTGATCTCACAAGGTGGGCTACCTTCACCAGTCAGTGCTCAGGCCCATGGCGTCTTAGTTTAGTTGCCCATGTCTGCTTCAGGACTTGCCTAAGGACCCTGCCTGCCCAAGGAGAGTTTCTTAGGAGGTTCAGCCTTTTGTTAGCAAGGCGATGAGCTCAGGACCGGCCGTATTATCGTGAGCACTTTTGTTCAAAAGTGATTATGAATTTCAAGACGGTGTCAGCAGGACATAAAACAGAGCACAGAGCCCTTTTGGGCACAGGCCGTGGGTAACATGCAGGTTCCAGGTCCACAAAACAGTCCCAGAGGAGCTTTGTCTCTGTGGCACATGGCTAGATCTCATCCAGTTCCACCAAAATTTGAGTAAGTTGGGACATACTGGCCACAACCAGCAGAAACCCCAATCCAGTGAGCTTCAGTTAAGAGGGTATTGGCAGTAAGCAGGATTTAACAATTACCATCATTTAATTGCTGTTTCATGGCTTTTGATCCTTTGAGTCAACACGTGGGCAAAGCAGTAAAAACTCGATTATGGGGCAGAAGGAAATAGGAAAGCCACAGACAACGTAAAAAATCTTATTGCTGACCAAGGTGGCAGGTGAATGGGCAGAGAGGACTGGTAGGGATAGCCATATTTATCCTTAATTCTAAAAAGGGCTGGCAAGACAGGATAAACTGCCTAAAGGTGGACAAAAGAAATAGACATTTAGATATAGGTAACCAGTATGTGCCTACTAGTTGTGCTCTAAGCCTCAGTGGAGGAGGAGGAGGTAGGAGTGTAAGTGAACTCAGTTCTCACAGACCTTTCGGAGAAATCCGTGGATTTGGTCTAAAGTTATAAACCAAGAAATGGGTGTAGAAGCATCTTATCTAGAGTTATGAAGTAAACATCAGAAAAAAATACAGAAGGAAATGTGTCAAATAGTTTGCCTCTGGAATGAAGCAGGAAGAACAGGGAGGAGCCTGCTGCTTTCCTTTATGAGCTCTTTGGTACTGTTCAATTTGTTACCATGTTCCTACATTATTTTGATAATAACTAAAAGTTTCAGGGGGGTTGTGGGAATGGAAAGACAGAAGGGCTGATGGCTACCAGCTCTCTCAGGGTCTCATTCTTCCAGGCCCCAACACAGGGCCTCTGGTAATACAGCTCACGATCCAAGGGGAAAATGCAGAATATTCCAGGGAAGGATTCTGATTGGCTCAGCTGTCCACCCCTTGGGCCAATCCAGCTCACACTGAACTCTGATTGGCCTGCCCAGGGTCATGTGACCCTCTGGTTACCAGGAAGTTACGCTTTCCCAGGGCCCTGTAGAGCAGTAGAAGAGGACTTCTCCAGGGGAAGGGCAAGGCTGTTCTGGGAAGAAAGGGAAAAGGGATGCAGGGGGGATACCCAGGGTGCTGAGACTACCACGGGCCAGACGTTGACAGAGGGTCCAGGGTTGTGGGAGACGTGGGGACAACTGCAACATACAACTCCTACCGGGAGTTGGGATGAGAGATGGAGACAGGGCAACCAATAGCTGTTACCCAAGCAAGAATGCGGAAGAGCCACAGTGTTACCGATACAGGGTTCTTCGGGAGCTGGCCGACAGCCTGTACTGTCAGGGGGCATCCAGAACTCAATCAGTTCCAAAGCTCCTGCCGCGCTTCACTCCAGAGATGCCCAGAGATGCCCACAGCTACAGCACAGTGACTTGGGTCCAGATCCCATTCCTGCTCAGGGACTTTTTTCTCACCTCTCTGAGCCTGTTTCTCCATCAGAACAATGGGACAGACGCCAGTTTAGCTATTAGATTGGTTTGGGAGGCTGAGTACAGAGCTTAGAGAGTAGGAGGCACTTCTCTACCCTCCCAGAGTCCCAGGCCCCCCTGCCTGCACTGCCAACTTTTCTTAGATAACCTGATGAATTCCAGCTCATCTTAGAATCAAAAGATGCTCTTCAGAGTTGTTTCGTTATCTGGTCTGTAGAAGAATACCAGATAATTATCCAAGTGCCAAACATCACTTAACTGTACTCAAATTGTCAACGTATACCCCCCACCCTCACTAACACAGAAGCTCCCTGAAGGCAGGCAAAGCATTATTCATTTTTGCATCTGTCTCCGGTACCCAGCCTAATGGATGCCTCCTCCCTACCCCCCCCCCTCATCAAGAGATATAATTAGCATACAGCACCAGGAACGTTGAAGATGTACAGCAGACCCACTTAACTCAAATACATTGTGAAATGATTACCACAGTAAGTTTAGTTTACATGCATCCTCTCTACAGATACAAAAAGAAAAAGAGAAAAGCATGTTATTTTCCCTGTGATGACAAGAACTCTCAGGACATATTGCTCTTACCTTTCAGATAAGCGGTGTTAGCTATTGTCACGTTGGATCAATACATCCCCAAAACTTATCTATTACTGGGAGTTTGTATCTTTTGAACACCTTCATCCAATCCCCCAGTCCCTCCTGTGTCTCTTGTAACCACAAATCTGATCTCTTTTTCTATGAGTTTTGGTCTTCAGATTCACCATATAAGTGAAATCATACAGTATTTGTCTTTTTCTGTCTGATTTATTTCACTTAGCATAATACCCTCAAGTTTCATCCACTTTGTCACAGATGGCAGGATTTCCTTGTTTTTATGGCTGAATGATAATCCATTGTGTGTGTGTAACATTTCCTTTATCCACTCACCAGTCAATGGATACTTATGTTTTGTTCACATCTTGGTTATTTTAAATAATGCTACTATGAATGTGGGGGTATGTCTTTGACGTAGTGTTTTCACTTCCTTCTGATATATTCCCCAAAATAGAATTGCTGGATCATAGAGTCATTCTAATTAAAATTAAAAAATTGTTATTATTGAACTATAGTTGACAATGTCATATTAGTTTTGGGTGTACAACATAGTGATTTGATGTTTCTGTACATTACTCATAACCCACCATGATAAATGTAGTCACCATCAGTCACCATACAACATTATTACAATATTATTGACTAAATCCCCCAGCGGAAATTATATCTCCGTGATTTATAGAAGTTTGTACCTCTTAATTTCATTCACCTATTTTGCCCATCTCCCCCCTTAACAGCAACCACCAGCTTGTTTTCTGTATTTAAACATCTGGTTGTTGGGTTGTTTGTTCATTTGTTCTGTTTTGGATGTGACCTGTAAGTGAAATCATGGTATTTGTCTTTCTCTGTCTGACTTATTTCATGTTGCATAATATCCTCCAGGTCCATCCATGTTGTCAAGAACGGGAAGATTCTATTCTTTTGTATGGCCGAGTAATGTTCCATCGTGTATACACTCCACACGTTCCTCACCCCTTCGTCTGTTGACCAACACTTTGGTTGCTTCCACACCTTGGCTACTGTAAATAATATTCCAGTGAACACAGGGGTGCACAGATCTTTTGAATTAGTTTTTGTCTTGTTTGGGTAAATGCCCAGTAGTGAAATGACTGGATCCTATGGTATTTCTCTCTTCAATCTTTCCAAGAGCCTCCATCCTGTTCTCCACAGTGGCTGCGCCAGTTTACAATCCCCCTTTCCCACATCCTCATCAACATCTGTTACCACTTGTGAGGCCGTTATCTAATTGTGGTTTTGATTTGCATTTCCTTGATGATGAGTGATGTTCAGCACTGTTCGTGTACCTGTTGACTGTCTGTATGTCTTTTCTGGAAAAATGTCTCTTTGGGTCCTTTGCCTATTTTTATTTTTTGAAGACTTTATTTATTTGAGGGAGAGAACAAGTGGAGGGAGGAGCAGAGGGTTAAGCAGGGAGCCCGAGGCGGGACTTGATCCCAGGACCCCGAGATCACGACCGGAGCTGATGGCAGATGCTTCACCAACTGAGCCACCCAGGTGCCCCTGTCTCTTTTTAATAAACTCCCTGACTTTTTGCTCTCGAGGTGCATGCATTCTTTATATATTTTGGATAGTAACCCCCAATCAGATATGATTTGCAAATATTTTTTCCATTCTGTAGGTAGGCTTTCCACCTTGTGGATGAATTCTTTTGCTACCCAGAAGCTTTTTGCTTTGATGTAATCCTGCTTGTTCATTTTTTATTTTGTTGCTGGTGCTTTAGGTGTTAATATCCAAAAAATCATTACCAAAGAGCTTTTTCCCTATGTTTTCTTCCAGGCATTTCATGGCTTCTGGTCTTTGAGTGAGATCCTTAAAGCATTTTGAGTTAATTTTTGTGAGCAGGGGAGATAGGAATCTATAATAGACACTTCTGGTAGTTTTGTTTGTTTGTTTGTTTGTTTTTTTATAAACACTAGCTGAACAGGTAAAGGGGATGAATGAGGCCCTCGGGAGGACACTGAAAACAGCTGTTGCCAAGATGGTCTCTTGGCAGACACCACAGTGGGATCGGACGGTGGCCAAGGACAAGCAGAGAGGGCAAAATGTGTACCTGGCATAGGAGTTGGAAGGCAGGGCACAATAGAGGCAGCAGTGGGCGATGGGCCGACTTCGTTTTTTCAAGCAACAGGTGTCTATAGCCCATCTGCCCTGCGGCAAATACCATTTACCTGGGATACAGCCCAAGGCTGGGCAGCTGAAATCCGGGGTGTGATGCATGGAGAGCAGCAGAGCAGCAATAGGCCCTGGGGGAATCTGGCCTAGGCTTCCCCACGCCTGCATCATCCTGGTGATGCATTTATAATAATAATGTATTTTTTAAAGATTTTATTTATTTATTTGACAGAGAGAGGTCATAAGCAAGCAGAGAGGCATGCTTGTGGGGCGGGGAGGAAGCAGGCTCCCCACTGAGCAGAGAGCCTGATGCGGGGCTCCATCCCAGGACCCTGAGATCATGACCTGAGCCGAAGGCAGAGGCTTAACCCGCTGAGCCACCCAGGTGCCCATTTAGAATAATATTAATTGCAGTAACAGCAATTATACACAGAACCTACTGCATCAGTCCAGACCACTTCAGTTTTAAGTCACAGAAACTCAACCCAAACTGGCTTAAGTGGGGGGGGGGGGGGGGGGGGGGGGGGGGGGGGGGGAGAGAGAAATTTCATCTGTGTGCTAATTCCTAAAAATTCCAGGGGTTAACTAGCTTCTGACATGCCTGGATCCAGGAGCTCTGGAGACATCCTCAGCATTTGGTGTCCTGCTCTACCTTTTGGCTCTGCTGCCTTCTGACCTCATTCTCTAATGGCCACATAGTAAAAATGGCCTTTGATAGCTCTGAGCTAGTGATCTCAACAAAGAGCAATCACCTCTTCCCTTACTGTTCCAGAAACTCCAGGACACTGTGACAAAGGACCACTCCAACTTGGGTCTCATTCCCAGACGTGAGCTGATCCTTGAGGTCAGGTCAGTATTTGGGATGTGCTGATTGGTGTGGGTCTGGGGACAGATATGAGACTGGGGTGGGGGACAGCCCTGTAGACTCAATAGGGACTGAGAATGGAGGAGAGGCCTTTTTGAGAGAGCAGGGCTGGACTTGGAAGAGGTGACATTGGACAGGGAGCATCCACAAGGGCATCTACACCTACTACGTGCCAGGCACAAAACCAAGTGTCAGTTAAGCTGCTCAGCAGTCCTATGTGGTAAAACCATTCTTGTCCCCATTTTACAGAAGGGGAAAGTGACTTGGAGGGGCTGAGTATCTCGAAGCATCACCTACTAGCAAGTAGGGCATCAGGGAGCACAGACTCCACTCTCCTGGACAGAGGTTAGTGGGGCTCTGGAATGGGGGGGGGGGTCAGACAGGATTTGATAGATGAAACCTAGTTAATAGGTTGCAGAGGGCGTGGGGGAGAGAAAGGGGAATGCTCTGATGAATTTGGCAATGTCCCTGGCCCCTACTACTCCCCCCTGGCCCCCCACCTACTCCCCGCCCCCCAGGGAATGCTGTAATGCATCTTTCTCTTGTCCCACATTCTCTGCAGCCAGCTCCGTTTAGACCCTGGGGCCACATCCCCTGAGCTCCCCAGAAAACAGAGCTTTTGGCTAGGGACTGGGTACTGCTGACTTTGAGAGGGAACTGCAGGGCAAGAGGGAGGAGAAATAAGAGGGGATGGCATGGGAGGGGAGGAGGGGAAGCAACAGGAGGTGATGAGAACCATGCAGTCCCTGCTTTACACTGGACCCTGCTTTACGCCAGACCACACATGGGAAACGTGCCTCAAAGAGCCAAAGGGTGGGAAGGAGGGAGAGGAGTCTGTCCTCCCACCTCCTACTGCTCAGAGCACATCACTGAGAATGAACTCCCTCCATGCTCCAGGAGTGTGCTCTCTAGCCCCTTTGCTGGCCATGCGGGAGCCAGACCCTTTGCCCTGGGTGGGTCAGCCAGTGGAGAGGCAGTGCTGGGCAGCTCAGTGTGGAACAGCCACAGCCAGGAGTCTGGTGGGCAGGGGAGCAGACAGACTCTGTAGAGGCACATGTGATGCATACAATGCCACCAGCTTTCTGTGTATGATACACTTAGGTCTCCGTGCCTCAGTTTCCCCCACAGTAAAATGGGGATAATAGTGTCTCCCCTAGGGTTGTTGAGTTAGTTAGGTTAGTTGAGGTTAGTTGTTGAGTGTCTCCCCTAGGGTTGTTGAAGCACTTAGCAGTGTCCACACCACCAGCACCCCACCCCAGGAGGTGAACTGGACGGGCTGTGTGTTGATTTTGCCCAGAGAACTTGGGGAAAGCTTCACCAAAGGGTGCAGCCCCAGCTAAGCTATAGGAGCCAGTACTCCTTCAGTTGTAGGGGGCTCAGATGAAGGAGAGGAAGACCCAGAGGTGCATCTGGATTTGGCACAGCTGGACCCAGGGCTGACTGAGAGTCCCTAGGACACTGACCCCTGTGGAGTTCAAAACATGCACACTTGACCTCCAAGGGCTGACCTCAGCAGAGAGAAGCCCAGGAGGGAGAGATCTGGCTGAAGCACCTGGGAGAGGAGAGGCTGGACTAAATCAGGGCTTACCAACTTGACCTCCTCCCCTACGGGGATGGGTTCATGATTTGTTGGTCCTAAGCCAGGAAAAGAAAAAAGCAGGTCTCCAGTCTGGGCTGGAGTGATTTCAACTCCAATCTTCGTACAAGCTTGTTGGGTGATTATCAGCTCAGATAATTGGGGAAGTCGATTCTGGCTTCTCGAATGCAGTCTGTTTAGTAGGTATCATCTCACACAGCAGCATCCACAGAGGAAACAAATGATATGAAAAGATAAAGACAACATGGCTACAACTCATTCTGACCATCCCAACTGGCAACGACAGCAATGATGTTCTTGAGCAGCGTGATTCTACACGCCCCCTCCCCAAGCAGTCTGAAGTCGTTTATTAAAGGACCCCCACGCACCCAGCTGCATCACTGCCCTCCTTTGTGTTCCTAGTGCAAGCCACAGGAGCCCTCAGCTGTGTGACCTTGGACAAGTCATTCTACCCTCCTGACCCTTGGCCTCCTCAACTGTGAAGTGAGACTGATGTCTAGGCACAAAAATGTAAACGTATGCCTACACAAAGACCTGGGTTCAGTGTTCAAAACAGTTTTATTCATAATAGTCACAATCTGGGAACAGCCTGACTATCCACCATCTTATAAAGGTTGCACAGTTGGACGACTGCCTTCGGCTCAGGTCATGATCCCGGAGTCCCAAGATCGAGTCCCGCATCAGGCTCCCAGCTCCAGGGGAGTCTGCTTCTCTCTTTGCCCTTCTCCTCACTCATGCTCTCTCTCCCTGTCTCTCTCTCAAATAAATAAATAAAATCTTTAAAAAAAAAAAAAAAAAAGGTTGCACAAACTCGTACATCCCCACGGTAGAAGGCTCAGAAGTAAGGCATGAACTACTAAGGCACACAGCATGGGTGAAATCTCAAAGACATGCGGAATGAAGCCAGATGCAAAAGAGTATACACTAAACGATCATATTTATACGAAATTCTAGAAAATACAAAATCAATCTCTACAACCAAGGCAGATCAGGGGTGGTCCCAGAGCTTGAAATGTTCTCTATCTCAATGGCAGTAGACAAAATGGGTAGGTTTTATGGCATGTCAAGTATACCTCAGAACTGATTTATCAGGACCCTTTCTAAGACAAAAACCCAACTCAGGATGATTTGAGCAAAAGAGACGTGCATTGGCTCATATAAACAGGTTAATCCAGAGGTGTGGTTAGCTTCAGGTATGGCTGGATCCAGGGGCTCGCTGACATCCAGACAGCCTATTCTCTCCATCTCTGAGCTTTTTCTTCTTTGTTGGCTTCAACCTCAAGTAGAGAACAGGATGGTGACCAGCCATTCCATCAACCTGGCAAATCGCACAAAAAACAAATGCCTCTTTCCCCACAGTTGCTGCAAAACCTCCAAGGGGCACTCTCCGTGTCCATCCTGGGATCCATGCCTGCCTCTAAAGCTGAAAGGGGTGAGAGGTGATCCTGGGAAGGGGAAGAGGGATTTATCAGGAGAAAGAGATGTAGACGCTGGGTAGGGAAAGCCAACAGATGGCCATCGCATTTTACCAAATCCCCAGGTGGTGGTGGTATTGTCCATTCCTACCTCCAGCCACCCCTACAAGGGCCAGGCATTAGGAAAGGGGCCCAAACTCATTCAAGGCTCAAGCGTGCTTTTCTGCGAAGTCACAGCCTGCCTGTTAGTTCGATACGAGAGTCAAAACAGAAAGCGAGCACTAATCTCTTCCCTACCAGCCATGGCAAACAGAAGGCCCTTCCTGCCTGTGCTGGGCTGTCTGCACCCAGCGAGGAGGAGGAGCTCTGCCACAGCTCCTCTGGCCCAGGCCCAGAGGGAACGCCTTGCAGTTGGCGTCCGGCCTTGCAGGACGAACGTCAAGGAGGGGAAGGAGGCCTCCATGGGCTCTGGGTCTCCGCGGGCCTGACCTGAAGGAACCGCAGCATCTCAAGCCCGAGCCATCCTCCCTACAGGGTCCAGCCAGGGCAGGAGAGCCAGAGAGGAAGAGGAAGAGGAAGGAAAGGTCATCTCTGTGGGGCTAAGGACAGAAAGCACCAATCCAACACACTGAGATCCAACCTCACTTCCTGAGCACGGTACCCACATTAAGAGAGCATCTTCTCCATGTTAGACACCTCCCAGGGTTCTCTGCTGGAGTCCTCCTAGAAGGGGTGAGAAAGGGAGCAACGACTTCGTATTTGCACTCAGACACATGTCTACAGGGCCCTGTTATGCCCATTGACCAAATGAGGCAACAGACTCAGTAGTGGGGGGCTTTACCCAGGACCCCGAGGTAAATGGCTGCCCCTGATCAGATTCCAGGGCAAAGGACTATCCCCACTACCCCCCCCCCCGCCCCCCCCCCCCCGGCACTCCCCAGTTCCAGGAGCTCAAAGCTCTGGCCTCAGCCTGATCGTTCGAGGCTGTGAGTTGAACTGAGGTTATTTCTGACCCGGTAAGCCAAGGCTGCTTAGGGCCATCTCCCAACCCAGTCAGTCCCCCAAGGAGCTTGGGCAAGGAAAGCCTGAGCTGAGGTCCACTGCCCTGTTTCCCACCGAGGTGCTGGCTGAGTCTGTCTGCCCAACCATCCTGTTTTCTGGGAAGCAGGTTAAATGGATGTCATTGCCAAGAGCGTGGTCTGCTGCAGAACAGCTGGTAGGGGGCAGGGGGAGAGCCCGACTGGGGAGGAGAGAGCCAAGGCCAACAAGGGTAGATGTGACCAAGGCCCAGGTCCTCGTTGCCCAAGAAAGCCCGTGGGCCTGACCCAGAGCTGCTGGGCTCTGGGAAAGCTGTGTTCTCAGCTCCTAGCCGCACCCATCATGTTTGAGGCAGGCTAGCCCTCCAGCTCTGCAGACGGGTCCAGAAACAGCCGACGGCTTCCTGGAGCTCACAGTGTGCCTGCCCATGACTTCCCCGCACTGGCAGCCTGCCCGGGTGGCCCTCTGGCCAGGCTCCTGGAGACTAGCTCTGCAGGAAGGAGGGAGGGGCAGGGACAGCCTTCTGGAGACCCAGGCAACCCCCCTAGCAGGGGTCCTGACCCTGAGGGCTGCCAGCTCAGAGCAGGGTACAGATAAGCATGCCCCATGTAGGCTTGGCCCCTTCCTAGACACCCCTGTCCAGGCAAGGAGCAGGGAACTGGGGGCCTCTGCCTCACCCCCCAGCTGCTGCACCTTGGCCACGCCTCTGGTATGTTCTGAAAATGGGATTCAGTCTTTCCCTGCCCAGAGCTGGGATCCCAGGCCACACGGCAGCCTGCATGGGGGCCACTGTGGGTGCTGGCTGGCCAGGGGCACATTCCCATCAGGAAGACCTGAGGACAGGAAGCCAACCTCCCTGGAGTGCAGACACCTACCTCCTCCGTGAGACAGTAGCATCCGACCCCATGCTTAAGTATCAGTAAGCATCACGCTACGCCTGTTAGGACCATATGCTCATTACCAGTAATTATCACTGAAACCACCTGCCTCGGGAGTCTGGAACTATAGCTTTGACCCCAGCTCTGCCCCATCCCAGCTGCGTCTTCCAGTGGGCCTCTGTGCTACTCAATGAGTAGCTACTCCGTGCTACTCTGTGCCTCTGAGTACAGAGAAAGTGCTGCCTACTGGTCACACCTCCTTGATCAGACTCTGAAGGCAGAGCCACAAGAATCTTCCAGCTCTAACGTGTGGCCATGGAGACGGACAGTTCTCCAGCTGCTTAACAGAAGAACAGCAGAGACAGATACCAGACCCTAGGTGCAACCTGCCCCATCCTTGGTAACCCAAGTCCAACCTGCCTTGCTGGGGAGGAGGGACAGGCACTGATGTTTGTAAAGGCTCCCTAGATTCTTAAGGCCACCAGGGTCTAGAAGCAGAGCAGCTGCACACTTGGAGATCAATCAGGACAAACCCTGCCGCTCCAGCGGCATCATCAGCCCATCCCACTTGGCAAAAAGAAGAGAGACTCTGGCTCCCAAGGGCACAGGGCCATTGCTCAAATGGCTTATAAGCCTCACGCCTTTTAAAAACCCCAATCCTGCTAACTGGGTGGGGGTGTGTATGTGCATAGGGGAAAGTGCTAGAAGGATCTCTTTCATTAGCAGACATTATCTCTAGGCATGGGCATTTTTATAAGCCTTTTCAGCCTTCTGTATTTTAAAATTCTCTACAGTGGAAGGCAGTACAGTTGGGGAGGACATAGGACTCAGTTTTATTTTTCATGTACGACCTTTTAAAAAAAATTTGGGGGGGGGCAAGCTTTTTGTTGTAAAGGAAGAGGAACACACTCAAGCATATGGAGGTTTTTGTGGGGGCAGGGAATGGAAGGGCAGGGCAAAGGGGCCTCAGGGAGGGACAGTTGATTTTAAAGTTAGCTATGAGGAATGACCAAGCACCCTACAACCATTGTAGGTGGTGAGAATCTCATTTTGCAAAAGCTCCATCCACCTCTTACCAGGCAGCCATAAACATCACTCTGCACCCTGCCCCCGCCCCCAACCTCACGTTAACCTTTACCTTGATGCTGTCCCTTCTCCTGGACAGAAGAACGCTGAGGCTCCTGAGCAAACCCAGCCGTCTAAAATGGCCTCTGGGACAGCTGGTATGGAGAGATGACCAGAGCCTAAAAAGCAAGGGGCCAGACTGGCCAGAAGGATGGTCTTGTGGTCAGGGTCCTGCAAACAGCCATCTTCTCCGGTGACCAGAGATTGTTGAGTCTGCACCTGGAAACCCAAGAAATACCTAGAGGATTAATTTCCCTTGCTGACCTGTGAGGTCGCGAGGAACTCAGGGGTGGACCCCAGGAGCTCAGAGTCCTGTCTGCTGCCTGTTCACCTCCCTGTCTGTCTATGCATGGGCAGGCCACCTGCTTGGCCTCAGCTAGGGGTGGTGGCGGCGGCGGGGATAGGGGGGCAGATTCTGTTTTGGGAACTGGGGGCCTTCTTATGAACTGGCATTCCTGCGTTGAGAGGGAAAGGTCACAAATTCTGGTATTTCTTCTCAACACCCCCCCAGCAAGCAACCCCAAATCCACCCAAGACAAGGTCTTGGCTCAGCCAACCTATCCATGGGATGAGCTGGAAACGTTAAGGGGGGGCACCTGCTGAGACGTGAGGAGCTCCTAGGAGGTGTACCTGGGACAGAGAACATCCAGCCAAGAACAAGCCAGGTGGGGGCACAGCAGGGGTTGGGGGGGAGAAGCCCTTTGAATCCACCAGGATCCTATTTTCAAAATGGCTCTCAGGGAGTGGGCTGGGCTCCCTCTGTTTTTTGAAACATAGTACGATTTCCTGCCCCTAATCGGTTCCAACTTCTCAGGAGAGCTGAGCATCCTGGCAAGCCCAACACTGCCGCTCCTGATATAACTGGCCCCCTAAGGCGCCCATCTCTGGGCCCCACACATGCCGCCAGGCTCCCAGAACCTTCACTGCATGCAAACTGGGGAGATGCTGTATTCTCCTGAGTTCCAGTCTGTGCAGGACTATCTCAATGCTCAGCCTCCACAAAAAAAAAAAAAGAGAGAGAGAAAGAAAGAAATTGTAAAAATATGTGCAAATCAAGGCACTGGCCCAACAGAATTGTTTTTAATAATTTGCTCTCATTTCAGGAGGACAGGGGAGGACGTCCCAGTCAGACCCCAGGAAGCCCTTCCTGTCCCAGAGCTGCCGGGCGGGTGAGGAGGGGTGGCTTGGTGGCCACTGTCTGATGCATACTGCAAGAACAATAAGGATTTTTAGGGGCATTATGACTGAGTCAGAAAACACAGCTGCCCCTGAAAGTCCCTCATTTTTCTTGCTGTCCTTGAATGCTCTCCAGGTAAGTAAGCAATCCACGGGCCGGCCCAGGGGAGCCAAGGTGGAGAGGGCGTCCCCTCACCAGACCCGGGCCCGGGCCACCCACCACCCTCTGGCCCCTGAAGGCTCTGTGGGGGGTAGGGCAGCTGGCAGTCTCTGTGAGGCCAGCCTCACTGCCCCCACAGCATGCTCAGGAATGACCAGCCTTTCCTCCACCCCGAGCCAGCTCTAAACCCAGCACTTTCTGCCCACAGAGAGCGGGAGACTGGAATGCACCAGAATCCCAAGTGGCTGAGGGCAGTCCCAAGAAGCAGGGAATGCAGTAAGACCTGTGAGAAGGGTCATCTGGCCCCCGTCTTCTCCTATGGGGCGTGGACCCTCTTGTAGAGACTGAGCTCCGGCGGAGCCAAGGGAAATTCACAGGCGTGACGTGGCAATGGGAACGCAGGCGAGTCAGCTCCAGACTTCCTGGGAGGCCAGGCTAGTTCCTTAGAGAGGAGGATATGGGGGGTGGGGTGGGAGTCATAGTGGCTTGACTCCTAATACCTTCTCGAAGAACAGCTGAGAGACAAAAGACTCAGAGTCAGAGGGGACCTGAACTCTGGTCCCTCCAGCTTTGGGCTTGGTGACCATGTCTCCAAAATGGACCCAAGGGGAACTGAGCTCCCAGCGGTCTCTCCCCTTTCAGAGGCAGTAAGAGAATTTCAGTTCTCCTGTAGGAACCAAAGGGTCAGCTCTTGAAAAACCTTACCCACCTAGGTTCTGACAACTGTCCTCTTGCCCACAGCCTTCTGCCCTAAGACCACAGCCATACCCTCCTCCAGCAAAACCCAAGCTGTCCCCCACACACGAGGACCGAAGCCATCTGGACCATTCGATGACACAACGGCACCATGCTTTGCCCGTTCAGAAGCCCCAGCCTCAGGTTTGCACAACTTCTGTGTGAGCGGGTCCTGGCACCTGGGGTCCCCTGGCTCTGCTGGGGACAGAGTGAGAGGGCGAGACCCAGCTCCCGGCTTCCCAGCCACAGTCCTGTCCCCGGTGGTGCTCTGTCCCTGGTGGGAGGCAAGAAGTGCAATGTGCGAGAAAGAGCACGCCGTGGGGTCCATCCAGCCTTCCCCTGCTCTAGCCCTTCCTCAGAGGTGGGCTCTGGAGGAGGCGACTGTGTCAGGTGGGCCTGATCAACAGGTCCCCGACTCCTACAAAAACTGCCTATGATGGGCAAAGACAGCTGTTAAGTCCCGGATGGTACTCAAGTTCAAATCCACCAGCTGACAGGCTCTGTTGGGGAGCACGGGTTGGGGGACACTGTTGGGGGGGGTGAAGGGATAATCAGAAAGGGACCAAGAAGAAAGGGGAGAGAATGGTGACAGATTGCTTTTCTTGTGGGAGGATAAGAAGGGCTTCCAGAATCAAGAGCCTGGTTTATGGTCCTTCTTTATGGGATGAGCCCTTCTGCTCCCCAGTCGAGGCAGGCCTTTGGGGCAGCAGAAGCCCCCCTCCACAGACCCTGGGATTTTTTTTTTTTTTTTTTAAGATTTTATTTATTTATTTTACAGAGAGAGATCACAAGTAGATGGAGAGGCAGGCAGAGAGAGAGAGAGGAGGAAGCAGGCTCCTGCTGAGCAGAGAGCCCGATGCGGGACTCGATCCCAGGACCCTGAGATCATGACCTGAGCCGAAGGCAGCGGCTTAACCCACTGAGCCACCCAGGCGCCCAGACCCTGGGATTTTGACTCCTCTGAACCTCGTGGTACAGAATACCACCCCGCAGTAGGTAACTTGTGCCCTGAAGCCTGAATTCCACCCCCGACCCAGCCTGACACGGCACATATCCCTCAGGGGCCTGTCACCAGTGGGGCTGTGCGGCCCCGCTGTGGTGAAGGCAACCTGGTGCCACGCTCTGTTTACTTGCTGTGTGACCATGTATAAGTTACCTTGCTTCTCTGTGCCTTGGTCTTCTCATCTGTGGACAGGAATAAGCAGCCCACTTTACGGGGTGGTATGCGGGTAGAAAGGAGCAAGTATACAAAGCACTCAGCAGGTTCCTGACAGAAGTGTATCACCCTCGCCGAGCAGTTTCCCCCCTTCCCCTCAGACCCCAAGGGCAGAAGCTGGGCCAGGAGCGCCCTAGAAGTTGCCAAAGACTCACGTCCTGGAAGTTCTTCCCCTTTGGGAAGAGCACCCGGGACAGGGGTCCAGGCACAGACCTCGGGGCTTCCTGACACTAGGGTTGAGCCTTTGCCCCACACCACAGGTCCTTCCTGGTTCAGACCAAGAGGAAGTGTGCCCAGAAACCCAGCCGCTGGGCTAGAGTCTCGCCCTCGCCCAACTAGGTCATGACAACTGTCCTCTTGCCCACAGCCTTCTGCCCTAACCAAGATCACAGCCATACACTCCTCCGGCAAAAGCCAAGCTGTCCCCCACACATGAGGACTGAAGCCATCTGGACCATTCGATGGCAGGATGGTACCATGCTTGGCGCGCTCAGAAGTCCCAGCCTGAGGTTTGCACAAATTCTGTGTGAACGGGTCCTGGCACCTGGGGTGCTCTGGTTCCATGGGAGACGGAGCAAGAGGGTGAGATCCAGCCCGGCTTCCCGGCCACAGAACCTTTGCTGGGCTCTCCAACCCACTATGCTTCAGTCGGCTCCTCTGCAAGATCGGGGTACCTACCTGTTTCAGGGGTGGCTGGCAGGATTAAAGTTCATTCCTGTCAAAGGCTTAGAACTCTGCCTGGCCCAGAACATTCCATGGGGGGGAGCCATCCTGACCCACCCCCTGCTGTGGTCTCCACTCAGCTTCCCTGTTCTGGGTGACCTTTCTTTCCTGCACCCAGCGCCTCTTTCTTTCTCCCGGCTCCCCCTAACCCCATGCTTGCGAAACAGCTTTACCTCCCCCCCCCCCCCCCCCCCCGTCCTGGGCCCCGCAGTCCTGAAACCACATACATCCCTGTCACAAGCACGGATCACCGAAGGTGGTTCCCAGGGACCCAGTCCGCTTTGCAAACAGGCTCTTTGTGTGATGCTCGGGCACCAACGCTCCAGGCCACCCACTCAGGCAGTCTCTGACGCAGGTGTTCAATAACGTGGTGAGGTCGGTGTGAGGGTGAGGGGCTGCCCCAGGTCGTGGCCAGAGACTGCCCCCCACAAGCCGTGCTAGGGGTATGAAAGTGACCCACTTAGGCACAGCGGACAGCAGAGCTCACCCCTTCCTGTTCCCCGGGCCTTCCCTGAGCCTGGCCTGTACTGATCACACATGGATGACCAGGCAGGCGCTGGGGGTGAAAAGCCATCCAGGCTTCTAGAGTCGCTGCACCGTGAGGAGGCTCCGCTCTGAGTGTGGTGTCCCTAAAATAGCCAGCAACCCACAAAACCATGGTGGAAGGAAAAAGAAAAGCCAAGCAGAGTTATCAGCCCTTGTTTGGAATTTGCTTTAGAAAGAAATGTGCCAGTTCCACCCTGCCGAGGGAAGGAAGTGGTCAGGCGCAGGGCAAGAGTCCCGAAATGTCTTGGGGGAAGCCCCCCTCCAGAGAAGCTACTGAGCACACAGACGGTGGGTGCTGGGGCCTGCGGCAGAGGCCGGCTGAGACAGGGTGGTCCTGGGGCCTGGAGGGGCGAAGCACGCTTCAAGGCAGGGGCCAAGCTTCCCCAGCAGAGTGAGCTGGGTCAGGCCAGGTGGAGGGTCACTGGTGCTCCGGCTCTGGGGAGCCAGCCTGCAGGCCCTCCTTCCAGCACCCACCCCGTCAGCTCCAGGACAGCTGCTCTGGAGGTGGAAGCCTGAGGGCTCGTTGGCCCGGAGCCTCTGCGGTGGGAGAAAGCCTTCCTAGACGTGGGGGCCCCATCCCTCCCTACTGGCTGTCCACAGGCTGGGATGAACAAAGCCAGGAGACCCGTATTCATCCATCAGAATCCCTAGGTTTATGATAACCAATCTCTCTCAGCCAGAAATTCTTTTGCTAAGAACACCTCAGCTCCTGAATGCTTACACTCACCCCTTCTGCTCCCCCCACCCCGCCCCACAAACTCTCTAGCCCTGCCTGGCCCAATGCCGACTGACCAGCGTGCCTTGGGGTTGGCTCAGCACCGCCCCCCAAAATTCATCAGCGAGTGGAGGTCCAAGTGCCCAGGGGCAAGGCTGGCCCGCAGCCTGAGCGCATCTGCCACACAAACACCCACGGCCGCTAATGAGGCTGCTTCAGGGAGACGGCGCCCTCCTCTCATCCACAGCTCCAGACCTTCTGGAAGAACCAAAGCCAGGCGTGGGTTGTCCATCAGAGCCACAGCTTTTATCTCTTTAAGGGAGTCTCCACGGGGGAGGGAAACAAGAGAAGCCGAGAAGGCATGCAGACAGCTCAGCTAACCGTACAGAAAAGAAGAGTCTAGGTTTAAAGATGCCTTTCTCCTTCGCACAGGGGTTGGCAGACCGGGGGTCGGGGGCCCAACCCAGACCCCTTCTTGTTTCTGTATCTAGTTTTATTACAACACAGGTGTAGTCATTCAGGCAGCATCGACAACTGCTTTCACACGGAAAGAGAAGAGCAGAGTTGCCACAGGGAGCAACCCTTTTTGGCTCCTCCCAGGGCAACTTCGCCGACACCTGCTTCCGGTGAGTATTCACTCAGGACCTAGTGTGCTCCACAGAGAATACAACAGTGAGGAAAATCTCACTGGAGGTTTTCTGGATGTCTCCGGAGTCTGAGGCCTGATGAGGGAAGGGCTCTGAGGACCGTTGAGGCCTGCTGCTAGTGTGTGCTGAAGGAGAAACACACCCCAGAAAGGCTGGGGCCCTAACCACCCCCCCCACCCACCGCTGGGCTTGGACTCAGACCTGCGCGCTCTCCCCTGGAGCCCTCAGACCACACATATTTCAGAATTTTCCAGGGTTTAAAAAAGCCATGAGGTGCGCATACCGCCTGTTTTGCCACACCCCAGCAGGGCAGCACCCCTAATGGAACACACTCATCTCTCTGTAGTGAAACCACACATACTCACACTGCCCGAGAGAGAGAGGGACTCTCTAATATCGTGGGTCAGGTTTTCCCACGATATTAGTTATAACAACAAACTTTTGGTTTGCAGTTTTCTTGCATTTGGAATTTCACCTAAGGACCAGGAGCCTGCACCCAAGAACAGCCAGAAAGGACAAAAGCTGGGTCCTGGCTTCATTCCCCAAAGACCGCCCCACAGCCACCAGGCACTAAAGCAAGCACTCAGGAGGCATACAACAATACAAACTAAATGAACTAGATCACCAGAACGTTCTTCCTCAAAGAACAGCCACTAACATTACTGCGGACAAATGTCTAAAAGTAGTATCTGAACCCTGGCTTCATGGACCTGCTCCACTGTCAGAAGAACTGACATAGACGAGAAATGTTTCCAATTCTATTTACCTGAAATAAGGAAAATGAAACTGTTGTCTGGACACTGCAGCTGCCACATGGGAAGGCACATGAGGTGTTCTGTGGGGAACAGGTGAGGGGGTGATAGCCAAAACGGAAAACACATGATTTTCTCCCTCTGTGGGGGTACTTGCTCCAAACCTCCCTGTGGTTAAAGTTCCATCTGGAAATGTACAATAATTTATATCATCCCAAGTTCCTAACAGCTAATTAGAAAAATGTACTAATTAGGTAATCTGGTTTCAGATGTCCTAATTATATTACTTTGGAGAAGTAAAAAAAACAAAACAAAACAAAACAAAACAAAAAAAAAACCCAACAACCCAGTATAGATTATTCTTACGTATATATAGTTCAACAGCACTTCTTCCAGAGTGTAAAACATCCAGAAAGTCTAGTAAGTCTGAAAAACCAAAACCCTCAAACCTTACAATAGTCATACCAGAAGAATATTTTAATACCCATTATCTATAAACAGTGGAATCATCTATGAAATGCAGCGTTTCTGCGGTAAAGGGTGATAACTTAAAAGTATTTCAGCAGTAACTCCCATCAGCTGGGTGGGAGTTAAATGGATTCCCCCCTTTTCATGCAACAGGGTTTCAGCATTCTGAAATGTCATACCCTCTGTTTCTTAACAGAGCACTCCTACAAATGACTCCCAGAAATTTCCTCATCGCCTGAGATTTCTAAACCCCAAATTGGGAAAGAGGTTCTGGGCTCCACTGATGAGCTCTGCCTAACCCGGCTCTGGGCAGATTTCTAGGAGGGATTTTACGGCGGGATTGGGAAACACGGTTAGCCTGACAAAACGTCTGGGGTAAGAAGGTGAGAGGGGATGCGGCCGCAGAAGAGGGTCTGCACGCTGGAGAGAGCGCCTTGGATAGGGCATTCCCCCACCAAAGCCAACCACCTGGAGGGGCGTGGCCAGCGACCGTGGGCGCGGCCAGACCCACGCTCCCAACCAATCAAAGCTGCCTGCGACCTCCAGAACTATATTTAGTCAGGGCTTACTAGCCTTCAGGGGGAGGGGCTTGGGCAGGCCAAGCCCTGCCACCTGTGAGCGCGAGCGTCCGCAGCCCGGCCACCGCGGTGCAGACGTGCTAGGACACCACGACTCCTGGTGGAGAGAGGGCACAGGCATTCTCTCTGGCACTTCCTCCAGCCCTCGGCGGGGCACGTGCTGCCCATCTGACGAATACCATTTGCACGACAAGGAGGGACCATGCTGGGCACGCATGGCCTGGGCACAGGCAGAGCTGCGCAGAGCACCCGGGGCGGCACTGACAAGGGCCACTCAAGTTAGTTTCACTTTCTGGTTTTCATCCTGGGCCACCTCTCACCCTGATGCAAGAAAATATCCTCTGAATGCCAAGAGAGAAAAATCCTCAAAAACGTTCCTTGTCGTTTTCCTTTTTTTCTGAGGACACGGTTTTCCTCTGAAGACCCGGTAACAGGCTTTGGTGAAAACCCCAACTGCGTAACTTCGGTCCCCCGGGCTGTTTAGCTCTAATATGATTACACATCTAAATGCAATAAACGGGCCAAAGTGGTATTATTTTTCTGGGAAAAACCAACATCATAAAAGGGTCTTTATTGAATCAAGGGCCCGAGAACTGTTCTCTTGCCTAATTATGGCTCCCCAGTGAACGAGGCTGGGTTTCCAGGCAGGAGTCCTCACAACTCCCCAGCCCAAAGGGCAATGGGATATTTGTCACGACTTGTCTAATTACAACAAAATCCACCAAAAGGACAAAAGGGAGGATGCCAAGGTAGTTTGGCAGCAGCCCCCTTCCCCACTCAGGCCCTGCAGACAGGGCCTCCTCCCACCTCCTTCTATTTAAGGAGCAGCCCCCCCCCCCCCTCACCACCCCTCATATTCAAGTCAGGATCTTGGACCCTGCCCCTTTCCACTGTCATTGCTTAAGTGGTTTTCCAGCATCTGACACTGCCCTTCTCTATCCTCATCTATACAGAAAAGGCCCATTGTCAAAATGTGGTCTTTTGCCAGATGTTTAACATTCAGTGATTTGCCAAGGTTAGTGTGCGTCCAGACCTGAGTGACAATGAAGGCAGGCTATCCCCAGACAGAGAAGCAGCAGAGACAGTGGGGAGGGGGGAGAGGGAGACTGAGGCCAGGGGAGGGCGAACCCTCCACATGGACCTGCTGGGAGCAAGTGGTCTGGTTGACTTTTCTCAGGTATATAGTTGGAGACTAACATTTTGCTCATATGCAAGTCCTGCTTCCAAGTTATCTGTTTAGGGCACTTGGGCGGCTCAGTCGTTAAGCACCTGCCTTCAGCTCAGGTCATGATTCTAGGGTCCTGGGATCGAGCCCCCCACAGGGCTTGGGAAGCCTGCTTCTTCCTCTCCCACTACCACTCCCTCAGCCTCCCTCTCTCACTGTCTCTCTTGAGTGTCAAATAAATAACATCTGGGAAAAAAACAAAAACAAAAACAAAAAAAACAAACAAGTATCTGCTTAATCACCCTCAAAGTTCCAAGAGCAGAGACACATTTTTTCCCCATGTTTTTAAGCTCACCACAGCAAGCTGTGCAGGAAGAGATTCTCCCACTAACCTGTCTCTTCACATAGGCTGGAGCACAGGGACTGCATGAACCCACCCCTGGTAGAGTCAGCGACACCCCCCCCCCCCCCCCCCCCCCCCACCCCCCACCCCGCTTTTCCCCCCCCCCCCCCCCCTCCCCTAGCAAGGACTTGCTTTTCTCCCCATATATTCCTCCCCAGATATTAAGCCAGCAAGCAGCTTGCCAGGCTCAAGTCGTCTTTCTTGACCTCACTCGGTTTCTTCACTGGCCCCACAGGTCCTGGGATGAACTGTGGTGTCCCCTGAGAACAGCTATACCTGTGCCCCTCTCACCGTGCACACCGCCCCGGCCCCAGGTCTTTCACCCACATATCCTCATTTGATCCTCCGATCAAATACAGCCGGTGTGCTGTCATCGCAGCCAGGAAAACTGAGTCCCAAGAAGGCATGTCACTGGTCCAAGGTCACTCAGCTGAATCCATGGGAGAGCCTGGTTTCCAACTGCAAGGCCTATGCCTTTTCACCAATGCCTGCCTTCAGCAGGAAAGGATTTTGTCTTCCCCCAATCTCCTGGAAAGCCAGGTGCCATGAGCAGATAAGCAGCAATGCCACTTCTTTGTGTTTAGGAAGAATGGGGGAGGTCTATCTACCTTGCAAAGGACACAGAAACAGAGAAAACTGCAGACTGGAATGAAAGCCTCTGTCACCAAGAAGGAGAAGCTACTTTTTCCCTTGCACCCCACCCCCCCACCCCCAGGGCAGAAATCCAGTGAGAGGAAGTGAGTTTCATGAGAATGAACCACAAAGTCTTCATGGACAGATCCAAATTTCCCAGCGTCTCCTGAGTCCCTTCCCCACCCCCTCCCAACCGCAGCCCCAGGTTCCAACGCTGTGCCCTCCTCCGTGCCTCTTGGCCCAAAATGTGGTCCAGAACCGTGGAAATTAAGGCTATAAGGTGGGGGGAAATGCTGTATTCAGTCCAATTCCCCTGCTGGACAGAGAAGGGGGCTCTGGGGCCCAGAGTGGCAGAGCAGAGATTAAGATCAGGAGATGGTTCTTTCCACACAGCACCTCCCTCCCCAGTTCTCCTGGACAGCAAACACAACGGTCTGACTACAGGGCGATTTCCAAATTCCCCAGATTTCCAAATTCCCCCCAACCGTGCCAAAGGGAGGAGGGAGGGAGCTGCACAGTGGGTGAGAAGTCACCTGCTCTGGGGCCCATCTGTGAGCCTAGCCCACTGCCCAAAGGCCTCGAAAGCACTGAAGAGATTCTGGCCTTTCTCAATCACTGGTTTGAAATTCAAAAATCAGAACATCATTGAGCTATTAAAAAAAAAAAATAGAAGGAAGTCCAACAAAACTCTGATTTTTATTCCCATGCTGATTACCCTGCCGTGTACTTTGGAATATCAACTAATTTCCTTCCATCAATACCCCCACCCTGATTCTGTACCCTGCTTCACTGGTCCCACCAGAGTGCATTTCTCGTGCCCACTGGGTCAATGAGCGAGCAAGCCAAGAGCAGCTGTGGAAATTCACCTTTTCCGGGGCCCTTTCACAAAATGTGTTCAGTTTCAGAACCAGAGTCCCCAGGCATTTCAGGCTGGAGGTACTGCAGAGCCTATGTTCCAAGGCCGCCACGTAGGCACAGCCAGGGTACTTTTTAAAGACTCTGTGCTGGCTAATGCGGGCCCCATCCGCCTCCTGTTCACACTTGCTGGCTCCAGACCTGGGAAGTCCTACTGTACCCAGCCAGCCGGGAGATGCTGGGGAAGGCACTCCCTCTCTGAGCCTCAGCCTCCTCCACAAGAAGACTCAGAAGCCCTCAGCTGCTCTCAGAGGTAAAGGACAAATCCCAGTGGGCAGCTCAGGACCAGGCCTGTCTTACAGCTATAACCCAGCCCGGCTCCATCCCCTGCACGGGGCTGGTAGACAAGAAAGCCTGAGCCCAGGGAAGAGGTTCCCAGATATGAGCCCCACCTTAAGATCACAAAACTGCTGTTCCCAGTGGGTTAAGTAACTTGCCCAAGGCTACACATTAGACAGCAACAGAGACAACCTTGCAACTGGCCAGACCCACCAGCATGAGGTCTCCATCACTCTGCACCCTTCTCAACAGACACGTATACACACGCAGATTCCAAATAAGAGAGCTGAGGAAAGGAGCACCAGTCAAAAGTCCACTGGTGTGTGCCCGGCACTGAACCTCCATTTTTCCTATACAGCTCACCACGCCGTGACGACACAGGTAGTGAACTCTCATTCACAAGGGAAGTAATGGGCACAGAGAAGTTACTGGTCCAAGGCCACTCAGCTGGCAAGTGGCAGTTAGGACTCCCAACTCAAGCCCATCTGGACCCCAGGTCTGTCTTCATGACCCTCACACTAGGCTGCTTCCAGAAACGCCCTTCGCAGAACCCAAGCCGACCCCTGGCTTCTCAGACAACTCTTTCCAGAACCTATCACTATTAGGAGCGCTGTTCTTTTGTACAGAGGAACTGAGCCACGCCCCAGACTGGCCAGGCAGCAAATCTACTCGGTGCAGGAGTGAGGGCCACGCAAAGTGCAAAGCAGGGGACAGAATCCTGACCTTCGCTGGGCGTTCAAAAAGCTTGGCTTTTAGGCCAAGGAGCCCGAGGGAGACCTGGGGAAGCAGCTCAGATGCCACTCCCAGGGATGGCCACCAGGGAAACGCTGGAGGTATTTCTAACTATCCTAACTTTCAGAGAGGCTAGGACATTGATGGCGGACACGAGAGGGCTGTCTTCTCCCAACCCTTCTGTTGCCAATCTTGATCCTGCTGGACAAAAACGGATCTTTAATCTTTCATAGGTTGGGACTGGATTTTTCTTTAAAAAAAAAAAAAAAAAAAAAAAAAGGCGCTGCAAGGGCAAGGTTAATTATTCACCAGGCTGCAATCTACTTAAGAGTTGAGGGAATACAAGTTTCCTCCCAGGAGGCAGGACCAGGAGTCCAGCTGGATTTTAAGTCTTCTGTGGGTCACCCTGGGGGTCTGATTGAAACCCGTCCCTCCCACCAGCTTTCCACTTCGAATTCAGACACTTCCAGAAGACCACTCCAGGGCACACAAATCTGCCCATGTCAGCCACTTTCCCTTGGAGCTCAGAGAGACCTGGCTAACAGGGAGGGAGGGACTCGAGGGAGGGGTGGGGGTGGGGGGCATCTGTTTCAGGAGACTATGAGAATTCAAAAGGGACAGCAAAATCCAAAGGCTCTCAACCAAAGACCAATTCCTAAATACAACACAATAAAGCACAAATCAGCTGCTGAAGGCCAGGCCAGTGCACTGTGTTGCCGATTCAGTCACACTTTGCAAAGGAAAAATCCCAAGAAGGAAAAACGTAATCACTCACTTCCCCCAAAGCAATGAAACACTAAGGCATTTCCTAAAAAGCCCTAAAACCCAGGTCAGCCCCAGTTACGCCGGAGGGGAAACTGCCAGCCACCTGAACCAGGCCAGGAGAGCTGGGGACACTGCTTATTCCCATGTCTATCCCCTCCAGGGTGGCTGCAAATCAGCTTTTTTGCATCCAATCACTCTAGGCCAATTCTGCGACCACAACATTCTGGAGATTTCCATGGACTTCATTTAGTTTAAGAGACTCATCCCCAGGGCCGGGACAGGCATGGGTTCAAAGGGAGAAAACTGTTTTCCCAACCTGGTTTAGTACTCTGAAGAGGAGACTGATTTTCTTAAATAGGGTAAGGCCTCCTGCTGAAGCTCCCACCAGCCTGCTCCCAGACTCTTTTGCCTCAAAAAGGAGAATTTAAGATACTTGTGCATTTAGATGTAAGACCAAACTTTTTCCCATAGTTCTGGCATCTGTGCTTACACTAATTAGGGCACATAGGACAAAGCTCACACTTGAAAACACACAGGCTGACGACAGAGCAAGGCTGTGCCCACTCCTGGACTCAACATGCCCAACCTTGCCCCAGTGACCCCACAGCCCATGGGGTCCCCTCACCCCGACACAGCCACCCAAACATGGAAAGCAGCTACTCTGGGTTCCAGGAAAGCCCACTCTATACTAAGCCCACAGAAGCCTGTGGAAAAACCTTCCAGATGGGGTCTTTGCACAACTTTCAGAGAGGTGGGCCAACCTGGCTGGGCTGCTTTCTCCCTCAGCCTCCTCCTACTTCTAGAAAACCCTCCAGTTTTCCCAAGTCAGGCAGAAGGGTGCCCCAAGGTGCCCCGTTTTGTCAGCCTGCCCTTCACAAAGCTCAGTTCCCAAATGTTCCCAAATGTTTTTCTCAAGGCCCCCGCCACCCAGAGAACCAAGACACAATATAAATAAAAATAAACTAGAAGTTCCAACACCCAACAAACTCGAAGTTTCCGGGGCTGGGTGGGCTTTTTTCTTTTGGAGGGCTAGAACAAAGTGACAGGGCAGAGGGTTTAAGAGGCATAAAACTTGACTTGGGCGGTCAACATTAGGTGGCACAGGATCAGGGAACAAAAGAACACTCCCACAAAGATGCATCTTTGAAGAAAAGACGGTGGGAGGGAGGGGCAGCAGGGGCTTCCCCCTCCACCGAGGCTAAACCACCACATCCCGTCCAATCTCCCCACTCGAGAGACAATTCCAGAAATAGGGCGATCCTCCCCACTTTCACGCTCAAGGTACCTGCTCTGGGAAGTACGGCAGGACAAAGCTACCGCCGGGCGTGGGGAGCCGGGGAACAGGACGCTGTGTCTCCCCGCACCCCACGTCCGCCCTGGCGGGAACGAGCTCCACCCGAACAACACGGACCCGACACCGACCGCACACAGTGACCGACTTAAAGTTCTGAGCACGTTCCCACTGTTCCTGCGAAGCACAGGGATCCCTCGAATCTGCCCAGAGAGCCCGCACCGAGCGCCCCTTGCCACCCCCTCTCCAGAGTGGCCCCGGGAGGTGGCCACCGGCAGGGGTCCACACTCCCGCCTGGGTTCGGCTCCTGCCGTGCCTGCCTGTAGCTTGGGAGAAGCCGCCGGTCCTGAGGGCCGAGGACTGGGACTTTGTAGGCCAGTTGAACCGACACCCTCATCTCGCCCGCAAAGACCCAGCCCTCAGCTCCCCCGCGTCTCCGAGTTCGGTTGCGGGCGCGTCCCCGACGGGCTTCCTTGGGCTGGATCCCGCCACCCGCTTTCCAAGGCGCTCTGCTCTGCCGAAGCTCTTTCCCCCAAGCGGCGTCCGCCAAAGAAGGTACCCGCCCCGCCCGACCACCGCCCGCGGGCTCCGAAACCAGCTCCCGAAGAGTTACACGACGTTCGGCGCCGCGGCTTCCAGGCCACCGCGGCGCAGGCCGAGGAACAGCGCTGGGTGTGGGGGTGCTGCGGGGACCCAGCCTTCCCTGATCCCGCACACCCAGCCAAGAGCGCTCGAGTCACACAACGAGAAACTTCGCCCCGATCCCACACCGCGCCCGCGAGGCCCAGCTCCGCGCTCCCTCGGTTACCTGAGCTCTGATCCGCGGGGCTGGGGCCGAGCCGCGGGCAGGGCACCTCCCACCGCAGGCCGCGCCCTCCCGCACCGCAGAGCCCGGGTCGCCACCGCCGGGGGTCGGGGAAGTAGCTGCGGCCGGACTCTGCGCCCCGACGTCCCGCTGTCCCGCGCTCGCGGGGCCAGGGGTCGGGGCCTCGCTCAACCTGCCGAGACCCGGGGCCGCTGCCGCCCCCCCCGCCCCCGCCAAAGACCGCGAGCCCGGCGCTGCGGGGAGAAGAGCTGGGTGGCGAGACCCCTCGAAAGTTGAGGGGAGTTCCGCCCGCTCGCTGGGCCCTAGCTAGCTCCACGTGCTGGTGACACATCAGGAAGGCTGCGCGTCCCGCGGCTCCCGGCGAGCGGACGCGACCAGCGCCCGCCCGCACCGCCTCCCGGAGCCGAGCGGACGGCGCCCCGCCCCGGCCCGCCCTCCGCCCGCCCCCCGGCGGCACCGCCCCCGGCCGCGGCGCCCGCTCCCGGCTGCGGCACCCGCTGGAGGACACACGGGCGGGGGCGGGGAGGTGGCTTGGGTGCCCCTCTCCCGAACTGCCCGAGCCGCCCCAGAGGTCGAGTCCGGACGCGAGGGGCCCGACTCGACAGTTTCGAGTGCCTTCGTCCCAGTCACGCAGCCCTTCCCGCCCCCGAGCTCCAGTAATTTTCCCTTTTCCTCCTCTGACCGGTCCGAGAGGCTGCCGGCGCGTCCTCCCGCGAAGGCCGGCGCGGAGAGCCCCCTGCCGGCCACGCTGCTCCTAGGCCGTGTCCCCGCCCGGGTGGAGCTCTCCGGCGGCCGGCCTCAACCTCCCCATTTGGAACCCGGAGCCATCCAGACGCTTCCTGGGGCCTTGCGTGGCCAACCAAGATAATAAATGTAAAGCGCCAAGCGCAACGGTACCCCGCAGCGTGCTTTGTAGAGAGGTTAATTTTGTGTTTTCTACCCATCCCCACCCCCTCTTCCAGTTGCCTGCAGACCACCTCTTCTCCTGGCTCTGCTTTCCAAAAACCCGATCTCCTTTAGCGGGACTGTGGGGAGGAAGGGTGGTAGAGAAAAACTGAGAGGGCCGGCGACAGCTTTCCCAAGATTGGAAAGGGGTCAGAAGTCAGCGGAATCCCCTTTGTGGGGAACTGCTGACCCACTCTCTCTAGAAACGCCAGGACGTTGGGGAGTAACGGCCTGTCTCATCTGAGAGTGATCTGGGGCATCCGCGGGCCTCTGCCAAGATGCCTACCCTCAAGATGGCCAGGATTCCAGGGAACATGGAGAAGGAAGTAAGAGGGAATGATGGAAAAGCCCAGATCACCACTGAGATGCAGTACCCCCTGCTTCTCTTCCGTTGGAGCTGGAGTCTGATTTAATTTAAAGAAAATCACAAGACATACCTGTTTGTGGCCTCATCTAGATATTGGCTATGTTCCTGTCTTTTTCATGGCCTCACCAACCCAAAACATGCCTTAAAACCTCACTGTGATGGAAGAGAAGTGCTTTATCTGCTCAGTTGGCCAGCTCCCTCCATGCAGGGGAGAGTCTGGGGCTGGACAGACAGAAGTGCCGGAGCTGGAGCTCCCAGGAGAGAGCAGCTTTGGGAGGGATGGAGGGCAGATGGTGGCCAGGTGTGGGCAGAGGTGCTCAGTGCTGGGGCAGGGTGAGCAGTGGGCCCCAAGTGTCTATAATCCCTGTTTTGTGGGAGCCTAGGATTAGAAGGGAAGAAAGAGGAAGATGCACTGACATTGCTGGGGATGCTGCCGGTGCTAGAGGGGCCTGGGGTTCATGCTCTGCTTTTTCTTCCCCTTTTATTGCTCTCTCTAAATCTGACAAACCCTTTGGATCTCGGAGCCTGGAGGGGCCTGGAGGAGCCGGTGCCCTGGGGGGATGAAAGGGCAGGGATGTAATGGGTTTACCCCAGTGCTGATCCCAGAGAAGCCCGCAGAAGATTAAGATTTGCTCCCTGAGCTTGAAATCTCCCTGCTACCCCCTGACCACATCAAAGCGCATGGCCGTAGGGGGCACCTAATCCCATCAATGGAATCAAAGCTGGACTAGAAAAGAGATTCCGCGGAGTTTGTGGCAGCTCACTAGACGAAGTTAGATGCTGGGCTCTGTCCTCCTCCACTGGGAGTAACATCCCCCAAAAGATCCAGAGCCAGTTCACAAGCAGACAGGGGCTGTCCTTGAGGGGGCCACAGTGGGAAGGTCAACCCCAAGGACTAGAGAAGCTGGGCACTGGGCCGGGGCTGGTCTGCATCTCACAGTTCCTCCAAACTGTACTTTGAGCCAAGTGCTTACACCGTGACGCACCCGTGTCCCCAAGCACAGCGCTCCTGTGTGTGACAGGTAGAAAAAAATGTGATGTGTATTTTTCAATGTCAATGTCATGAATATCGTCACAATGATGGAAAAAAATGGTTAGTGAGAAGGTTCACAGCCAAGTATTAAGTCTCTACTATTAGAAAAGGTATTCCGAGGGGCACCAGGGTGGCTCAGTTGTTAAGCGACTGCCTTTGGCTCAGGTCATGATCCCCTAGTCCTGGGATCGAGTCCTGCATCATCGGGCTCCCTGCTCAGTGGGAATCCTGCTTCTCCTTCTCCCACTCTGCCTGCTTGTGTTCCCTCTCTGGCTGTCTGTCTCTCTCTCTCTCTCTCTCATCAATAAATAAGTATTCTGATATGGCTAAAATGGGGACAGTTCGTAAGTTAGAAAGACATCCCTTCGGGGGCGCCTGGGTGGCTCAGTGGGTTAAGCCGCTGCCTTCGGCTCAGGTCATGATCTCAGGGTCCTGGGATCGAGTCCCACATCGGGCTCTCTGCTTGGCGGGGAGCCTGCTTCCCTTCCTCTCTCTCTGCCTGCCTCTCTGTCTACTTGTGATCTATCTCTGTCAAATAAATAAATCTTTAAAAAAAAAAAAAAAAAAAAAAAAAGAAAGACATCCCTTCGAACCATCTTTATAGAAACATTGTCTAAGGGCAGTGACTTTCAAACTTCTAGTCATGCCCCATGGTAGGAAATATCTGTACCTACTTATGTATATAAAATGTCTCATGAAACAATTCTTATGCACATGACAGTCTTCTTATCCTAGCCCATTCTGTCCCCCCCACCAAAAAAATGCTACTCGCAAGCTGTTAAAATGTCTTTGACGATCCACTCATGTACCTTCGGCAATTTGAAAACTACCGCCTTCAAGAATGTGCCCAGATGAGCTAGCTCTCAGTGAGAAATTTCTAGATGCCAAGACCCTTGGCTTCTCCTTAGGTTCTCACACTGACCCTTAGATGGGTATTATCATTGCCCACATTTTGTAGATGGCATTATGTGCCAGGGTCACCACAGTGAAGTACAGGCCTGAGAGCAGCCCCTCTCTGCCCAGTTCCTCCCTGGTATGGTGCACCTTCCATCAGCTGCTCTGGGGAAGCAGCTCAGAAAAGCCCAGCAGCCAGGGTCATTCATGCTACCTTTGCTCTTCTCTCTCTTCTCTCCCACGGTAGTCTGTCTCTCCAAGACTCCTCCGTGCTTCTGCTCTTTTTGCACCCCCTCCCCCACAAATGACCCCTCGGAGTCAGGCTCTTTAGCAAGCCAGCCTCAGAGCCCTTAAGGGGTGGGGGGAGGGGAGGGTGTGATGCGACACCGACATTCTTACAGTCCCAGACACTCTGACAGACTCCTGCCCACATCCATCTCCGTGGCTGGGAGGACAAAATCTTACAGAGCTGGAGACACTGACCTTGTTCTCTCCTCCCTCCCCCATTCTAGATTCTTCCCTAGGACTTCCTCGGCTCCCTATTTTAAACTGCAGCCCCCTTCCCCGCCACATCTTATCCCCCAACCTCCCTTTTTTACCTTCCCATAGCCCCTTCCCCTCTAAAGTGCCACATATTTTGCTCATTTGAGTATCTATTCTGTCTCCCTGCTGATCTTTGCCTCCAACTCCCAGAATATAAGCTCCACAGGGGTAGGAATTTCTGTCTCATACATTACTGTGTCCCAGTGCCTCACACATAATGCACACTCAGTAAATATTTGCCAAATGCCTTTCAGTCCTGCCTACACTGCCCTGAGAACCCAGCTTTGCTATTATTGGATGGGCTTGACTGCCCCAAACCCTCCCTAGGGGCCCCCTGGGGCTGAGCCACACAGAGGCACTCCCTCCAACACTTACTGATTTCCCCAGTTTCCTCTCAGTGGGCCACCATACCCCCCCAGGACCAAAGGGTCAACATTGACAGTGACCTCCAATGCCCAAACCATGCAAGGTAGTTAATATCCACCTCGTGCTGCGGTATTGATTCTCAGCTGAGAACTTGAATAGCAACCCACAAAGCCTTATGAAGTGGCAAGGCCTTGGTGAGGGGAGAGGGTGGGGGAACACCAGTCTACCCAGAAACTGGGCTGACAGAGATGCAATGATTTACCCAAGGTCACTCTATGCTGCATTCTTTCCGCTCAACTTCTGCCTCTGGACCATGGTCCCAGACTGTACTGGCTTCTTTCCAGCTTCCTGCCATCAGTCAGAAAGAGCTCTGTGACAAGACACAGTATATTCCGTTCAGATGGCAATCTACATGCATTCTCTTTCCCAGGCCAGATGGCTTGGCCAGAGGGGAGTGCCCCAGAGCTCAGGAGAAAGACAGGCTGGGCATAACATCTTTGCTGCCGAGAATCTACCCCCGGGATCACTGGTCCTGTTGTCCACATCTGGAGCCTGTTTCAGTTCCTTGTGCCTGTGCCACCTTCGATCAGTTATTCTCTGCCCCTGGGCCTCTGTGTCATCGCTGACAGAACTAGAATGGGATTTTCTCTGTGGTTTCTCCCAGTTTGCCTATTCCTTAACTATAGGAAAAGAAGTTGCTGACTTTTTTTTTTTTTTGTAATTGTTGTGGACATTCATTCATTCAGCCAACATAGAAAGAACCCCTTTATCTATCTGGGTCACTTGAGAAAACACAAGGCTTGCCCACAAGCAGAAGCAAAAGGTTGGCTAAAGGAGTCCATTCTTTCAGGTGTGATAATAGTTCGGCAATGTCACGGCAGGGAGTGCCTTGAGCTGGATTTGGTTTTCCTGCATGATGGGGGGGTAGGACAGAGGCAGGTGGTCTGACACTCTGCTTGGGTTATATACTCTGAACGTGACTTAAGGAGTGAGGCAGAGAGGTGCGAAGTAAGCTTATATCAGGAGCCCTACTGGCCCAGAGTCCCAGCCATCACAACCGGGGCGCTCTGCCAAACTTTTCAGTGCTAAGTGCCAGGACAGTGTTAGAGCCCTTGGTCCAGAGGAGCTAGTAGTCAGTATCCTGGGGATTCCAAATGTTGGCAGTGTGGGTCTGTGTCCCTCTCCTGCCTCTACGGCCTGAGTGGTCTGGTCAAGCCTCTGATTTTGTCCCTATGTGCTTTTCCTGTGGATGGGGGTGAATATTAGACAGGTACTGTACCTGCTTGGGTCACAGGCTGGCAAAGAGATGGGCTGGCTCCTAGGTACGGGTCCAGTAATAATGGAGATGACATTCTCAAACAGATTCATGCTCGTTCTGTGGAAAAGCCTAGAATGTATTATATATAAATGTAGAGCTTTCTAGATGACCTTGAAGAAATCACTTCCCTCTCTCTGCCTGCTTCTGTGGCTGTGAAATAAGAGGACTGGTGGTCATTTTCATTCCTATCAGCCTGCGATTCCAAACTGGTAACCTTTGTCCTCAAGAATGGGTTTGGACCCTTCGTGTTTGCTTATAAATACTCTGGTTTTGTTTCTTAATTTGCAAACTCATTTTATGTGCAAGGTTAGAGGGACTGTGAGGGAAAGAAAAGTACCTACCACGGCCTAGTTAGCTTCATTCTAAATTCTACATCATGGTATTTGAGTGTCAAAGATGATTGAATGAGGGCAGAAATACCCAAGATCTCGCAGTGCTTTAGAGAACTCCTATTTATCCTCCAGAGCCCAGCCACGATGTCACCTCTTCAGGGAAGACTTCCCCACACCTCCAAATAGGGACTTCTTTTATGCTGGGGCTCCATCTCTGCACCAGGTGTTAAAAACCCAGATATGAGTGAGACACTGTCCCAGCCCTAAGGGGTCTCCCAATCCTGGTGTGAGATATACAGAGAGGTCCTAGACAAGAAGCTGAGTCACTCATTACCTGGGGGAATCAGAGGTTTCTCAAAGGAGGGGATACCTGAGTCTTGGCAAAGAGCTGAACCTGACTCTGATCCAGTGTCCGGACATTGCTGCTATTTTGCAGGACGTACAATGACAGAGGAACTTGGTTAACGTCACCAAAAGTTTGCAGCTGGCAAAGTCTAGGCTATGGGAAACCCTACAGGTCAAACAGGGCAGCTTCCTTCAATGATACATTGCAAGGAAATGAAAGGGAAGGAAGATAATCCCAATGACTGAAAAGAAAAAACAGCTTAAGAGATAATCAATTTGAAAGATGAACAAATTCAAACTATAGGGTATAAAGAAGCATAACGAGGTGATATGTAAAAATGCAAGGAAGTGATTACTATACAAGGAGGGAGTATGGTGGCTTCAGGCTGTGGGGGGCTGTGATTGGGAGGGGCATATAAAAGAGGTTTCTAAGGTGTCTGGCAAAATTCTCTGACCTGAGTGGTATTCTTCTTACATAATTCATTAAGACATTGACCTATATGTGTGGCTTTCGAATCTGTTTTATTGTACAATAAAAGATTTAAAAATATCTCTCTCCAGGCTGGAATATTGGATTCAAACTGACAGCAGGAGGCAAAACAAATTCTGCTTGCCAAATTCTGCTTTTAAGTTAAATAATATTCATGTTCGGGAAGGAAGAGGCCTGACCTAAAGTAGTGTATATTTTTAAAAAATATCCTGGAGGTTTTAGCTGCCCACAAATGGCCGTCTGCCTACATGGCTCTCAAAGTGGAGAGCCAGAGGCCCTGTGTTCTGTTCTAGAACCTGGGGGGAGCATATAGGAGGAGGTCTGAGCAAGGGGAAACTGGCAGTCAATGAAACTATCTCTGGAGTAGCTTATCACAATTAAAGAAGGGGACAGACAGACTACAGGGTATCAGGAATGGGCACCATGGTGGGGACTGACTGTAACTCTGCATGGGGAACCCAGAGTCAGATAAATCTCCTCATGAGGTCAAGATCACCAGGCCCCACTGTGAAAGAGACTCTTATTTTCCACCATCTCGGGTGGGACAGCTCCAGGTCCCATTGCTTCTCTCCAAGATCTGGGCTCTGAGCAGAAACCAAATTTCAGGCCACAAAGTAGGTAGGAAACATCCCTTTCAACTTTCTAAGTTTGCAACTAAGAAAGTTGAAGTCCAGGGTATGCCAGTGATTTACTGGAGGTCATGCCATAAACTCAACATAGGTATCTCTTTCTGCCTGGGCCCTCACTTTGTAAGCCAATCACCTACCTACAGCCCACAGAGGTGAATGTAGATATCTGTGGGCCTTCAAAGGTAACCTTGAGACCTCTATTCCCATGCTCATCCTGGTACGTGGATCTGTCTCTCCTTTACTTCCATCTTCCTTTAAGGTGGAATCTGTATTTGACCCTTGTCTTTGGCCCTTTATCTTTGGGGGCTCATGTTTCTTCCCATATCTGTAGGCTGACCTATGTACCTTGACCTTCTTGTATTAATTTTGCCTTAGTTATCGCCTGCCCTTGCAGGGTGAAATTCTCTGCTCCAGCTACTATAGAAAACCCAATGTCTAACCTTGGAGTTCTTTTCATCAGGAATCCAATTTAAGGGATAAGACTCAAGGCACTATCCAATAGTTTGGGACCTTTCTTCTTCCTACTTCTGAATATCTGCAATCTGTCTCAGTTTGTATTTACTAACGATTCCATGAAAACACTGAGTCCCTAGCTCAGCATTCTCTTCAAAAGCCATTTCTTCCATTTATTGGCATCTTAGGGAAAAGATCAATATATTTCCCTACTCCCTGAGCCCCACATCCTGTCTTCTGGTAACTCTAGACACCACCTCAGAGACTCTATTGACATTCAAGATTTTATTTATTTACTTGAGAGAGAGACAGTGAGAGAGAGCATGAACGAGGAGAAGGTCAGAGAGAGAAGCAGACTCCCCATGGAGCTGGGAGTCCGATGCGGGACTCGATCCCGGGACTCCAGGATCATGACCTAAGCCGAAGGCAGTCGTCCAACCAACTGAGCCACCCAGGCGTCCCATCTATTGACATTCAAACCACTCGAAGCTCCTCATGGTCAACTGTGCAGTGGGGCCCCTGAAGGTAATGTGATTTAGGGTCACATTAATAGAAGTATGGGATGCAGAATGAGAGAGGCAAAGTTCCACTCATGAAACTATGTCTGGAGTAGTATTTTCAGTGCTGAGGATCATAACTGAAGAAGGGGACAGAACGACTAAAGCAATTCAGGAATGAGAGGCTCTCGACATCATGTCATATTACATGGGGTTGTTTATCCTAGCGATGACCTGGGAGTGTCATAACCGGCTAGGGGCCAGATCTGAAGGATCACACAGGTAGGCACCAGACTCAAACTGTCAGTTCACAGGGCCTGGGAAAGAACTAAGCGCCCATTAGCTGAGCGATGCATTGGCTTTCTAGACAAGAACACAAGCATTGAGCACAGGTGGATAACTCACCTTACGAGCAACACACAGAAACCAGAAAACACCGCTCTAGAAATTCCAACGTCCTTTCTGGAAGGTTCTCCCACACTTAACACACGCAAACCCAGCGACAGAGGACCGCCCCTCCCCCGCCGGCGACAGCAGTGCTTAGCGTGGGTCCTTCCCCTGGGGCCTCGGTGTTCCCACTGGTATCACAGGGATCCCATAAGAGACCCGGGCAGCGTTGCGGTGGCAGGGTGAGTGGGGCTGCTGCAGGGGAGCGGGGTGGGGACGAGGGGAGGGACGGGTACGAGATGCCGGTCCTGCCAGCGAAGCGCAGCGTGGCAGGGACCTCGCAGGTCCACCAGTAGTCTGGCGAGCCCCGGCGCTCTGGCCCGGCCTGCACCGGTGACTGCGCAGCCTGGGGGAGGGGAGAGACCGCGGACGCCCACAGAAGCCGAAAAGTAAAAAACGCCACGCAGTTAAGGGACGGCGCACATGGGGACATCAGAGACCCCACCGCCAAACCCCAACCTCATACCCCAGGCACGGACGGGGTTCGAACCCGCGATCTTCGGTTTACGAGACCGACGCCTTACCACTTGGCCACCGCGCCTGACAGCCGAGCGAGCGGTGAAAGCTCTCAGTGGAGGGTAGGCGGCGCAGGCGCGGGAAGGGCAGCGCCCCGCCTCCGGCCCCGCCCGCCCCTCTAGACCCGCCCGCCGAGACCTGGCTCGGCCGGACGCTGGACCCGCTCAGGGCCGGCTCAGGGCGGAGGCCAGGCGGCCGCTTCCGGCCCGAGGCAGGACCCGAACTCGTGGCTCGCCGGCCCGGCCCCGCCCAACTCCCGCGTCCCCGGGTGAGCCGGGGCAGAGGCCCGCCGGGGGATTCGCTAGGGAGCCCAAAGGGAGAAAAACCACGACCCGCGCCTGGTACGACGCGAGCGGAGGCGGAGACCGCGGCCGCCAGCGAGCCAGAGCCGGGCGACCGCGTGCCGCCGTGTGACCTTGGCCGGGTCTTTTCCGAGCGGTCTGCAGGTTACGCGGGCAGCGCCGAGCCCCCCCACCCCGCACCCCAGGAGCCGAGGCGGGGCAAGAAAGGCGGTGCAGGCAAGGACGGGACCTGCCGTGGAGAAACTTGCAAGGGAGCCGAGAGGGATGAGGGCCACGCTCCTGGGGCGAGGGGAGGGGACCTTTCCACGCTGACCTCGCAGGAGCGGTGGCCTGCGTCGGGGAAAGCCTTCCCCGGCCTGTTCCCGTCCGCCCCTGCCCTCCCAGCCCTGGGACGGGAGACTCCGCGCAAATCTCTGGTTAGACAAGATGGCCTTGCCCAGGAGGGTCCGGCGGAGATGCCCCCAGGCATGTTCGCGGACACAGTGCTAATAATGGGAATGAACAACGGGAGGCCACCTGGGTGGAGGAAGCCGGTAGTCTGTCCTGCCGGGGAACAGTGGGTTACTTATTAAAAGGACTGATCTCGATTCAAAGGGATGATGGTCAGCGAAGGTAGTGCGCAGAAGCACGTGTGATTTTAAAAAGCAGGATAGAGGACAATACTAACCATTGATTAAAGAAAAAGACGTACAAAGTAGGTAAGAGTAAAATATAAAGGAGACTGGGTGATGTTTGGTTTCTTTTCTGTAAAAGGCAAAAAGCTGAAATGGTGGGAATATGGGTGATTATGATACTGTATACTTTTTCGTAGATCTTGCGTTTTGCTCATTTTTTTTTTTTTTAAAGGAAATTAGATCCCTCTGTCCTCGTCTGACCTGTGGCCATAGCGTCTGTTCCAGGAGAGGTGGGTGGGAGAAGAGCCCTTTCCCCAGGGCAGGACGTGACCAACTGCCTGCCTCCAGCCCTGCTCCAGGCCAGCACCCCAGGTGGGGTGGGGGGGCAGGACACAAAGCAGACCAATGGCACCATTGCTCACCTGGCCACGGTCACTGCCAAAGTCATTCTTGCTTATTTATAGAACTTTTTAAAAAGTATAGATTGTGGAGATTGGGGGAAACCCAGGAAAGCGGTTTTTGTGTGGGCTAAAAAACATAGTTTACCATCTTGACCACTTAAAAATGTAGTGTCTGCTCTCTGGACATCGTTGTGCAACAAATGGAAGGTTTATGGAAACTCGGCCCACTCTCTTCTGCAGTCTCTGCCCCGCCCCTGGCAGCCACCCTTCTACTTAACTGTTTCAGAGTTGCATAGCAGGTGGAGTCCTACCATACTCCTCTTTTTGTTCTTGGCTTATTTCACTTAGCATAATGTGCTTAGGGTTCACCCATATTGTCACATGACATGATTTCTTTCTTTCTTTCTTTCTTTCTTTTTTAAAGCTTGCTATTTCATTGTATTTTTTAAATAACATTCATCCCTCAATGAACATGTAGTTTACTTTGACCTCTTTGCTATCGTGAATTGTGCTGCAGTGGACAGGGGTATTCAAATAGGTCTTCAGTTCTTTTGGCTATATAACCCAGAAGTGGGATTGCTGGATCCTATGGTAATTCTATTTTTAATTTTTCCAAGGAAACTCCATACTCTTTTCCATAGTGGCTGCACTGGGTTACATTCCCACCGATGGTGTGCAAACATTCAAATTTCTTCACATCTGTGTCAATACTTTTTTTTTTTTTTTTTTTTAAATACTGGTCATCCTAGTGGGTATGAGGTAGTGTCTCATTGTGGTTGGGTTTGCATTTTCCTGATTGTAATGTTGAGCGTAGTTTCATATGCTTGTTGCCCATTTGCATATCTTCCTTGAAGAAATGCCTATTTAAGTCCTTTGCCAATTTTTTATCCTGGTTATTTGAGTTTTTCTTTAATTGATGGGTTGGAGTTCTTTGTAGATCCTAGATATTAACCTATCAGATATATGGTTGACTAATATTTTCTCCCATTCTGTAGGTTGATTTTTCACTCTGTTGATGGTTTCCTTTATGGTGCAGAAGTTAAGTTTGGTGTAGTCATTCTTTTGGCCGTTTTTGTTTTCCTTGTCTGGATTTTGGCATCATATCTGAGAAGTCATTGCCAACTCTGATGTCATGAAGCCCCCCCCCCCCCCCCCGGCTTTTTTTTCCTAGAGCTATATCAATTCAGGTCATATGTTTACGTCTTTAATCCATTTTGAGTTAATTTTTGTATGTGGTGTAAGGTAAACATTCACCTTCATTGTTTTGCTTTTGGATATCCAGCTTTCCCAACACCATTTGTTGAAGAAGTAGGAAAGGGTTTAAAAGTGCAATGAGGAGCATACAAAGGATCAGTAGTCACCACCAGAGAGAATCGCAGGGCCCCCCTTTCTTGTATGTATAGAACACACCATAATTTACTTATTCTCGGATGCAGGGTTTTTTTTTCTCACATTTTAACAAATTAGAAATTACGATGATAACTGATTAGTTGATGGAGTCTTATAATTAATTGGCAGTATTTTTTCCCTTTTTAATAGCCCATAAAATAGCTTTTTAATGGGGGAATTTGGTGAAATCAAGTATATATAACACAGAAGAGTCAGATTCCTATTTTCACACTTGTATGTTTCATGGGATCCTGATTTTTCTCACTTACCGTTGTAGGAAGAGCATTTCCCACATCCTTAGAAGTGGATCATCTCATTGACTATAACCTGTACCACTCTGGTATGGGATGCTGATTATGAGGGAAACTGCAAGAGAGAGGGGGTAATATGGGAACTCTCACTTTTGACATGGACCTAAAACTGCTCTAAGAAGTAAAGTCTGCCTTATAAAAGGACCAAAAAAAAAAAAAAAAAAAAAAAAAAAAAGCCCTAAAAGGAAAAAGTAGAGAACTTCCACTCTTTGCTCTGACTCCCAGCCAACCCTGGGCTCCCCTGGGGTTGTTCCTTGGTGGTGTTGCTGTGGGTCTATCCAGGTCCACTTCTTAGGTGGTAGATCTAGGAGCCTGGTTTTGTCCCTTCCAGGAGAGAGCAGCCGTAAGAACATGATCTAACTTCTCTTTTCTAAACTCATGTACCATTTTTAATACTGAGCTTTTGCATTGGCAAAGTTGCTGTGAAACTTAACCAAAAGATTGAGAGCTGGTTCCAGAACAGAGAGCTCTTAAGCGGCAAAGATCAGGCCATCCCCACCTCCATATAGCACAATAGTAACAGCATCCCATCATTCATTCTTTTAACAAATCCTCAGTGAGCACCTACTATGTGCTAGACTCTATTCTTGGTGTGGGAGCTATAGTAGGAACTAAGGGACACAGCCCCCTGCCCTCATTGGGTTTCCATTTTTTTAAAAAATTTTATTTATTTGTTTGACAGACAGATCACAAGTAGGCACAGAGGCAGGCAGAGAGAGAGAGAGGAGGAAGCAGGCTCTCCGCTGAGCAGGGAGCCCGATGCAGGGCTCCATCCCAGGACCCTGGGACCATGACCCAAGCTGAAGTTAGAGGCACTAACCCACTGAGCCACCCAGGCACCCCTGGGTTTCCATTCTTAAATAAGCAAACCATATACCATATCAGATAATGATAAGTACTAGGGAGAAAAATCCAAAAGGGAAGGATAGGACATTCTGGAAGTAGGAGGGAGAGTTGTAATTTTAAAGAGACAGGCACAGTAGATTAAACAAAATCTCCCATGCTTTTCTGCTTTCCTTTTCCTGAGGCAGAGTCTACGTCCCGCCCCCTTGGGGACATGGGCGGGCCATCTGGCTTCCTTGACTAGTAGTAGAATGTGGCAAAGGGATTTTGAGTAAATACCCAAGCTTGGGTCTTGAGAGACCTGCAGCTTCCTGCTGTGATCGCTTGATCCCTTCCAGCAGGTCCGGAGCCCACCGTGTAAGGAAGGCAGTCTAGCTACTGGGGAATGAGAGCCTACGACAAGTATCCCAGCTGAAAGCCAGCACCACCACGTTTAGAGGGTGCTTGTTACCTAGCAATAATAGTTCATTGACACAGCAAGTTACGTACCACTAGGTTTGTGGGCTGGTGGTTATTTGCACGGAGGCGTTCAATCTTGTGCAATGCTGGATGAATGCAGGAGGGGCCGTGCCCTGTGTTCCCCCAGCGGTGACTTAGCCTCCGTTTCCTTAGCTACAAAGTAGGAGAGTGGTTAGCTCTTAGCCACAGCCCCGCGTTAATTAAAATTTGAACGCCTTCTTCATTATTCACTGCTAAAGTTAGCAGGGGGGTGAGATGCCACTTGACCTTCTTTCCTTCCGTGCAACCTGACACTTTCCCCTCGGTCAGGTGTGGTGGTCCCTTTGCCAGCACGAAAGCTCTGAATTGAAGGCTGCTGTTAATAGGAGAAAAAGTCAACCGACCTGAAGCCTTTTTAGAAGATCTGGCCACACTTGTAGACATTTAAATGAGGATTAATGCGGTTTGGTCCCTCCCACCTTCTCGGTGATTAGTTCAGTTCCCTTTCCCTGACCCCTCCACTTGTTGGTAGAACATTCACACTTAACAAGATGGTTCAAGGCGGCTGTGGACTTTAAAGGAGGCAGGAGGGCTCACAGGGTGGGTCACAGGCTGAATAAAATCAGGCCACCTCAGAAGACCCCCCCAAATGAGGCAGGAGCCTTAGTGAGCACCGCCGCTGGGCAGCTCCCCCAGCCACCGGGGCACTCGTTCTTTCACTGAAGGTGAGCCAGCTCTAATGGACATTCTGCCTTCTCTATGGGGCTCCTACATGGTTAGAGATCTGCCTGGGGGAGGTCTGAGGACTGACGGACCCAGTCATTCCCCAAGATGCTTGGGTGGATTCCTTTTGGGGCAGATGGATCTTGTGAGAGGAGGCCCGACAGCATTCTCCTGAGGACCCGCTGTTTCTTGCATCATTGCTGTGTAGCCAACTACCTCAACCCACAGAGGCTTAAAACAAGACCCTTTTCAGGTCCTGGTGGTCAGCCAGGCCGTTGTCCTTCCCCTGTTGTTGGCTTAGGTGCTGGGATGACTGGAAGGTTCCCCCCCACCCCCATGGTCTCCCTCCCATGACTGGCACTTAGCTGGAGCTCCTGGGTTGGGACTTCTATCTACCATGTGGCTGCTTGGGCTTCCTCATAGCGGGGCTTTCTCATAGCGGGGCCTCCAAGAGGGTGCCCCACATTTCCTTGTGGCTTCATAGGGCTAGAGCTGAGAAGTCCCAGGAGACTGCTTCTGCCACCAATGATGCATGTGTCCCTCTATTGATCAAAGCAGGCACAGGGCCAGCCCAAAGTTGGCAATTCTGGGAGCCTTTACCACCTAAATCATTCACTGACCATGACTTTGAGTATAAGCACTGATTGGCGCTCAGCCCTGGGCCTGGATCCTGCAGACGATGCAGAGACATAGGAGGTGGATGGATGTCCTCTGTCTCTACCCCAACCTCAAAAATCAGACTCATCTTGAGGGGTCTCTGATGGGACAGGTTGGACTAGATGGTCTCCGCATCTCCTTCCGGCCCTGCCTGCCTTCGGAGTTGACATTCACACAACATTCCTCCCGCTCCATTCTGCCAAACACACTTCTACCCACAACTGCGGGTCAGAGTATGGAGGTCTGGCCCAGACTCAGCCAGGGACCAGCAGGTACCTGGGAGTAGCCTGTTGGACTGGATAAGCTGGGAAAGCCGAGTGGGGGCAGAGGGGCCCAAGGGGCTAAAATGCAGGGGATGAGGGTCTCACTGGCTCCCCTGGGCTTAGCGCTATCAAATAGGCTGGAGAAAGTGGGCTCGGACTTCAGTGTTTTGCCCACTGGGTTTGGGCCTAGTAGGAGGTCTAGCATTTCTTTCTTCTTTTTTTCTGTTTTTAGCCCAGAGACCACATCAATGTCACAGAGCCCAAATCAGAACCCAGTGCTAAGAGCTTGGAGTGAAAGCCAAGGGCCACACCAGGGATGGGGGCAGGGAGTGAGGGGAACTTCCTGCAGCCCCAGCCCAACCACTGGGTTAGTTACTGGAAGGACAGGTTTGAAGCCGGCTCTGGACTTCTGAGCCCTAGAGACCATAGCCTTGCCCTAGGGGACTTGCAACATCAGTGACCCTCAGCCCACTGTAAGGTAGGGCCCCGCCAGCATCCTTCCATACACAAGCTCCCACCTCCATGCACCTGTTCCCACGGTGCTTTCCACAGCCCCTCAGCTCACGGAGGGCCGCCCCCGGCTCCAGGGCTTGGCACGGTCCTCCTTTCTCCCTGAAGCCTTTCCAGGCTGAAGGGACGCCTTCCTGCTCTGAGCAACCCACTCCTCGGGCTAATCAGTGAAGTCTCGCTTTGGGATGACTCTTCCCCTTACCAGCTGCCTGGGTGTGAACCCTGGGTGACCACCTATGGCAACTTAGGTCACCTGTGATGGCTCAGTTTCCTCATCTGTAAAATGGGGATAACACTACCGCTCACCTCACGGTGGCTGGGAGGATTACAGGACCCAGTGCGCACCAGTCCGGGCACTCGGCAAGCCCAAGCCGTAAGTACCTGGAAGCCAACGAGAACTACTTCTCTGTTGCCTCCTGCGGGCCGCGCACGGCGTCAGGCCCAGGGCAGGGAGGATGCCGAATCCGGCTTCCCCAGGGCTGGAAAAGCAGAGCGCCGCCGCCGGCGAGCGGGCAGGACCCAAGGAGAACCCGCCTCCTCCTGCAGCGAGCGCCCCCTGCTGGCCACAGGTCTCGGGCTGCCGTCGCTCCTGCGGCCCCGGGGACCCCGGGCGGGTGTGAAAGCGAGGCGCTGCGGGAGTAGTTTTGCCCACCTTTGCACGTAGCTTAGTCATTTTCCGGAGACGGGTTGGCTGGAGGAGGCCCTCCCGGCAAGGCTGTGAGAAGCCTGGCTCCCTTGCCCAACGGACCACTGACATCTGGCAATTCCAACGCTTCATCCCGCTCAGCAAACAACAAATAATGGAGGCCTTACCTGTGTCCAGGCCGCCTTCACCTAGCTCTTCTGCCCTCAGGCTGCTGCCTAGTCGTGCCGCCACCCTCTGAAACTGGGCTCTGAGCCGGCCACTCACTTGGCTTAAGATCCTTCGGCTCGTCTGCTCTCCCCACCGGCTAGGCCTCTTTACCTGATGGGATCCCTCCCTTTCTCCTCCCCAGTTTCCCTCACCTGGCCTCCTCCTCCTCCTGACCTCAATTGACCCCTCAAATGATCTGTGGGGGGATTACACACCAGGGACCCTCACACCTGCCCACAAGCTGGAGTCACCTGGGGGCCTATGGAAAAACCCTAGTGTCCCGCTCACCGCTCACCACCTGATTCCAACCCGCTGGGCTGGGGCCTATATCCGTGGGGTTTCCCCCAACGGTTATTCAAATACGCAGGCAGGATTGAGAGCCTCCCCTTCTCACACGCTGGAGGGGGCTTATCGGGGCTAGGGGCAGAGCTGTTTTGTCAGGGTCAGAGCTCTGCCCCTAGCCCCATGCCATGTATCTGTTAGGTTCTGATGAAACAATTGTTTCATGATGAACAGAGATTCACTCTTGGCAGGCCAGGCTCTTTACTGCCTCATCAGTCCCACCTCCCGGCTCAAAGGACTGTGCTTTCTACTTGCTTCTCCCACATGTGGTTCCTGGGTCCTACAGTCTTCCAGGGCTCCTCTGCAATACCCCTTCCTCCGGGAAGCGGTCCCTGATCCCCAGCTGACCTCAATGCCCTTGCCCTGCTCCTGCAGCCCCACCCCCAGACCTTTCTCACCTGCAGCTCATCACCTGGGACTCAGCTGTGACTCCCCTTCTCCCAGGACGATGTAAGTCCCTGCTGTCTTTTCTGTATCTACCCTTAATGCCTTAATTGTTTGGCTGAGTGATTTCAGACCCAGATATTTTTTTATCTCTTCAGGAGACTTTGACCCGGGCCCAGACCAGTCTCAACAGTTCTAAAGTGGGGGGGGGGGGGGATACCTGGGAGGCTCAGATGGTTGGGCATCTGCCTTTGGCTCAGGTCATGATCCTGGGGTCCTGGAGCTCCCTGCTCAGCGGGGAGTCTGCTTCTCCCTCTCCCTTTGCACATCCCCCTTGCTCTGCTCTTTCTCTCTCTCTTAAAAAAAATTTTTTTTAAAGGCTCTAAATGTGAGGGCCTAGTGAGTTTGGGATCCGACAATGCGCCATTTGCAGGAACTGTGTGACCTCCAGGGGGCATAGGGATGATGTGGTACGAAGTAGCCAAGACTTCAAGAATGGTTCTCCAGGACAGGCAAGCAGAGAATGCACTTGTACCCACAGGAGGGCCTGCTCCCGCCTCTCTCCAGGATAGTAAATGGAGTTGAACTGTGTCCCCTTAAAAGTCCTAAGCCCCGGTACCTGTGAATGTAGCCTTATTAGGAAATCAGGTATTTGCAGATACAAGCGCATCCTAGGTTAGGGTGGAGCCTAATCCAACGTCTGGGATCTTTGTAACAACACAGATACACAGAGGGAAGATGGCTGTGTGAAGACAGATGCTCAAAGGGGCTAACAGCTTCTGGAAAGGCCAGAGGTTGCTTCTGGATGGCTGGGTAGGGTGGGGAAGGCAGAAGCCGTCTCAAAAAAAGGAGTGGCAAACTAAGAAGGAATCGATTTCTTGGGGTGCCTGAGTGGCTCAGTGGTTAAGCATCTGCCTTCAGCTTGGGTGGTGATCCCAGGGTCCTGGGATTGAGCCCCACATCAAGCTCCCTGCTCAGCAGGGAGTCTGCTTCTTCCTCTCCCACTCTCCCCACTTGTATTCCCTCTCTGGTTCTCTCTCTCTGTGTCAAAAATAAATAAATAAAATCTTAAAAAAAAAAAAAAAAAGGAATCGATTTCTGAAAGTGAGCACAAGGCAAACAAATGTTCAGGAACTGGAGACACCTTCCTGGCAGAGAAAGGTCCTGGAAAGGTTTGAGAATAGGGTCACCACATAAAACGCAAGATGCCTGGTTACACGTGAATTTCACATATGCAATGGATAATTTTTAAGTATTGCATGGGACATATTTAAACTGAAAAATTATCTGAAATTCACATTTAATTGGAATTTTTTTTTGTGTTTTTAATTTGCAGGAGATGGTCACTAAGGAGGGGAAAAGTCGCATTAGGAAGATGGAGGGACCAGAGATCCAGGACAACAAATTCCCAGTGTTGGGAAGGGACTTGCCCATGAGCCCAGGAGGCCACAGAAATCCACCGAAGGGGGAGCTGCCTGCCTCTCAGGCTGACCGACCACCCAAGGGCCTGTGTGGGGACATGGAGGGACCTGGTCATGCCTGTCCTGGGGGTCTGGGCCGACAGGGAGAGCAGACTGCTCTCCAGGTGCTGTGCCTGGACCACCTGTGACTCCCCTCCCCACCCCTAGAATCCCATAGTAAGAGTAAGGGGCAGACTAAGGGCAGAAAGCTGGGGGTCTGGGCCTCTCTACCTCTCTACCTTTATGCTCCTGGGCTTAGCAGGACTAGTGCTGTCAGGTCGGTCTGAAACCAGGTTTAAGGGAAGGACTTGGGCCCGTGACCCAGGGGAGTCACAGTAGTGGACATGGAGGAAGGTGGCCTTGGAGACTCATTAGAGTGACTAGAGCAAGGTGAGGCCCCCCAGCAGTTCCTGAAGGCATATGGTTGCGGTGAAGATAAGCTCTGGGGATGGACATGCTGGCGTTACCATCTCCTCTCCTAGGGACAGTGGGCCAAATGAGGGTCTGCGGGGTGACCTGCTGCTCCTGGAGGACAGCACTAGCCACCCTGGGGCCTGCTCTTCCTAAGAAGCTGGTGCGTGCCCAGGAGCCCTGGAACCAGGTCCCCCCTCTTCCGCCCTCCCTCCGCCAACCACAGAAACTCACCATCAAGTCAGGCAGGAAAAGCAAACTGTTTATTTACACCTTGGTCTGTACATTAGAGTTCCTGAAGGAGATTGCCTCTGAGAGCCTGCTCCTTTTTGGCTAGAAGCAGGTAGTGGGCAGAGAGCTCGAGGCCCCGGGGGGGAAAGCTTTGGGCCTTCCCGATCCCCCTTCCCCTGGGGGTGGATGTCTTGCCCCAGAGCCAGAGCTAAGCCTGCTTCCAGGGTGAGACTCAGGGAGAATCCCAGTGTCAAAGCTTGTCTTACCAACCCTTGGGCACGAGGCCACATGTGCACCTTATCCAGTCTGGCCCCCAGGAACCTAGCCAAGAGAGCAGGAAGGGCTGGGATGGAGGGAGCTGGCAGGCCGCGAGCGAGACCTCAACAAGGTCCCCCCCAGCAGCGCAGCCCGCAGCCAGGCAGCGGGGGGATTAATGGCACTCGGGTCTGAGCACCTTGGGCAGAGGAGGAAGAGCTCGGCTGTTGTTAGTGACCCGCCAGAGCAGCAGCCAGACACCTCTTCTTTCTGCCCACGTGGAGTCCAAGGCTGTTTGAGACACCAGGCAGCCGTGATCCTGGCTGAATGCCAAGCCCTGGGAGGCCCCCTGTGGGAGTTTCCCTGCCCCGGGGCCGGGGACGCTGCTGCAGACCCGTGATGTCCCTGCCCGGGGCCAGGGCCCGCAGAGAGGAAGGGGCGCCCTGCTCTCTAGAAATATTGACACCAATACAGGAAGAGGTTTGGGGGAGAAGGTGCGTTACACAAAGTTACCCTTTTCTGGCTTCTAAACTAGCGGTAGGCCGCACGGGGGTGCCAGGGGAGGTGTTAAGTGGGTCCAAGCCCTGGAAGCTAAGACCATAATGAAAAGAGTTCTGTACAAAGTTACCGAGTCTGCAAGGTGGAGCGAGCAGAGGGGAAGGCTGAGCCTCTCCGAGTGGATCAGCGTGCGGCGTGGGGG